>NC_054054.1:75802125-76113086 GCF_017639655.2 Falco naumanni | reverse complement strand
TACAGCAATGCTTTGCAATTAGGGGCATCAGAACTTAAAGGTATTACTGGATTAAGGATGAGTAGGACATATTAACTTAGTTTTCAGTATTTAGTGGTGAATGATGGGATTTTAGAATGCTTGCGTTTAGAGCTTTTAAAAGTGGAGTGATCCTGAAAGCACAATCTGTAATTGTTAATGTATTTGCATTTTTAAAGAGCATGCATGTCAAGGCTGTTCTCGCAATGTTATTTTGGGTTCCTTTTTCTGTCAGTGTCTATGACCATAATATACTTTTCCACATTGCTGCTGTACTGCTTGTTGGAGAACAAGGCTCCTCTTACTGCTTTTTTGACCCAAGTATTTGCATAAGTTCATGCATTGATGTTAATCGCTTTGCGAATGAACTGTCTTTATAGTCTCTCTTTGACCTCCAGTTTAGCAAAAGTGAACAGAAAACTTGTTGGTAATTGATTAAATCTTTTAATTTGACAAAGAATCCAGTATGTGTTTTGAAAGGGACATTCCTGCTGGGTAAAAAGCATTTCTGGTGTTCTGGCAGCAAATGCTGAATCCACAATGATTCGTTCTTTTCTGTCTCCCAGTCTAGAATAATTTATAGTATCTTTTTCTCCTGAATTACAGAAAGGATATATAATGCAGTAGTTTCTGGGATGACTTCCAGCCATTTTCTTGCAATGTTCTCTTAAAGTGTGTGTTTTATAAAGGACACATAATGCAAATGAAAGGCTAATATTTTGATGGAAATGGGTGTTGAAAATTTCTTTGGAGATTAAAGTGATTTTTATAGAAATTAAACACCCAGTTCCAGCTTCTTTAAAAAAAAAAAAAAAAAAAAAGAGAGAGAGAGAGAAAAGGTTATGTAATTGCGGGTTCTGTTTTTTATTATTTAAACAGGAAAGCAGTCTTTTTTTTTTCCCCTTCTGCAGAATAATCAGCATTTGTGTGATCCAAACACTTAATGATTGAGAGGGTAAATATTATTTTTGGTTTCTTCTTCCTTAGCATCCCTTACTGTTCCTGAATGGGTTGTCAGAAACGTATTGTAATCTTCTCTCTCTCTAGGCTGAAGTGGTAGTACAGATTCCAAAAACATATTGCATCTAAAACCCAGAACTGTTACATCAGATTGATTATCCTAGTTAATTTTATTTTAGTTGAATTGCCTTTGGGGTGTGTGGTTTCTGAGATGGGGACTCATCTTTGTTGCCACACAAAGCACTGTGGGACTCCTGTCCAGAACAGGGCCTTTGGGAGCTTTTGCACTACAAGTCATATTAGTCTTCATTATTCTCTTATCCTGCTTATTGACTCTTTAAACATTAATGTCTTTTTATATCTTTCCTGTACACTGTATGAAGAGCCAGCAATATTGTTAATGATTTATGTGAAAGATTTATTTTGATTTTTCACATGCTGATGCTTTTTGTCACTTCCCCATGTTATCTGCTATTTGGAGATGCTTTCTCTAGATGAATGGTCATTCTTTGTACTTCAGCGGTTTCCAAAGCTGTTAGCAGGAGCTGAAGGCACTTTCATTGGATAATATGATCTTGACTACTCCGTGCCACCGTTTTGCAAGGTTGATTTTGGTTGATTGCAAGAATTACTCCCTTGAAACAGGTGAAAATGAAAAAGTCTGCTGCATCTCCAGATTAAAGGAAGATTTCTTGGGTACAAAATAATGTCTTGTTTGTTAATATAATTGGTTTTCAAAATTAAACAAGACTCTGATCTTTCTGCTTACTATAGAAATGATGTCTTTTACAAACAAAGTGATTAGGTCCTATTGAGCATTTCTCAGCTCTCACAGTTTGGATGTGAAGGACAGCTGGATGAGTGAAAGTACAGTTGGGCTGAGGTTACCAAAGGTGTTAATGAGGATTCATGTTTTCATCTCTTTGTCATGTCAACTTTTTAATTTAAGTGGGGAACATAGTCCATTTATTAAAAAAAATTGTGCAAATATATTTCAAAGTGAAGTGCCGTCTAGGCATAATTTGCCTGCAAGGAAGGGAGAAATCTGATATTTTACTACAAAAAGTTTACTGAACTTTACAGAATCCCAAATGGTTCCTAGGTACAATTCATGCATTTTAAAATTGGCAGAAAGTGAAGAAACTGTTTTAGTTTGGGTTAGTTTTATTTGTACTGTGGTGCCTTTACAGCTTGACAGTCTCTAATCCCAAACTCTTTCCTTCTGAGCTGGTATTATTTCCTTTCAGGTACTCTTAGGATTTTAAAGGCATTCTGGATAGACACTAGCACTTCATTTTGGGAGGCACCATCTAATTCTTACATAGTTTACTCTGAAATCAGGTCATTTGGACAAGGTGTAGCTTCTGTCTTTAAGGAACAGTATAATAAAAATCAGTGCAGAAGGAGAAGTGTTTTAATGTTAAGGAGGGCAGGTGCTGCTAGAATGGTTTGAACCATCTGTTTATCTGGGTCTTTGTCCTTTTGGATGGTGACACCAAGGTATGTTGCCTTAGAGAAATCCAGCAGCTGAGGAATATCCTTGCCCTGCAGAAGACTTTAACTTTATTATGTATAGGCTGTTGGCACATGCCTTGAACCAAGAGGTCTGAAGGACCTTTTCCAGCCCTTTTTTTGTGCTTTGAATGTATGTTTTTGGGATTGTGACTTGTTTAGTGTTCAGGTAGGTTTACTCTCCTCATTTTTACCACAGCCTTCCCCGTTCAGTGGTATGGATATCATGTGATGTTTTTATGTTTGGACTCCATGGGGACACTTGACATCTGCTTTCTGGAGAACTCTGAGGAATATCAGCATATCTTCAGGAATGCTGGGGCATTGCTTTTCCAGTCTTCGGAAAGGTGCAGGCAAAATGTCCTTGTGGCACAGACCTAATGTCAAGTGTACCATTTAGGTGGCCCTCATCTAGAAGCTCTAACTATACGAATATGTAAATCTTCTGGTTTTAGAGAACATGAGAATTTTAACAAGTACACATTTACAAATATAATAAGATAGTTACAATTATAATTTGGTGTGTGGTCTAGTTCCCCCTTTCCTCTTTGAAGGAAGTGTACAGGTTGCTTGGCAGGCCAGGAGCTAAATGCTTTCCTTTCGCAGTTCTGGCATGATCACGTTTCAGTTGCATTTCTCATTTCCTTGTTTCCACATTGAGAGGAAAGAGGAAGAAACAGTCCTCTTTTTGTTCTAGATGCCATGCCACACATTGTGTGCACTTCTATGTTTCCTCTTCAAGAAGAGCAGTTCTTGTTCTTTAAGACTGTCTACATAAAAAGTTTCACTTCAGTGAAAATAGAGTTGCACTTTGGTGGCACTGCCACAATTCTTTTTCCACTTCCCAGCACTGCATTATTATTTCAAGATAGCACAACTTGATTTGAGCACTGTGCTCTGGTATTAACGTCCAGCTGACTTCTGTCATGATGATTTAATAGCTTTCATGGCATTTTTTTTATTTCAAGTTTTATTCAGGCTAAGTTTGGTGTTTTCTTTATTACCTCAGTGATGGTGGAAAAGCTAAATATTCTGTGGGAGCCTGTAAAGAAATTCTGAATTCTTGAGTTTGTGGCTTAGATTCCAGTATAATTCCCGATGATTTATATTATGCATGCAATGATTATTGTTTTAATTTGTCAGTACTCCTTTGGTCTACCTATTTTATTGCCCATTGCGCTGTTTGTCTTGGGTCCTTCTCATTTCTTTGGTTTTCTCTGGTAATTGAGTAATTTAAATGTTTCCTTCAATGTGGTAGATTACTTAACGCAAGTGCCAGTGTATTTTATCGTAAAGGAAACAAGTTACTCCTGGTTGGAAGTACTCTGGTTCTAATTCCGTAACTACATAATTTCTTTAATCTTTTACTGAAGGACTTGTGCAAGGATTTATGTGAGCTGGTATGTATGTTCTGCTGCCTGAATTTTCCATTTCCATGCCTTAATGGGCTTGGACTTCTTCCTAGTGTAAGTTTAGCTCTGGATGCTTGTTTCATGGGGCTTAGTTTTAGGATCATGAGAGGTTCTCCTCTCTTTCCCCCTGCTCATTATTTTAGAGACCAGCCATGACAGCAATGACATCCTCATCTTTTGTTTAAACTTAGCTGTGTGTCTTCAAGTGGCTTCTTTGGAACATGGCTGGCTGGAAGATCAGATGACTTTTCCTTCTTGTTCATATCCTCTATTTAGGCAGGAGATAAAAATCTGTAATCTGTTGTGTAGGTAGTCAAGTAAGAAGGGGCAGCGTGGGATTCGGGATTGATGCCTTTAAGAAAAGCATGGGTTTGATTTATACCATCCCCTTTGCCAGGTTTTTCATTCTTTGACCTTTCTTTTTTACAGTGATATCCATTTAGGAATATTTCATAAGAGCTGTTTGAATGGAATCAAACTCTTAACTTGTGAAAGGAATTATCCTTTCAAAGCTTTTATATGAAGCACCTAAGTGTTGTCTTACAGTTCTCCGATTCTCAGCTCTGCTATTGCAGAGTTTTGGATGCTTTGAAAGCTTTTGGAAACTGGATGTACACAAATCTATTTAGCCTATACTACACACTAAAATTTAACAATATCAAACTCAAAAGAAACTTTTCTTTCAAAGATTTGTTGTTATTCAGGTGGACAGAATAACAGATAAGGTCTCTAAACCTTGTAAGTAAAGACCCCAAAATGTATTTTCCATGCTGCCGTAGGAAAAATAATTGCAGAAATAAATAAGCATTTCTATTTCCATAGTGCATCAGAGCACTCCTTTTTTTGGTTTCTTTGCCTTGAGCACTCACCAACCTTATACTTCAGTGAAATCTTTTCTTCTCTCTGTTGATTAGATAATTTTGTTTAAGTTCAGGATTATTTTTTTTTCCATAGTCAATGTTGTACATTTCGGGTTATTAATAGCAATTTCTGCTAGTCTTGAGACAAAATGCTACTTTGATCTCTACTGCATTTTTCCATTGTCCATGGATAGCTTTTCTTCTGGACTGTTGTACCCAAACAGCCTTTTTACAGTATATACTGCATGTGATAGTAAGCCAAGGTGCAGTGGTAAGAAATGAGTGGATGGAGAATGTTATATGATGTAACTTCTCATTTGTTTGGTTCTGTTTCTGAGTAGGATAGCCATGATGCAGTTGTAACTATTTTAATGTCATTTTTGCATATTATTTTTGATTCTAATTTGTGATCTAGCCTGTATGCAAGCATGGAACTTCCTTGAAAAAAAATATTTTTTTTTAGCTACCTGGGTAATTCCTGCAAACAAAAGCTGCCATTGCTTTTATCTCTTGTACTGTAACTTCAGGAACAGTTTTTTATACTTGGACTGCTTTCTTCTGAAAGTGAAGCCACACATAAATTTTGAAAACGATAAGTCACAACTGAAATCTGTGGAGTCTGTGGATGTGTGGACAAAACATTTAAGACTATCTTTTCTAGGCTGAACAGATTAGTCTCAAAGAATGTTGATGTTGCATAAGGAAAATATACTGATGGGAAGTGGGAGAGGCAGGCAATCTTAATATTACCTTTCTGTGCACATATTAGGACACGGACTGCTTATGCGACTGCTTAATGTTCCCCACTGGCTTTTTCGACAGGATGGTTGGCTGTGTGCGAGGAAGGAATCAAGACTGTACAGTGCAGTACAATGTTGGCTGTATGGCTCCTGCTTCATTTGCTGCAAAAGCTGAAAGCAAGAGTGAATGGTGCATGACAGTTGAAAAGGTTGCATATGTGGTTAGGGCAGCTAAATATTTACTTTGGAAACAGGATTTTCTTCTTGATTCTGACCAGTATTTCCACATTGTCTGGAGTGTCATTCTAACATGCTGAAAACTAGTGATTTTTGCTGCTCTAGTTCTCCTCTGTTAGCAACCAAGTAAAGATTCATTGCATCCTGCTATAAAGCACATAGGTTTGAAGTGCCTTGTGTTGCTTAACTGCCTCCCAGACAAGGACGCGCTGTTTATAAAAGGTAGCATGTGGTAGAAGTAATAGGTGGTTTTCCCTGTTCTTTCTAAACTTGGTGATATGGGCTCAGGCTCATACCCAATGCTTCTGGTGCCAGTTCCAGCACCCAGGCTTGTCCTCCTTAAGCTTCTTATCTTTATCTCCAGTTCCTGCCAACACATTCACATGCATGCTATGCATCCCCCTTACTTCAGATCTCCATCCTTTATTCTGCCTCTTTGGTTGTAGTAAAAATCCCACCTCTGTAGGTTTTTTGTGGTGTATGTTGGGGGTTTTGGGGGGTTGTGTGTTTGTTTTTTGTTTTTTTTTTTTTCTTTCTTTCTTTCTTTCTTCCCCGTGGCTCCTAATCCTGGTTGTCTTCTAAATTCTTCGTCTAGAATCCAGGATCACTTCACCCCCTCGGTCTGGCTATCTTCCTGACTCTACATCTCATTCTCTTCTTCTTCCCTTTACCTACATACTCCCAGTCGGTTTCTGGTATGACTTTTATTCTTCTTTTCCTGAGCCAGCAAAATAACTCCTTTGGGAGTGTTTAATAAATGCCCAGATTTAAAAAGAATTTTAATACTATGTTGAGATTGCGTTATGTTTCAGATTGTTAATTGTTGTAGCTTTCTAACCTCCCTCTATGAGGCCTGTCACTTTCTATTTTTCCTTACTTTATTTCCACAGGAGCCATGTTTGAGCTTGAAGGAGATGCAAATTTGAAATTATTTTACTTTACAGGATTTGTTTCTTTTAAAATAACCAACCTAACCAGATGCATGTGGCTTGAAAGGTCATACTGCAACAATCTCAGTAAGAAGCCTGTTTCTGGTGCCCTACTTGCAAGCCCTTACTCAGCTGAGGTCTTCTAGTAAGAAGGTTTGTCGGACTTGAAAGTATGTGTTTAAGGAAGATTTTCTATGCATGTATACCAAATTTCATGATATCACTCAAAGTAAATCCCTAAGTTTTTCTGATTGGTAGGAATATGTCAGCTTAGGGGAAGGTTTCTTCCAGTTCTTTCAAAGTGAAAAAGAGCTGAAAGCAAGTCCTTATAATAGCAACGTGACCAAACCGAGAGCTTTTATGTGCTGTGGATGTGTTGGACACTCTTTTTCTACAGAGCTGATGTGTCAGATTTGTTCTGGTGAGAGAGGGCTTATTCTTGCCAGCTGAGAAGTGCTCCTGCTTTGGTGAGTGGTGGGTGCAGGGTGCACCCAAGGTCTATGCAGCGCAGGGCGCCTGGCTGGGTCAGAGGCTCCCCCCCACCCCAAGTTTACTACACATGTGCTAGATGTAATTTGAGTTCAAGGATAAGATTTTAAAAAGTAGTTAATACTCCTGAAATTTAAAGGGACTTGGTTTTCTGACTTACATTTTTTTAATGTAAATGGTCTAGTGTTTTCAGGGTAATGTTTAGAAAGGAGAAATAAAATTGATTTTTGTGTCCATTGTTTCTTTATGAGACATTAAATGTCTAAAAATTTTTGTATGAATTTATTTAAAAATATCTTCATCTACTGCTCGTGTAACTTCTATTTCTTTTAAAACTGTTGTGACAATTTACAGGTCCCTATGGCTTCATTAAATTAGGATTTAAGATTGTGATTGCTCTCATGTAATAGGGAATCCATTTTTAACAATATGTTTGAAAATTCTGTTTTAGACAATTTATACCCAAGGTTATGACCATTCTCTGTGAGTGTATTTGCAGCTCTTTGAAACTTCCATGCCCCAGGTTTTGTGTTGCCCTTTTGCTGCTGATGCCATTCTCAGGGTAGCAGGGTTTGAAGCACAGCGTGTGTGTTTGTCTCGGATACCTCATTTCACCCTGGGATGCTTGATCATCAACTGAACGGGGATGTGCGCTGGACTCTGCTGCATTTGCTGCTTCCAACAGTTCCTATGTGCTTTCCCATTTATGCAGTAAATAAAGCAGATGTCCTTCAGGTAAGATGTAGTTTGTTGTGCCGTCCTTACTCATATCCTGAATGTAGAGTGCGAGTCAGGGATCCTGTGAGAGGGAGAACGTGGTATGGTCACAGCAGAATGCATGTACGTGCAAGCGGAGTTTAGTGTGCACAGGAAGTCAACCAGATACTGAAGGGGTGTGTGTTTGAATATACCCCTGCAGCGTCACCTTTTTCAGACTTGGCCCAGCGTTCTTCTTTTCTCCTGGCCCTGATTTGCCTAGGTGTCGTCTTGCTTTCCCCCTGACCTGTTTAATCAAAGCTGCAGTTTTCAGCAACCTACAGTTTAAACAGATGAGGTTAGATTTTTCAGATTGGCCATGCTAGTCATTTCTTCTAACTTCGGATGACCCAAATGTTCTGTCATATTTCAGGTCTTCACTCTGAAATATCTAGATATTAAAGTTTCTTCTCAAAGAGATTAGAAGAGGTTCTATGTTTTGTTCAAGTATATGAAGTGTTATATATGAGTTTGTGGGCAGCGTGAACGCTCTGTGTTATAGATGTGGTATAGCTCTTTTAGTATAATTTTTAAAGTTGCATTGAGCTAGGCAAGAAAGATTTCAGCCTGAAGGATTCAAAGTTGGCAGAATTACAGCGGAAACTAGTCTTTAAATCATAGTGAAGTAACCTTTAGTTTCCTAGCAGCTATCAGAATTGCTACCAGCTCTGTCTACAATTAGTATATTGAGGAGTCAGATTTCTTGGATGCAGCTTGTTTTGCTTTCATGTCCTTCTGAGCTTAGGCCACCCACCTTGAAGTCTTTTAAAATGAACTCGATGGCGTAGGGGCTTTTATAATTGTAGAAACACGTAATGGAAATGGAACTCACCTAACTTATTTGATGAAGTGATCTGATGCAGCAGGCTCAGATGCAGTTTATGTTTCATGTGGCCGTGGATTAGTTCTTTGTGCTGTACGAACACTCCAGAGATGAATGAGGAGATAGAAGAAGCTTATACTTAATATCGTGTAACTTACGCTGTTGCTTTGGCTGGCCTGTATTGACAGGCCAAGGGCTGCAGGTCTGATGTGGTGCATCTTCTGTGCCCTGACACCAGCTCAGTGTCCAACCACTGAGGCCATCCACCTGACTTGTTCTGTTGAAGGGACGGTGAACTGAGAAGGGGAGGAAGGTAACCTAAAGCAAATACCTGTAGCCTCCTCTTTATTGGACAGGTTGCAAAAAATAGTTTGAGTTTGTAAGAGGCTCAGTTTTCTTTCTAGAAATAATCCGGATGTCCCTCTGCAGTTGACTGTAGCACCATTTGGAGTCTGAATGTGGTTAGTGCATGTGTCTCTACTTAGAGTATATGGCATCTTAGATCAAAATAGGACTGCATTGCTTTTGTTTTATTTTACACATGCTTTTTAATTATGGAGAATATTGTCTTATACTGGGGGTGTAGTGTGTGGTGAGCATTTAATTCTCATGCATACACACACGTTCACATGTATGTTATCAACAAAAATGAGACAGTTCTCACATTTAAGGTCATGACAGTATTATTTTTACGTAGCTGAAGTTACTGTCAGAAGTGTTGTTTTACACTGGTATGTGAAGAGGCTTCTAGAATGGATACTTTACTCTTATGAGTTTCTGAATAAAATAATGTTTCTACTAAACTGTGTAGGCATTTCAGTGGTGACTAATTTATTCAAACTATCACAAATAATGTAAGTATTGACTGCTCAGATTCAGAAGGCCTGGAGTTTGGAGTCTCGTGAGCTTGTTTGTTTCATCTGTTTGCTGGGGAGGGGGGGAGGCAGTCTTGATGACTGTTTTTTAAGAATTTACTAAATTGTTTAATTATTGTTAAAATTATTTGTCAAGAATCATTCTGAACTTGCCCTCACTTAAAACAAAACATACCTTAGATGTGCTAAACCCCAAACAAATCAAACTGTATTTATATTCTCCCAGGAGGCTGAATTAAGAAAGGAGAAAAACTACTTTCATCGGGTTTGTCTTATTTCTTTATTTATCACTGGAAGGCAGACAGATCCTGTGGTGAACACTGCTGATGCATGAACTTGAATTTCATAGAATATGATGTGTTTTAGACTGTTTAGGTAGCAATAAAAAAACTCCAAACAAACCAACCTTAAATTTGTAGCTGGGCGTTTCAATTTTGAAAGTTGATTGTGGTGGCAGTATGTGGGTCTGTGGCTGAAAAACATGGCAAGTTTTGTTTAAGATGAAGAAAATCAGACTGAACTGTTTTTGAGAACTTTGAGTACTTCTGTTTGTTGAAAATTTCAGACTCAACAGAAGATTTATTAGCTTCATTTCATGCTTTCTAACTGTTTGTTGTGATCGTTAAATAACAATCAAGGCTGTTTCTGTGTGATGAGACATCACTTGTTATACTTCAATTTTCTCTAGGAAGGATATGTATTAGCATTTAAATTGAAATTGCTAATTTCCTTTTGCTTATGTCCTTAGGGCTCAATCCTGCCAGATGCTGAGCCACTCTCCTTGTGACTCAGGAAAGATCTGGGGTTAGCCTGGGGTTTCTTCAGACATTTAAATGTTGTTTGCTGAAATGGGCCCACAATTTTCACCATCTCTAGAGCGAAGATGGAGGCCATTCCAATGAAGGTCAGGCTGGGTGCTGTTCTGCTCTGGGGTACTGTGGGTGGCTGTAGTCTGCGTCTTGTGAGTAGGCAAATAAAGCCTTGTTCCAGATATTATGAAATTAAGCAAGTAATTTGTTTAAAGTATTTTTTTTTTCTGCATGTAGTTATTTTAGGAGAAGCATAATATGTGGGTATAAAGGAATAATACTGGTCAAAGCAGTATTTCCCATCACAGTAATAATCAGGTAGACCCATTGTTTTGCATTTTCTATTGTATTTGTGGACAAGGGAACACAGGTGGGTTTTTTCTCTTTAAATATTTGAAGTTTTTCATAACTCTCTGAGCACTGTCCCTGATGACTATTTATGAAACTCTTGTGTTCAGTTATGAAAAGGCAGGACTTGTCCTTCAAACCTGCTGTGTCTGTGTGAGTCAGCCCTTTTTATGTCTGGCCAGCATATTCCTGGCTGCAAGATTCTGTCTTGGTGCTTTTGGTAGAAATGGGGCCTCACAGTTCAAATGCCTTTAGTCCTGGGATTGATACCAGATCCGTAGCGCTCTCCCGCAGGTTGCTGCAGTGCAGTCTTCCACTTTGGAATGTGGTTCTTCATGGTGGCATTGATAGGAACCTCTGGTAATTCAAGAGCGTACAAGCAGCCTTGGAAATCTTCCTACATTGATTTTTTTACTGCATGCAGTACAAGGGAGACAGAAAGATACCCTTTATTCTAACTGGACCCGTGGTCCCCTTTTGTTGCTTTTTCTTCTTAGTTAAACACCTTTTTTTTTTTTCCTTCTGATTTCATGACTAGAGTTGTGTTTTCTAGATGGTGGACTCTTCTCATACTTTACTATTCATCCATAGCAAATTGCTGCTTTTTTGTTTGGTTTTAGGATTGGGTTTCTTTGGTTTATACTGCTTTTCTGAGGGGAGGGGAGGGGAAGAAAAGAATTTTACTGTGTACCAGAGCTATTGTCAGTCTCTTGTGGATGTACTATGTGGAGACTCTTCCAGGGCTATAAGAGTTTTCTCTGAAATTAGATTGAATGTCATTTGTATGTGGCTTTTTATCTGTCATGAAGGTTCAAAGACTTATTTATAATACAGCGAAACCTAACTTTATATTAAAACTTATGCAAAACCTCTATGTAACCATTTGGAGGTGATATTAAAAAGCATGACCTCATTGGGAGGTAAGGAGTCATCTATGCCTTTGAAAGTACATCAGCTGTGGTCTTCGTCATTCCTTATTTCATACTTGATAGAGAAACTCTGGCAACAAAGATTCAGCCTTCCATGTCTCACAAGCCTGTTTGTTTCCAGTATGCTTTAGAGTTCTTTTAAAATTACATCTTTGTGATTTGTACCTAATTTAGTTGCATTTAATCATATGTTTTATAACTTTCCCCTGTGGTGCAATGGGACTGTTCTTATGCTTAAAAGAGCTATAAGATTAAGTGCTTTACTTGGTTGGTGGCATTGAATGGCTTCTAATTTTAACATAATAGTAAATCTGTTGTCGATCTTGCAAGAAGATGCAAAATTTTGGATCAGTAGCACGTTATTAATGGCAAATTCTCATGCATCTGGCAAGCTATAACATATACTAAGCAAAAGTCTTTTGGTGCTTTGGAAATGCGTTGATAAATCATGCTCAGTTTTGTTGCAACACTTAGAGAACCAGAATTAAAAACCAGTAGACTATAAAGTATGAATGTGTGTATTCTAGGCTATTGATTATCTTTCATGAATAGTAAGTACCAGAAACTTGTGTTTACCATGATGCTTTTTCTACTTCTGCCCCACAAAGGTAGCTACATTTTGTTCAGAGTGGAATAAAGAGTTTTCAGTGCTAATTTAGAAACCACGTAGCAGAGACTTGGTACAGATACATTATAATACATAGACATTTGGTGTCATTTTGCATTTCCTTGAAGCTGCTTACAGGCCCAAAACTTGGACAAAAGAGGATTTATCCTCTGTTGTGACTCCTGTAGTCTAATAATTTCCTTTTTATAACAAAAGCAGGCTGTGCCCCTGAATTTTATTAGTCTGAAATGTTTTAAGATTAGACTTTCCTCTTCACGGATGATAAGCTTATTTCTCTGCTGCTTTGTTCCAGACTCCACAGATCTTGCTGCTTTGGGTGATAAAAGTGTTACCATAATTTTAAGAACTTGTAGGCTGTACATGACTCATGTATTTTTCATTGTTGCATGCATTAGTTCTTTTAAACAACTTAGGAGCTGACTAGTGGTAGGAGAAATTCTGTGGTCAGCTGAATTTGATCTTTGAGGGCTGATCACAAGAAGCAAGTTGCAGAGTTAGGGCCTAGACTAGCAGTAAGAAATATGAGCTATCTCAGTGGACAAGAATTGTTTTATTAAAAAAATAAATAAAACCCCTCAGATTTATCAAGTGGATAAAAGGAGCACAAAAATAGTTTCCCTCTCTTTTTGAGGATGTGGAAGAAAACCTGTTAATTCTTTCCTCTTCCGATTTCCCTTGCTTCTATGCATGTATAGATGTTTTGCAGGTTGAAGAGGACTGTATTGATGAACAAGCTGGTTTTAACTGTCTCCTTTTAGTACTTTTTGTGGGAACTTGGGAAATTGTTTTCATATCCCGGAGCCTTATTCCTTTGGAAATGGCAATTTATATAGCTGTAGTTGAGAGAGTTTAGGACAGCGCAGGTGTGTGGGAGGGATGCCCTAGGCCCTACAGAACATAGGGCAGCGTCGTATGTGTTAAGTCTGGACAAAGTCTCTAGAAGTAGAAATAAAATGGCACTGGGTTTTAATAGACCTATGGGTGTAATGGTCCACCTCCACAATTCAAACTGAAACTTCCCTTATTAAAAACCTCAGGTCAATTATAATTTATACGTTTATTTCAAGCAAGTTTCTACAAAGCTCTCCTTGTCAGTAGTGACTAAAAAGTTATGCCCACAGTAATTAAAACTTGCAAGCATTTGATCATAATAGCAAAGTCCGGACCTTGGAAGACATGGGTGGTTGGCTCCATGCAAGCAGTGAACCGACAGCAAAGTTCACATTACCAGGTCTCTCCTCCTGCACCTTCCTTGTTTCCCTGCAGTGCCTTTATTCTTTTCACAGACTTGACTTTGTTGGAAAAGGCATGAGGGCCCTGAGGCTATTCCCTGCATTCCTCCTCCTTATTCTCTTCTCCCAGTTCTATTTGATTCACCTTGCTTCTGGATGAGGTGCCTCTAAAAATGAGGTGTCTCTTTCATTTTATTTGCTGACATATGGAAAAGGCAGGCAGACCTGACAAGCCAGAAGAGAACAATACGGGTCTTGCCCAAGATTTATGAAGTACATGTTTTGATGAGCATGTTATTTACAGCGAAGTAGCGGCGGGTTTAATGAGAATCGCTAGACAGTACTGCTATCTTGAAGTTTCAGAAAAATACAATTTTAGACAGAGACAGTCACTTTTTCTGGTAGAAAGAAACAATATTCTCCACGCTCCTGAAAAAAAGAGAGTGCCATTGAACATAGGAAACTTGATGGTCTTCTGACCAATCAAAAAGTCTGTATCGTCTTGAATAATTATATTAACCAGCACAGGAGTCAATATATTATGTGCTGTTTGTCAGAATGGTGAACGAAGAGTCTTTTTGGAAATAGAGATGCAAATACGTAGACCTGAGGAAAACCTACACAGCACTAACCGATGCGTAGATATTTTTTTTTCTTTGTATTGCCAGTGGTTTGAAGATCAAGTCTTACGTTTGTTTGATGTGGAGTTGTAGTAGCTAGTGAACTATTCAGATGTTTATTAATCCTAAAGTTAAAAGGAGGCTAAAAGAACTGGGTATGCTCCTTTTTAAAGAGAATTGTTAAATTGGTCCAGTACCCTCAGCTTTGTATGTAGCTATGGGTTGATGCTCTTTGTTTCAGTGTTTCCTGCACATCTGAAAGATTGACCAAGACCCGTTAGTCATCCTTTAGTAACCTGTTTACTGCTTTAGCATGGGTTTCCTCCCACAGGGTACAGTCCTTTGGGAACAGACTGCTCCAGTGTGGATCCTCTGTGGGCCACAGCTGCCAGAAAATCTGCTTCTGTGTGGGCTCCCCATAGGCTGCAGCTTCCTTCAGGGCACCTGCTATGGCGTCAGGCTCTCCATGGGCTGCAGCGTGGATACCTGTTCTGGCATGGTCCTCCATGGACTGGCAGGGGGACAGCCTGTGCCACTGTCGCCTCCTCCATGGGCTGCAGGGGGAATATTTGCTCCGGTGGCTGGAGCACCTCCTCCCCCTCCTTCACTGGCCTGGGTATCTGCAGGGCTGTTGCCTTCACATTTCCTCACTCTTCTCTCACAGCTGCTGCACGCTGGTTTTTACCCTTTCTTAAGTATGTTACCACAGAGGCACCACCGGCATCGCTGATGGGCTCAGCTTTGGCCAGTGGTGGATCTGTTGGAGCCAGCTGTAAGGGGCTGTGTCCAGCACAGGCCACCCCAGCAGCACCTCCTGCTACCAAAACCTTAACTTCTGCACCCACTTGAAAGCTGGAGAGATGAAGTAGCCTTTGGGCCACACTGAAACTCAAATTTGTTAAAAGCAGTGTTAACTTCAGCTCTCAAAATGAGCCTCGCTTGTAATGATTGATGTCTGCTGTGTACCGTGTGTATATGTATATATATGTATGTGTATGTATGTGTGTATATATATATATATACACACATATACAGTGCTGCCAGGCTAATTTGAAATATAGGCGTCTGGAGTTTAACCTCTGTTATTTAACTTTGCCCATACTAGAAAGCCCTTTGGATCCATGCTATGAATATATCAGTTGTTCTGCTTCATCCCACATTTCATTTTGTCTGCAGTGTATTTGTCATCTTTAAAAATAACATAATAAAACACCACAAAAAAACCCCAACCAAAACAACAAACACTTGTACCTGAAGAAAAGTTTTCATCTCTCTCTTCCCGACCCCCCCCCCCCCCCCCCCCGTAAAAGAGTCTGAATTTGCAAATGGCTATCTTTGTATTGAAACTTACCGTAACTGGGGACAGTGTAAAAATGAATACACCTGCTCTGGCTCAAAACTGTGTAACTTACCTTTTCCCATTTTACATGTAGTTTTTTTAAAAATGAGGATATTGTATTTTCTGTTTTACGTTGTTACCTATCCTGGAAAATATTTTGTTCATCCGGAAGTTAGACAATGAAAGATTATCAAAATATTTTGTGATTTGAGCCCTCAAAAGAATTATTTCTGATTGTGAGTAATGATACTATTTTCTCAAGCCATATCTGTCCTTGGAAGAAGTGTATACTAATCTAAAAAATTTAAATATCTCACTTCTGTAGTAATTAATAAGATTTGCTTGAGTTTTAGCTGTAATTAAAGTCAAAGTCTGTGCCATTGTAATTAGCATGATCTTCCTGCTCCTCAAAGATGACATGAATGCAGAATGTAGTAGTAATTTGTTAGTCTGTATAAAGAGCAGGTATCATTTTTGGTATAGTTGGCTGCTGTGAATTTTAGTCATTTCTATTGCATTTTGCTTTACAGTGCCGGCTACAAGTCAGGTAAGCATTTAAAAAATGTGTGTTGATTTTACTTGGCATTGCAGCGCTGATGGTGGTTAGTATTTATCTAGACAAAAGCCTCTATAATGTTAAAACCAAAATTTTATGCTAATTAAGATAACACTTTCTACTTTAAAGAAAGCATCTACTCCTCCATATAGTAAAACATAAATAAAACTGAGGATATTAAGTACTGCATTTAATGGGTAAGGAAAATGTCATGCTGTGTGACTTCTTACCAGAAATTTTATTTCCTGGCGTTCTTCCTGCCCTAATAAGTCTCTAACATTTTCCAGAGGCTTCAGAGCTAGTACTTTAGATAATTTTTGGATTTCGGCATCACAGCCAGAATAATAATTTAGAAGTCCACGAACATGCTTCTAAAATGTCTCTCTGCTCCCTCTTTCTCCATGGCAAATTCCTAAGTGTGTAGTTTCTGATCTATGATTGTGACTCTTCCATGGCTGTTCTGTTTTTTAAAGTAGAAGAGGGGTCTTGAAAAGGCTCGATAGAGCCATTCATAATGGGTGTATGTTGTGATGCAGAAAGCACAGAGGGAACTGCCTGTGGCTTTTTCTGGTGCAAGAAGGGAACCAGATTGCAGGGAGCAGACACCAGTGTATTTGCAGTGGAGATGAGACCAGTTAATAGTTACTGGTGTGCTAAAATCCATCTTGACCCGAGAAGCAAGTTGTCCTCTGAAGTGCCTCAGATGGTACCTTGAGGTACCATCAAGACTACTGAAAGAGGTTTATTTTGCAGGTCTAACTCCTGGGGCTCAGGCTGGTGCTACTGCTTATATTTTTCTTTTGCGCCAGTGTATCTTACACTTTTTTTCTGCAGAGTGGCATACTGTTACCGGTAGATCACTTCTTTTCCCCTCTGTGTTAATAGTATCCCATGCATCATGTATTCAGTCTGGTAAACTTACTTCAAAGATAATCAAAAGCGTTAAGTCTAGAAGACTTGTACAGCCTGGTGTAGATACACCAGGTGTAGATATTTTAGCCTTGTAGGTAATTTTTATAGGCCAGCTGTGCAAACCTGTACATTTGAAAACTTGCTACAAGACAATTGGAGTCAGTTTTTTTAGTGAGCCTTAGGTGAGCTAACTCTTGCCCAAGGTGGTCTTTCTGAGAACATTGTGGGCATCTAAAAGACATTATTTGGCATGAAGCTGCTGTATCATATTCATGCCAGCATGCTATGTGATCTACAAAGATATGTTTTTGAAAGGCTTCTGGAAAATGTCTTCTCCATTTGAGCCTGTCTGTCTTATTGCTGCAGCGTTCTTATTGTGTTTTCTGATTGTTGACCTCATAAATGATTGTCCTGGTTTCCCATACTTGATAGCAAAAGCAAGGAAGTGTCTTTAGGCCATGCTGTTTAAATCTGAATTAGCTGTGGGTCTGTTCAGGTAACTGTGCTTCAATAGAAGCACTGAAATTATTTAGTTCAACAATTCTGCTTGATCTTCTTTCTTCCTTCTTGTCACTTGCCTTTGCATTTAAAATAGAAATTGAACTGCCCGAGAACCAGAAGTGTCTGAGAATCATTTATTAACGTTTTGTTTAAGCCTACCATCAAAGTTAATGGATTTATGTCTTTTTTCATTTTACAGTTTAGAGACCTGAGACCTAAAAACTGGTTTGGTGTCACTGAATAGCAGAAGCTCTCAAGTTGGAAGGGACTTCTGGAGATAGTCTAGTCCAGCCCACCTGCTCAAAGCAAGGTCAGCTGGAGCAGATTGCCCCAGGACCATGTCCAGTCAGGTTTTGAAAAGCTCCAAGGATGGAGATTCCACAACTCCTCAGGGCAGCCTGATCTGGTGTTTGATAATCCTTACAGTTTAAAAAAAAAAAAAAAATCTAGTATTTTCTCAGTGTCTGAAACAAAATATTTCATAGTTGAAGCAGGAACTTCAACTTTGGCAGGCGTTTGCACTTGGTTCAGAGGTGTGCCTTTAGCTACCCCTATGGAAGTCCACCCCAATTTGGCCAAACTGTAAGTTTCTGAATGTTTTCCGTGGTAAAACCTCCAAAGAACTTGCTGTCAGGTTACAGCTGAAAGTTAGATACTTCCAGTAGGAAGTATTTGTTCCAGTTTACTTCCTTAAGGTACCAGTTAAGCACCAGGCTATGCTACCGGGTATGGAAATGGTGAGTGATTGAGGAAACCATGCAAGTACACACCAACAGGCTTTCAGCCTAAATGATGTTTACCAAACTTTTGAAAGCAAATTGCATTGGAATGCTTCAGCTTGGCCATGAGTTGTTAAAAGACTTGTTCAAAATATGCTGTCATTCAATGTAAATAGTTATGTAATCTTTAGTGAAGTGCTTTGAGCACTAAAACAGTTGACAAGGATGACTTCTAAAAACTTGCTGTTGTCTGAGGGATGCTCAGTTGACATGAGGGAAGCAATTAATTTGAAGTTACTGTTTCATGTGCTGTTTAGGCTCAAACAGTGGTTTAGTTGCATTTGCTTTGCATTTCTTCCCTGACATCAGCTAGCAGCTTTTCTGTTGAAAAAAAACCTAAGCTGATATATTTGTGCCATTTCTTGATTCTACCACTTACCAAGGAAAACCACCAGATTTTGCAAATGACGTTTGGTCAATCACAGCATTTAGTAGCACTTACCCAAGACTGCTACTTCTTGTAGCACAAGTGAAATGCTGTTGGGAAAGTGTATGATCAAAAATGTGTCTGCCTGTAGTTTTGCTTTAATTAAACCACATCAAAGTCTTATGGAAGTGCATGTAGGGATGGGGGGGGTGGGGAGGGGAAATTGTAGAAATACATGAAGGCTGGAAGTCGGACACGAACATGATCAGAAATTTAAAAATTGAAGTTGTATGGGGAACCTGAGCCCAGGTCTCTGGGATGTTTTTTTTTTTTTTCTGTCCTAGTTGGTAATTGGGGCTCCTAATATGCTTATAGCTGCAGATCTTCATTGGGGTAGAATCAGATCTAGAGCAGAAGTCAGCTGGTGAATGATAAGTTGTAGGATTTGCACTTTGATTTAAGATACAGCAGGAGTAAGATGTAAGGTGGGAAGCATCAACTCTGTTTTTAAGTAACCAAACTGATTAAGTAAATGCAGTATTGACAAAGGTTTTTGCAATGCCAAGGCTCCTGCCTTTGTCCCAGGCATTTCCATTTTGAAATGCTATTTCAGTATTTGGAAGCATAACTATCTTCTCAATTGCTCCAGGAGGCATGTTGAACTGTATCGGAACAGGCAAGGAAGGCAGCTAAATACTGTCAGACTTCTCTGATGTGCTGAGTGGAGGTATACCATGGAAGAAGGTGGGATAAAGGTTAAGAGTTAGGATTAACTAAGATTAACTAGAAGACAGATTTGAAACAGTCCCTTAGCATACTTTGCTGTTGGCCCACTTGGGCATGTCAGAACAACTGGTCTTGAGTAAGCAATAGCATCCCTCTCCTCTATATACGGGTGAAATTTAGTTTTTGCCTCCTCTTTTAAGAAAGCGACTGTTTCTGTTATAGGATGGGATTATATAAAATACCAAAGAGCTCTATGTCTTTTTGTTGCTGCTTTACCGAAAAGTTTCCAATTACAGCTCTTCCTTTGTGTAGAGATGGTCATTGCTGTCATATTAACATACCAGGTATCTATTTTCTGTACTTTTTCCTTAATTCATGTGCCTTCATCCTTCATATACTTTCCATTTCCTCCTCTGTTATATTTGTTTTGTTTCAAGTTAGGCTTTTAGTATACTGGATTTGTATATTGTCAAATAGACTTAGCAACAGTGACGTCGAGTTCCCCGATTTGGAAGTACAAAGTCTTAGAGCCTTTGTCTCTCCTCTGAACAATTCCAGTTTTTAAAGTCTCGCAGGTGCAATGAATCTTGTTATTCTTTACAGAGGTGGAGATTTTGAGGAATGTCACCAGATCCCAAATACATCAACACCACCTTGTGATGTTGCCATTGCCAAATGAGTATATGTTTGTATATATCATAGCAGTCAGATCAGTAGGGTTTAAAAGTCCTGCTTCTCAAATACAGGTTTGTGAGAGAAAGACTGCTTTGAGCACAATCTTACTGTTGGTGAAGGTAGGTAGGAGAACTTTACCTGTAATAATGCACTTACCAATGGTAAATGTTTTATGAACACAGTCCAGAGTGTTGTTTGGAATGGATTTGGATGCAAAGTCGCTATGCTTACTATTTTATTCTGTTGGTGTATATGCAGGTGGTAGTCAGTGAGGTTTGCTACTCACTGTAGATATTTGTACACATTAATTCACTTGGAGGATTCTTAATGTCTCTTTTGATATTAAAATTATTCCTGTCTGTAACCCTTCTTTCTCTTGTCCTGGACCACCTCTTTCTCTGAACTGTTCTGTTTCTTTTCCCCGCTTGTCATACTTATCTCTAGAATGGCTTCTTTCTATGTGTCTGGGTACCGATGTGCTTTGAGTAATGTCTGAAACAAGTCCTTATTTTTTCCGTGTTTTCCTCCTCTTCCAGTAGTCTCCAGATGGTTGAAGTACACCTCTTCCTGCTTGGCAAACAAGGAGAGGTTAGAGAGATTTAGAGTGAAATTGCCCAGCGGAGTTGAGTCTGCATCATGTGGAGGTTGAAAGAAGTGCTTGTCATAGCTTGTCTGACTTGAAGAAGATTTGGCAATCCATGCAATGTCCAGATTTTCATAATTCAGTACTCACAGTTGTTTTTGTTTCTATAGAGTGCCGAGTGCTTTAGATAGACTGTTAAGTATTATTACTGTGCTGCCACACCACTACACAGTGTATATGTAAATCATTTTAGGAAGGAAGGTTGGCTGTGGTAATGGCATCAGGTAGAGCAATTGATTATGTGGGTGCAGTGGTGTCTTTTATTTGGCATTTGTTGCTCGGTCAGCCTTGCTGAAAAGACAAAACGAGTTGAGCAACAGATTAATGAAGTAGTACACTGACTTGCTTTTTTCAGAATGAAGAAACCAAGAGGGTTATGCAAAAAGAGTTCTAGAGATACTGTAGGCAGGTAGTACTGTCTTCCTTGAGAGCAATGATAATCTGACGTTTATTGAAATAGGTGTATGCTTGCAGTGGAGCATGGCAGCACAGTGCAGGGCAGCAGGCCAGAATTCATTACAGTACAGGTCTGAGCTGAAGAGCAAGAGACTAAGAGACTTTTTTTTGGTTTTTTTTTTTTTTTTTAAAGAAATGTGATAGCCTTTCTTGGAGCTGCAGTTCAACAAAGCATATTAGACATGAGGATATCAAGGTCAGTAGGGCTGCTCACATGCATGCTTAAAGTTAAACATAGTTTAGTGTGCCCTAACCATACTATTTTTGGCACTTGGAATAGGCATTTTATAATCCACAGCTTCTCAGTAGTGGAAAAATATACATAAATCTTGAAAAGTTCAGATGTCTTCATCTGAATTTAATTCAAGCTGAATTAAACTTAAAAGTCTGAAGATAAAATGTATAAGTAAATACGGAGTGAATTGATTATTCATTCATTTGTTTAAAGTTATTTTGTTACTACTTTTGGTGGCCTAAAGGGTCATCAGATCTGGCCTTCAAAATTGCTTTACGCTGCCAGAGCAGAGTAAATGAGTCTTTGTTCATTTGAGAATCGGATCTGTGAAACTGGGGAAATGAAGGACAATTTTTAAAATTGAAGCAGAGGAGTTTAAACCCCACGAAACTTTCTGTATCATCAAGTCTAAGACTTGTGTCATTACAGATGATCGTGATATATAGTTTGCTTAATATACGGACCGTGCTCTAGCATGCAGGTGTTAAGAGTGCTGAGGACAACAAAAATCTGCTGAGAGCCCACTTCAGAAATCATTCCTGTGCTAGCTTTGAACTTGTATTTCCAGCCTAAAGGTATTCATGGCCATGTAATGGTTATTAGATCCAGTGCCAGCAATGACACCTAATGTACACAGATCTTCCAGTCCTCTCTCTCTCCACTGATTTAGAAGGAGGCTTAAATGTGACTGTGAAACAAAGACAGATAAGTGATAAGTGGCCTTGAGTCAAAATAGGGGAGCATACGAAATGCCTTACCTTGTAACTTGAGCTTGAATGTTCAGCAAAATTTGTGAAAGCATATCACAAATGGTGCTTGGTTTTATTGTTTTTTGGTTGTTTTCTTTTAAATTACGTGCAAATAATAGTCACAGAGTTAATGGCATACTGCTATTGCAGTGGGTTGCACAGTTAAGGATGAAAGTCCAGTAAGGGGAAAGAAGGTGGCTTTTCAATTAAAGGCTTCCTGGCAGGCTGCAGTGTTGGAAGTAAAATTAATGTTACAGTAATGTGACCACTGGAGCAGAATCCCCTAACCTTTTCTGGCCTCATTCAGTTTGTCCCATGGGGACAGACAATGTGGATGTTGGTTGTTCTGGATTACTTGTCTCTCTTTTGTCATGTCACAGTTTTGTAGGGTTTGGTTGGGATCATAATGAGGTTTTTTTTAACCTTGCTGTTGTATTTCAATTGGTAATTCGGTCGAATGGCAGCCTTGACACAGCTGTGGCTAATGCAGTGATCGACCCTGCCAGACCACTGCATGGATTGAAGGTATTCCTACTGAACTGAAGGTATTAGGAATAAATTATTCAAGCCACAGGGCAGGCTGCCCCCCTACTTCTAGCCCAGTGGTTTTCTTTTCAGGGATAACCTGATTTGTATTCTCTTCAGGTTCTTCAACACTGCTGCGATACCTGAACTAATAATTCCCTGTGTATCTGTATGGATAAGGTATCCTGTGTTTTCCTTTTAATCATCGGTAATTGCATCAAAGATTTGTTTGGGGTAATTTACCTTTCTGATGCTGTCACATACTGTGTTCTGTCATCTTTCCCTGCAAATTGTTTTTGACCTGTACTTGCTGTTGAGGTCAAGCATCGATCTCACTTTAAAAGGAGGCACTGAACTAGCAGTGCCAGCCATCTTGGTAAGTTTATGACAATATCTTACCAGAACTTCAAAAAAAAAGCGCATGTGCTTCTTCCATCAGTGTTCTTGGATGGTGCACAGATAGAGTACGTTCAGCTCTTGTTTCCCTTCTATGACGTGCAGTTTCCATTTTTACATACTTACTGCTATCTTTCTTTTGTCTCCATGTTCTATATTGCTAAACTGATTAAAAACTGAGGCAAAGCTGGTGGGAAGAAAACCAGTGCTGCCAAGTGGAGAAGGGTGTTCTGTCTTCAGCTAGCGTTGAAGGCAAGAATCAGTAAAACATTAAAAACACATTATTTCTTTACAAAGGAGCTTGTCTTTTCTATCCATAAATTGCAGCTAGCTGTCTGCAGCAATGAAATGTCTGTAGTACTTCACAGATGTAGCATCTTTCAAGAGCGAAATTAAGATGGTGAGGTACCAGTCCTAGAGTCAGTGAACGAGCCAAGAGAAGCTGAAAAACTGACTGGTGGTTGATAGCTTCTTTGTTGGCAGAAGAGCCAAGTGTTACATTCCGGAGAGAACAGTATCATTTTTCAGGTGTTGGGGAAAGACAAGCACAAAATTTTGCTTTGCAAGGAGTACAAGCTTTTTTTTGAGGCTTTTTGGAGGATTCAGGGAAGGGGATTGGTCATATAAATGTCTTAATACATAAGGACTATTTAAAACAACTTGCAAACAAAAAAAGTACTTGGAAAAATACCTCCAGGAGACTGTTATTCATAGATAACATTCTTTTTTGTCTTTGAATAGAAGCTATACATAGTCCAGGACTGCACTGCACGCTGCATTAAGAGGACTGATGCTCTAGCATTTTCAAGCATGTATTTTGAAGTGTTGTCATCATAACGTGTTTAGAAATAGTTGCCTACTCTGTAGGGTGCAGATTTTTGAATGGCATGTTTCCTTTCTATGGTGTTATATTTTCCTTAGGTCACCTAAGAAGTGAGCGCTTTACTCTTTAGAGGGCATTCTCTTGTGTTTTGAAATGAAACCTTCTGTGTTTTCTGCTGTTTCAGTAGCATTTTCAGCACATAAATTTATTTGACTATTTATTGGCCACAGAGCATCATGGTCCACCTCCTTCTGTGCTCTGCATATTTGGTTTTGCTTGCCTTTAAAGAATACAACATTGTTCTTGTCTGTTTGAACTTTATTTTGTGTAATGGCAAGAATATTTTGGCATAGATTCAGAATTCGGTTTATTCTTTCAGTTTGGGCAGGGAAGTAGCTCTGTCCTTACACCAGCAGCAGACTCACGGGGTTGCAGCATTACTAGCAGCTTTCACCTGACTGCCATCTTTGACAAAATCATCACCTCTTGCTATGCTTCTGTGTCTGATGTAAGCCAAGCCAGATGATGCAAGTGGCTGACAAGGCTGCCAGCTGTTCTGGGAAATAAGCCTAGTATGATTGTAGGTGGAGGACCGTGTCAGTATGACTGTTGTGAAGACAGCAGAAAAAAACCCTGTGATGCATGTCACTACTTTAGAATACCTCTCAATCCTCACATCTACCGCTGCCAGCCGTAGAACAGCTGCTTCTCACGACAAATGACTGATTCTGTGCAGAATCCATGAAGCTTCTAGAAGGAGTCTACTTTTGCTTGTGGGAAGGTAATGTGGGAGGGGACAGAAGTAACAAGAAGCAAACATGGGATGTCATTGAATCCAGGGAAATTGGGCCATTCATTTCTGAAAAGCTTTTGAATAATTTGTGCAGAGAGGTGGACTCAGTAAAATACGCGTTTTGTATCAAGAGCTCAATTCCTACCAGCTGTGGTGAAGGAAGGCAGAGCCTTTAGAACCTTCCCTGTGAATAGCTAAGAACTGACTATATTTTAATCTATTTTAAAAAAAAATAATGTCCAGCCTTTACTAATATTTTTATAAAAGCCTTTTCTTGATGGTCATGTTACTCTTGTTACTTTATTATAGTAGTAATAATAATTACTACTCCAATTTTTATTTTTTTTAATGGCATGAAATATCCCTTTAGCTAGTTCATGTCAGCGGTTTTGACTGTGTCTGCTCCCAATTTCTTGTGCCCCTTCAGCCCTCTCACTGGCCCAAGAAACTGAAAAGTCCTTGACATCGTATAAATGTTTCTTAACAACAACTAAAAGCATAAGTATGATATTAACGCTATTCTCACACAGCGCTGTACCAGCTACTAAGAAGAAAATTAACTCTATCCCAGCCCAAACCAGGACACAATCATAGCAAAAAAATCTTTTGTGAACAACTTTTCCAGTTTCCAGTAGATAAAAGGCAATCTTTCTTCTATGTAAAAAAAAAAAAAAAAAACAAAACCACAAACCACACATTAAAAAAATCAGCAGCATATTAATGTATTAAATCTGATACTTGCCTAAGAATGGAGAGAATAACATCTCTGCATTTGCATTGTTGATCTTCCCTGCAAATCTAAAAGACAGGTATTCTAAGTGTTCACTTTTCAAATGATGCAGTATCTTCAGGGAGCTAGATGAGAACTTTAATCAGTGTTCTAGAAATTGTTCATCTAATTACTTGGTAAATCTTGCCTTTTATGGAATTATTTTTTCCTCTTGAAATAACGTTGAGCTATCCAGGGAAACCTGTTCCCCATCATTGGCAGGGAAAATGTAGCTCTATCTTGAGAATCTGCACTTTTGTCTGTCTGCACTACTGCAACATGGTAGATGGGTGGTTTTTCTCCTGCAGAGCTATCAAGTCAGAGGGAAAATAATTTACGACTTGTGTGCATTGTGGCTCCTTACTATATGTGGCTGTACCTTCCCATATAGGATATTCTCTCTTTGCTATGGTTAGGAGCAGCACCTTGAAAAAGGTGAGAAAAGGGGGAAAGAGGAGTGTGAATGCTGAAACCCTGCTGCTTAGCTGCTGGCTGAGAATCCCCCCTAAAAGCTGAAAGTATCATGCTTCCAAGTATGGCTCAAGTTGCCAGAGGTCACCGCTGATTCTTAGATCAGAACTTTCTTGTGAAGCACCATCTGCGTGTTCAAGATGATGACAGCCTCTGTATGTAAGCATAGTCTTCTGTTTGGACCAAAATGGTAAATGTAAAAACTGTCTTGACAAAAATCAGAGGTGGACGTCTTAGACTGTTTTGTGACTCCTAGGTAGCTCACTGCCAGGGGTCAAGACTGCTGGAGTGACTGTTGAATAGAAAAAGGGAAATGAAAACTTTTATTACTCCCTCCCTTTGCATATTGCCTTACCTGTTACCTGTTCCTTTTCAGCCTTGCGTCCTTCCTCTAAATCCAAAACCATTTTGATTGTACTAAAGGTCATTATGCTTGATATATATGCGAGAACTATTTTAATGGCACAATGTGATCCAGCGAGAACTGTCTTTTCTCTGGGACTTTGTTCATCCTCCCTGCAGTTTTCATTGTCCAGTGCTCTGAGGACTGACCCAGTTCTCTTATAACCTGTCTTTGCTCTGTTCTGCTGAGATGTGCTTGGAGGATGGCAAAAAGGAGTCTGTGTCAGGAAGCAAAGTCTCTCAGTAATGGAACTCACCATCTCCTGCATCAGTAACTAGGCTTTAACAGAAATGGATAAGCAAGAATTCTAAGCTAGTGATGGGGAAAGTACAGTATTATTTCTCCTTGATGGTATGCGCTTTCTGGAAGGAGTGGTAATACTGAGCTCATGGTGAACTAATACACCTAGAACATAGTAGAGAAAACCTGTGTTAATTCTTGCATGGTCCTCTTTTTATTTTAGGTCAAATGGAGGTTTGAAATACCACTTTTTTGGAGGTTAAAAATGAAGCATACTTCAGAACAACTTTGAAATAAAGCCATTGGCAAAATAGGCTGTTTTAGGAGCTGCTGGTAATCCTATTACCTTATAAGAGGATCATTTAAATGTATTTTCTTGGGGATATTTAAGATCATCAATGGTTATGATGAATGAGGAATACAGAAACACTTTTTGGCCAATTATATTTTGAACTATTTGAGGTAAGCAGAGTCTTTAAAAATGAGAATTACTGGAAGTAACTGAGAATGGAAAGCAGTATTTTGTCTTACTTCATGCAGAACGTAATTAAACTACCTTTCACTGCAGGTCTGCACAGAAACCTGCAGAGCTGTTGTGCTGAGGGTACACACAATTTATATATTTCCATTCTGGCCTGCAATGAAGAGGGATCATCTGGTTTGGAAGGTGCTTTATTCATGGACATACCTGTGACAGCGCATGTGTTCTATCCACAGTGTCAACCTGGACATGACTGGTGACTGGTTTCCGTAGAGCCAGCTTGTGTAGGGTAACTCTTGAACAGGCAGCCCTCTGTTGCATCAGATGAAACTTTCTGTGCATAAATGAAAAATTGAAAAACAAATGCTCTCCTTCGGAGATGAAACATAAGAGCTTCAGTTCCCCAGGCTGCTGTCATTGTCTTTAAGTAATGTTAGTATGTCTTTCCTGCAATAAGCCTTCTTGGTTTTTTTCTGCGGTGCTATTCTGTTTCCAGTCTTTGTAATGAACCATATTGTCATTTTGTGGCAATGAGGGTTATTTTTGAAGAAGTCATATGTGTAATCCTGTTGCCTATGAGGAGCAGCTGAGGACTTTGGGCTTGTCTGGTTTGGAGAGGAGGCTGAGGGGCGACCTCATTGCTCTCTGCAGCTCCCTGAGTAGGGGGGGTGGAGAGGGAGAGATGCTGAGCTCTTCCCCCTGGTATCCAGTGACAGGACACATGGCAATGGCTCGAAGCTGCATCAGGGAAAACCTGACATTAGGAAGCATTTCTTTACCAAGAGGGTGGTCAAAGGCAGACTGGCTTCCTGGAGAGGTGGTTGATGCCCCAAGCCTGTCAGTGTTTGAGGCTTTTGGGCAATGCCCTTAGTGTGCTTTAACTTGTCAAGCAGTTGGACTGCATGGTTATTGTCAGTCCCTTCCACCTGAACTGTTCTATTCTATCAGACATTTAACTAGCAAAGCATTTAAAACAATGAGGTGGATGTAAGGGACTGAAAACATTTACAAAACTTGAGCTGTATGTAGTAGTTTGTTATTCTTTCGTTGTTGGTAAATAATGTAACCCTTCACAGGTAGACCTCCTGCATATTGGCAGTAGATATTATTGCTGTATTTCCTTCTTGTGGTATGTTATTCCAACAGGAGTAGCAAAAATTGCCTGAATGTAAATAACAAATTCATTTTCCCCCAGCTGGTATTTTAATAGATACTTTTTAGTAAGGAACAACGGTTTGCAGATTTAATTCTGAACACTTTTGGTAAATCCAAACTTTCTTTCCTCTTAACAACACACCCCTAGCCCCATGTGGGGCACAGCAGATCTTTGCCCGAGTGGGTACGGAGAGACCACACCACTGCTTAGATCAGGCAAAGCTTGGGCAGGGTTACTGTGACTGATCGCTGCTAGTGCAAATGTGTGTTCAGAAAAAGTTAAAGATAATTTTTACAAGTGAGACAAAGGGAACCATTGCTTTTAAGTATCTATTCCCTGTATCATAAGACCTAATAGGAAGGATAAGGGAGGGTAGGGATGTTGCAAGTCAAACACAGCTTTTCTTTACTCTCAGGTGCTAGCACAAGTCTTTCATATTGATCCACATACCCTGTTTCCAGCCATGCTGCCGTCTCCTCTCTCGCTCAAATTGTACTAAGCTTTTCCTTATTTTCCAACTGTCTTTTGACTCTTAACTGGCAAATAACCTATGGGGTGGGGAAATTTGCCCACAACAGTGAGATAAAATCGAGTTATGGATTTAATATAAGTGGAAAAGCAGTTGGGTTATTTTGTTACCTTTTTTTTTGTTGTGGGGAAATGCATACTTTTTCAAAATATTTAAACAGAATTGACAGATTAGTTTCCTGTTTGGCATGACAAAATTGTTCATTATAACAAGATCTATTACGTCTTCTTTTACTTACTTTCAGTAAGGGTTTATTTGCTGTACTTTAAGCATTGCAAAAAAATATGTTAACTCTCTTCCCTTTAGTGATATGTCTGCTCTTGATAGTAAAAGTAATGTTGCAGCGTTATTTTCTTTAACTTCCAAAATACAGCTAGGTGGTTTCATTGCTGTGTGTTTGACAGGTTTGCCCTGTGTTTCCCCCAGTTTCAAAGGAGTTCCTTGCTTCTGCTCACAGCTCTGTGGCCCAGGAGGCATAGGAAATGTTTTGGTTTTTTGTCTAGGAGGTACAGAAGTGATTTAACTGGATTTGAGTTCCTTCCAGGGTATGTGCTGCAGGGCAAGTGTGGCAATATGTGTGTGTTTTTACAAGGTGGCAGTCTCTGTTTTCTCAGGCTTGTAGAGTAAATCTGAATACATGGGGCAGCTTCAGGTGTACAGAGGAGGGATTGTACTGTTGAGTAAAAAACTCCTGAAGTCAGTAAAAAAATGATTTGGCATACATGTATGTTTTATGTCTCTCATTCATTTCCTAGCAAACATTAAAAAACCCCCACTCCTTTAAATCTGTACAAATTGTTAGTACAAAATCCATCGTGTTTGCTGTATCTAAGGGAGTATAGATTTTTTGGTTAAAATAAATGCTTCAGTTTTGAATCCAGCTGTAGATTTTCAGACAGTGTCCTCAGCTTGCTAGCATGTTATATCTACAAGGGGAAAATTGGAGACATTGCAAAAGCTAGTCTGCTCATGTTCACTCTGGAGTTCTTTTCAGAGAAAGATTAGATGATGGAGAATAATTTTGGAGCTTGCTTTTGTACAATATGGCTTTCCTGAGGGTTATATGTATGTATTTGCTGCTGGGTTTCTTCCATGCTTTGTGTCAGTTATAAACAGGCATTTCTGTGGTTTCTTTTTGGAGAATATTCTGGGGAATCAAGTAGTTTCCTTGTTTGAGGAGATTGTTTGAAAAGACAGGGGAGGGAGCTGGCTTTTGAAAAGGATGCACCGATCTGAAAGCAGCTTATTTTCCCTGCTCAGTTATGGATGTACTACTTGGCTATCTGTCCACATCTACTGTACTGAAGTCTCTGACAAAGAGAGTTTCTTAGTCCTTTGTCTTTGTCTGGACAGATTTCCTAGAAATCTTGGGGAGAAAATACATATGCAGACATATCACAGAAATGAGAAAGAGATAGTTGCTGGAAAAATGCAATAGGACAGTTTATTCATTATTAATACAGAGCATGGCTGGAGTAGTGGGAATTACAGTGGAGGTTTGTTTGCTGATAACTGGAATTAATACAAGAAATGAAGGGAAGGGGGAGAGCCATAGGAATGTTGCCTTTGCATGAGGCACAAAGGGGTGAGTGGTGGGGAAGGCTCAACAGCTCTGGAAAAACACAGTCAAATTTCCTTTTCCACATGTATTTCACAAGAGATCTCATGAGTGTTGAACTTTGGTGAAAAGATGAGCCTGAAGCCCTTTGGTTTTTCCCCCTCACTAGTGTGTTTTGATGTGCAGAAGGTTTGGATTTTCTTCCCAGTCTCTTGAAATTCTGCAATTCTTTTTCCTCTTCCAATCTGCCTGAAGACATGACAGATGAGAGTGGTGGTATGCCCTCAAGAAAAGTACAGTATTATGAAATAGCAGTTGTATTGAAAATAATGTTTTTCACACTACGAATAAGAAATGGATGTGTCCATGGTGTTTATATGGGTAGAATGCACTAATATGAAGAAATTGAAACTACTTGTACAGGTACACTAAAGAGAATGAGTTTTAGAAGATTTGTCAAGATTTATTTCAGAAGAAATTATATTGTAGGGTATGGTAGTATTGTTGAAGGTAAGATTATTATATGGATCACCACATGATAGATGGTTTTAGGGTTTTTTTTGTTGCTTTATTGGGTTGGGTTTTTTTACTGTTGCTGTGGTCTTGCAGTGTTGTGTGTTGTCCTTTCCCTGCACGTTCAGGAAGAATCCTGTTTGACTGCTATGACTGACATAGCTTCATCTTTGTATCTTACGATTTAAGAGTTAAGGCATTTGAAACCCTCTGACAAAGGGACTTTTTCATCTTCCTGCTGCTGTATGGTGAAGGAAATCTGATAGCATTTTTTAACAAATAGGTCAGCACCACTGAAAAGAGCTCCTCTGAGAAACAGAGGTATGTTATGTGCCAACTGTAAACTTAATGGTGCTATAATTGAATTACTGAATACTTCCTTTGCTTCAGTCTTTACTGCCAAGGCCAGTCCTCAGGAATCCAGACCCTGGAGGCAAGAGAGGAAGTCTGGAGAAAGGAAGACTTTTCCTTGGTTGAGTAGGATCAGGTTAGAGATAATTTAGACAAACCTAACACCCACAAATCCATGGGTCCCAATGGGATGCACCCCTGGGTGCTGAGGGAGCTGGCAGATGTTATTGCCAAGCCATTCTCCATCATCTTTGAAAGGTCATGGTGGACGGGACAGGTGCCTGAGGACTGGAGGAAAGTCAGTGTCACTCCAGCCTTCAAAAAGGGCAAAAAGGAGGACTCAGGAACCTACAGGCTGATCAGTCTCATCTCCATCCCTGGAAAGGTGATGGAACAGCTCATCCTGGAGGTCATCTCAAAGCATGGGGAGGAAAATAAGGTTATCAGGAATGGTCAACATGGATTCACCAAGGGGAAATGATGCCTGACCAACCTAATAGCCTTCTATGATGGAATGACTGGCTGAGTAGACAAGGGGAGAGCCATGGTGTTGTCTCCTTGACCCCAGCAAGGCTTTTGACACAGTCTCCCATAACATACTCACAGGTAAGCTCAGGAGGTGTGGGTTAGATGGGTGGACAGTGAGGTGGATCGAGAACTGGCTGAATGGCAGAGCTCGGAGGGTTGTGATCAGCGGCGCAGAGTCTGGCTGGAGGCCTGTAGCTGGTGGTGTTCCCCAGGGGTCAGTGCTGGGTCCGATCCTCTTCAACTTAATCATCAGTGACCTGGCTGAAGGGACAGAGGGTACCCCTGGTAACTTTGCTGAAGATACAAAACTGGGAGGAGCGGCTGATACACCAGAAAGTTGCACTGCCACTTGGTGAGACCTAGACAGGCTAGAGCCTGGACAGCAAGTACAGCCAGTACAGGCTGGGGCTGACCTGCTGGGGGGCAGCTCTGTGGAGAAGGACCTGGGAGTTCTGGCGGGCAGCAAGTTGCCCGTGAGCCAGCAGGGTGCCCTGGTGGCCAAGGGGCCAGTGGCATCCTGGGGTGCATGAGGAGGAGCGTGGCCAGCAGGTCGAGGCAGGTTGTCCTGCCCCTCTACCTGCCCCCTGGTGAGGCCACACCTGGAGTACTGGGTCCAGTTCTGGGCTCCCCAGGTCAAGAGAGACAGGGAACTGCTGGAGAGGGCCCAGCGGAGGCTGCGAGGGCGATGAGGGGACCAGGGCATCCCCCTTACGGGGAAGGGCTGAGGGAGCTGGGCCTGCTCAGCCTGGAGAAGGCTGAGAGGGATCTCATCCATGTCTACACATACCTTAAGGGCGAGTGTCCAGACGACGGGGCCAGGCTCCTTTCAGAGGTGCCCAGCACGGGACAAGGGGCAATGGGCACAAACTGCAGCACAGGCAGTTCTGTCTGAATATGAGGGAAAACGTCTTTACCTTGGGGGTGACAGAGCGCTGGGACAGGCTGCCCAGGGAGGCTGTGGCATCTCCTTCTCTGGAGACATTCAGAATCTACCTGGACACGGTCCTGTGCAACTTGCTCTAGGAGAACCTGCTTTAGCACGAGGTTGGACTAGATGATCTCCAGAGGTCTCTTCCAACCCCAATCATTCTGTGATAATTGCACGTGCAACAAAGACCCATTTTGATATAGCACCTAATTCTTCCTAGTGACAAAACCCCCATAATGTACGTGTGCAATATATACTTAGAGATGGAAACAGCATCTAATAGTCACTGTATCTTATATAGACTTATGTAATATATATGCTTTGAGTTGATGATGAGGACCTTTTCCGTCACCTAAGACATTAGCAGAGGTTTTGCCAATCTCTGCTATACAAAGCTGCAGTTCTCCTGATGTGCTGCTTCCTGCAAGGCCTTAGAAGAGATCCAGCTTTCCGTTTCTAGAAGGCTAAATCAGGAATGCTCTGGATTTGAGCTCTGTCCACGTAACTGAAAGTTATTCCAGGTAGAATGCTGCTAGCTCCATGGTTTGGTAGAGTTGTGGCCAAAACCAAAATGACTGCTTTGAATCTGCATGCACAGTCATGACTCACCTTCAGGAGAAGAGGCAGAGGCAGGGTACCAAACCTTTCCTCCTTGGTAACATTTCCCGTTGTCTGCAACTTGTTCTTGAAGACACAATCTCCTGAGTTGGTTTTCTGTCACTCTTTCATATAGTAGAGTTGCTTTGGTGGTTTTTATCTGTGATGAGCTTAAAATTAGGGTGTTGCTGTGTTCCTGGTCAAGCCTATTTGTCAAGACAGTTTATAAAATCAGCCCATTCACTTGAGAGAAACAGCTGAGTGGAGAAGTGCAAGAGGCATAAAGAAATTAAAGCTAAAAAAGTGGAAAGTAAGGGAGTATAATAATAAAACCTGAAATTATTATTTTTGTTCCTTATCCTTCTCATGTGTTGTACTTCTTAGGTATAAATGCCTTTTCCCAAATGATATTATTTCAACATACTTCTTTTTTATATTGTTGAATTTTTTTTGCTGTCAGGCAGTTACTCCAACAACCTTGTGCTTTTTGTATGGTAAAAGTACCTTGCTCTGATTTAACTCCATGTTTTAGTCTCACCTGTTGCTTTACTTAGAAGCTAAATGAGAAGGAACTGGTGAGTATTTTAATGGTGTGATTGGACCCTTTCAAAAACAGCCACGTTGAAAATAAATTTGAGTTTGCTTAAAAAAAAGTGTGTTTAAAAAAAACAAACAAAAAAGAAAACAAAGCCAAAAACCTCAAACACCACTTGCAAAAAAACCCACCCCAACCCAAACCCTAGTCTTCTGCCACAAGCAATAGAACTTGACTATTTTTTTTTAAAATACTTAAATAAGATCGCAGTGCATTAAAAAGGATGGCATGTGTGGATGTGCGCTCATTGCTTGCTCATACATCTGTAAAGTCCTGGAGGGTCTTAGAAAAGGTATATTGGAATTTATTTCTATGATGTTTATTTTTTTGGTAAACTCTGGATTCTGAGCCATAGGTTGCTTTCTTTGTAGCAGTGCCAACCCAAATGCAGAATCTGTTTCCCTTCCCTCTTTGCACCATCTTGCCCAGGCTCTTCATTCTCAGGGACCTGCGTGGATGGCCAGAGGCTGAGCTGGATGAAGCAATGAACCTGATGTAAAAACAAGTTCTCAGTGCCCCCAGCTGCATCAGGACTCTGATGCTGATTTCCCAGCAGACCCGTGCGTTCCCGTGTTAACAGAGTACCCAGTTGCAAAGGCACTAGAAACACTTAAATGAGGAAAAAGGAGAGATTCTGATACCCACTGTTTCTGCTGTTGTTCTGGGGAGCCCTTGTCAACTGTGTTGCTGGGTAATTCTGAATACTTACTTGGAAAGTATCTGCAGGGCTGTTCACAAGTACTTTGTCAATCTTTGTGTGGGACATTGATTTTCAGAAGTGGTACTTCAGGTTTTCAGGGTAGGTGGTCTGCATGGGGTCAAAGTCAAATGTAGAGCTGCCATGTTTTGTAACGGAGCAGGTTTTCACCCCAGACTTCCAGTGCTGCTAGGCCTGCAGCTTCCAAGAAAGAAACAGGATGTCCTGAAGAGATTGTCACCTGGAAAGTGAGTCAATCTCAGTGGGACTGAGCACTGGTACGCTTGCCCAGAGTGGCTGTAGAGTGTCTGTCCTTGGAGAGATTCAGAAGCTGCCTGGACACAGTTCTGGGCAGGCTGCTTTAGGTGGTCCTGCTTGAGTAGAAGATCATCTGGAGGTCCTCTCAACCTCAACCATTTTGTGATGCTCATGAATCTTCTCTCCCCAGCCTGTGGCCACAGTTGCACATTCATCAGGCCCACATCCTTTTGTCCATGTCTCAGAAGCAGGGTACTGTTGGCTAGTGTAAATTTTTTCACCGTTTATCAGTCTGGGGATTTAAATTGCAACTGTGATTCCGTATGATGTGCAACTTGTTAATCCTCTTTAGTTTTTAGATTTGATAGCAAATAGTTTCATCCATTTCCTGCCCATTATTTTCTGCTGTTAATTTTGGATAATAATGGCTTGGTTTGATCTGCGTGGGATTAATTTTTAGGGAATTGTCCTCACTGTGGAAAACTGGCATGTGATAGTTTGATGATGCAAAAAAATGCTTTGTCCAAGTTGATACTTTGGCTCCAGCTGGTTTCTGTATTACCTGACGTGTACGGGGGGAAAGAGAGAAAGGAGAGCAATTCACCTTGTTTCTTAGTGTAGATGCATTGAAAAAGCACTGTTAGTTTATGCCATGTATTCGGATAGGTTTTTCAGCTTGCAGTGTTCAGATAAAATTTCAACGCTTTTGGGGGAGGGTGAAATAGGGTTATTTGTCTGTAAAGTATGCTGTAGGATTGCTTCATTATGTTAGTTTTTTCCAGAATTTCAGATTTTTTCTTTTGTCTCGAACACATGCATATATGATGGTCGTGTTTCACAGACTCGTCTAGTAAGTTTAAAATAAAGGTTTTTAGTCAGCTAAAGCTAGAAGCGGAGTGACTGTTATTCCTTGTAACTCTTTAATAACGGAATTGATTTATGCTACACTTAGCTTTCCAGCGTGACACAGTGTAACACCACCTAATCATCTGGCACGAATAACCACAAAAATAGGAAGGTGGCACCCCTGAAGATGGGAAGCAGGAAGAACAGGTTGATGGTAGAGGAGGGTTTGTTGGAGACTAGGTGCAACAGGCTGGTTGTGCTTTACTGGCTGCAACTTCTATCATTAAGCTGGAAAGCACAAACAAAGGGAGTACATTAGGAGTCCATAAAGGTATCGGCCTGTCACTGTTGGTGCATGCCTGTCTGTCATTCTCCCAAATAAAATGTTCCTCTATATGTCTGTATATCTCCAGTCCAGTACTCTTCTTTAGTTACTTTCATCTGCTGCCGTTGGATTCAAAGTGGCTGCTGATCAGCATGTTGTCTCAGCGCAAGGCAAGGTCTCCTGTCTTCCACTGAGATCTCAGTTGAGCTTCCAACTACTGATCTGCTTAACCGCAGGGTGCAAGCAGCCTTTGATGCCTCATAGTTAATAAGCATTTGCTGCTAATCAGCTACTGCAAAATGCAGCTAGGGCCAGGTACAGCAGTGGCTACGTAGCATGTGGAGCTGTGGTCACTGTAGTTTGTAGCAGCTGACCAGAGGTCTTGGAGGTAACTGGTTTTCTCCTGGGAAGGGCCAGAGATAGGGCTAGTTAGCTGCCTAGTGGTAGCTGTATTTTGAAACACTGGTTATCTGTGCTTATCAATGGTGACCACCTAGTTCCAGCATAAATGGAGAAGCAGTGGTGTGATCTGGAGCTGGGAGCAAGTAGGCAACCTCATGGTTTAGAGGATGCTGAGCAAGCTGTAAGCAATGAACTTGATCAGATGCAGTGAACACCAGACCCTGAGCAGTTTCTGCTTACCTACCAGCTTTTGTCTGACAAGATAGGAACAGGGACACTGCTTTGGTATAGCTTCCTCTGCTTCTCAGTTCACACCCTTTCTGTCCTCACCTTCAGGCCTGCAGAGGTGAGCAAGTCCGTACCCTCCTCCTGGGCTGCTGGACCAAGAAGTGGCAAACTTCTGGGGCTGTTGCTCTGGCTCTCTTGTATGGAGAAGGGAGGCATGCCTGGCAAGTTCTCACCTACCTAGTGAGGCAGAATGTGTCTGGTGGTGTGGCTGTGTGTTTGGGCTTGCCATGAAATACAGAAAGGAGGGGTTGAGCTGAGATACGGTGGAAAGGCTGGACAAGAAATAGATGAAAATTGTTTGCAACCTCATATTTCAGCTTTGGTCTTCTGTGGCAGGGTCTGTTTCACGCCCCTGGCAGACAGGCTTTGTGCTGTCCAAAATATTGCTGCCAAAAATCCTCTGTAGTGATGCTGCGATTGGAAAGATGTTTTTCTCTCAAAGCTAGCAACTGCTAAGAGATTTGGAAAATTCAGGCTGTTGCCTGTGTTGTTCTGCAGATGCCCTTTTGCAAAACGATAAATCCTAACCTGCCCAAAGGAGCTCTTTAAGTGATGTTATTAGCTTGGTTCAAGTAAAACAGTTTGACATTCTTTGATCAGAAGTATTATGTGAAAGTTGATGGTCCGTATTCCTGTATTTCAGCTCAGAACTTGAAATTCATCCGTGCCACAAGCACGCATGGTTTGTTTTCAAATGCTTTGCAAATGAATATTTTATTGGGTGGCTGTGGCCAAGTGCTGCAGGATGGCCTTTGATATGCTTCGTAGCCAAGTGGCTTTAGCTGTGTTGGCAGAGCCCTCTGGTGGGAGCACAGCCTGTGCCAGCAGCAGCCTGTCCTGTGGACAGTGCCACCCACTTCTCCTGAATGCAATCAGCCAGCCCTCCCTGGGCTCAGTGGCATCCCACCAGCTGTTGGGTGGCCGAGGGGTTCCCCTTTCCCATCCCAAGCCGGGAGAGCAGAGCCCTGTGAAGAGCACTTGGCCTTTTTTAGCAAACCTGATGGTGTGCTGTAAGTGTCTGTCTCATTTTAGGTGATGCTTTGCAAAATACGATGGCACTTCGAGAATAATAAAGTCAGCCAGTTACAAGATAATATTTTCCTAATCCATAACAGTGTGGGAGAGCTGTGATGAATTTCAAAATTGCTTGTGTGAATTTCAGTGGTGTCTGTAAATATCTTTTTTTCAAAGTACCACTTAATAAAAGTAACTGATTTACTTAGGCATACAGTGGGATGTTTCTAAATCAAGAGCCACAGCCTTCCATTTCTGTTGGTCAGTAATGCTTTTGCTAATCAAGATACTTGAGGAAAGGGCCTTTGCATTTTAAAGTACCAACTTACTGAGCACAACAGAAAATTATTACGCTTGTCTAACCTATTAGTATTCAAAAGCTTGGTTAGGACTGCTAGATGCACTGCCAAACCAGAATGTGCAAACAGGTCTTTTAATCTGATTAGGTGTCTAAAGTGTTGATATAATAAAGGCCAGTAACTCTCCTGCAGGAAATCCAGCTGTTTAAGATTGTTGCACAAATAACGCAGTAGTAATAAAGTGAATGTTTTTCTTTTTTCTTTTTCTTTTTTTTTTTTTCCTTCCTCACCTCTTGGCCAGAGCTTTTCAGTCAGTGTTGACTTGAAGCACTCACAACTGTACCCATTATCTTCACTTTAAAAAAAAAAAAAAAAAAAAAAAAAAAGAGGGTGGATGGGTGAGTGAGGTGGAGGGAACATGTGCCATGCCTTGGCTTGAAAAGGTGGACACCTACGGTGGACAGGAACCCTCTCTGATGAAGTTGGAGAGCAGTGTAAAGACAAAGGTGATCGTATTTTTCTATCATTTGACTTGTTTCATGATCAAGTTTTTAAGACTGCTGTATAAATTCTTCAAAAGCTGAATTAACTTTCATGGCTTATATTTGAAACAACAATTTCGCTTCTTTGTCTTGGCATTGAACTCATCTGCTCCATCACTAGGGTTCAGCAACAGAGGACCCCTCTGTTAAGAGACCTATCATTTGAGAGGCAGTTGCGTGGTGGAACTCCTTGCTGCAGGGTGTTGTGAATTCCCAAAGCTGAATGTGCTTCAGAAAGCAATTAAACACACTTGTGAAAGGAAAACTCACCGGTGTGATGAGATGCAGGTACTGCCCTTGAGAATTTCTCAGCTGCAGCCAAGGGGATGGGGTGGGGGGTGCATGTCAGTGTGTGCTCACCCTCTTCCTCCTTACCCTTGGTGAAGGCAGGATGCTCAACTGAACTGGGCTCCTTAAGGCCCTGGAAAGGGCTGAGTTTGCTGTGGATTTTGTCCCCCTCTGCTGATAACCGGAGGAGCTATGGTGGGGGGAGTATCAGATGTGATGGATGAGGACTGTAACCCTCCTTCTGCAGCCTAGAGAAGCTCTTTGTTGAGCGATGTTGTTTCCAGAGGAACCTTCCAGTGTACCTGCAGTCCAGCCTGGTATTTCCCATGGCCCAATGGCTTTCCTCACATCTGACAGTTTCACTGGACACTTATTACAACTACATATAGGAGGCAGCACAAAGATGTGTGTGTGGTTTTAGTTGGTTGGGGTTTTTTGGTGGTTTCTTTTTTTTTTTTCAGGACAGCTTCATCTTTCTTTTTTTTCTTATAGCATTGTGGTTAGAGGCTTTAATTCTCTGGCAGGTGGTATACAGTATGTTTTTCAAGCCCTGCATCTTTTGGGTCTTAGGATACCTTCTGCTCTGTGACTTTATAAAGCTGCTAAAAAGCCACTTTTCTAATTTCTGAATTGAAATTCCCTTATATTTGTATTGCACGATGTTGTCATGATTCAGCTTTGAGAATACCATCTGATTTCCACAGGTTTTCTTGTCCTATGCTCTTTTTAAGATATTCACATGTAATTTTAACCCTGTGATGCAACAACCCTTCTGAGTTGTCTATTGTAACTCAATTTCAAATGTAAATGTTGCTTTAACATTACTTGCGGTTATCTCTGATCTGAGTCTCTCGGAGAGTTCATGCTCTTTTGTCTACGCTTTTTATTTCAAATGTGGATTTTCTTGGAAAGCGGCTGATGATATAATATTTGGATTTTTTAAAATAATCACTGCTTTTCTGAAGAACTTGCTGAAGTCTAATTACCGTTCAAATAGACAGATGAGAGCTTTGGAGACTGGTAATTTGTACCTTTTAAAAAGCCGCACTGCCTCGCTTTTGTCTCGGAATTTATTATGCTTCCCAAGTATAATGTGACATACTGAATAGGGCAGGGGGTGGGGACATTGTCTTCAGCTGACATGCTGTTATCAGCGGGACTGTGTTTCTGGACACAAGATTTCGCAGTCATTGGTTGTCCGAAGAAAGCCTTTCCATCTGAGGATTGGACAAGAAGATGCGTCAATTTGCTGCCCGTCTCCAAGGTACTGGTGATGCTGCCTCCACAAGCTGGCTAACGTCACAGCTCCATCACCCAGCGGGGTGTGGGCTTTTTTCCTCCTCTTCTCTGTTTTAATTCTGTATTTGCTTCCTACTGCATTTCTTAATCTGTCTTCTGCCAAATGCTAACAGCATGATATTTTGCAATCATTTAGGTGAATACAAGAAGGACGAACTCCTGGAAGCTGCTAGGTGAGTGCTGCTTAGAATATAAAGCATATTTTGGGGGTGGAAGGAGTAGAGGAAAAGGGAATTTTAAAACAGTAATGTTTTGTCATTGCCTTTCCACGAAATGATGCAAACAAACCACTTCATTAGCATAAATCTCTTTGGACTTTACAGTCTAGTACAAATGGAAAAGCCTGTTTATGTAATTGAAATCCCCTACTATGGTGGTTATAAGGTTAATATTGAGTTTTTGCTTTAAGCTGCTTAAATCCTCTTTATCATTTTGTGACTGTTCTTTTTAGGGGCAATTTAAATACTGGAATTTCTGTTTTCTTTCGATTTGTACTGCTACCTTAAGATACATTTTGAAAATAGGCTTTATCAGAACAGAGTATAAGGAAGCCTAAGCAAAATCTGTAAACTTCAGTCATATATTCCGAAGATGCTTTCATCCTTTCCTCTGATGTCACAGGACCATTTTATATAGACTGTTAACCCTTCTAAAAATTTGCTGGATATTGTTACGTGGTTGTTTCAAATGTTATGGGCCATATGCTAGGAAAATGTATTTAATTTGGCAGATGGCTTTTAGAGGATCTGTAAAATTAGATAAAGGAAATCTAAGGTGAGGTTAAATAGAGAAATTAGTAGGTGGTTTTGCGTGATTGTTTGTAATATGCTTAACTGCAAAATTGGTATTTTCTGTATTTACCCTTGGTTTTGAAATGTTCAGAAGATCCTTTGGCTATCTGATATTCTCCCTAGCAGAGTACAGATTGCAATATACTATACTTGGTTACACCCAGCTCCTTAGCAAATGTTTTGCAAGGAGCTCTGTCTTTTCTCCCCCCTTTCTGTAATCCTCTCCTCTCCATTTACAGGAGTGGTAATGAAGAAAAACTGATGGCTTTATTGACTCCTTTAAATGTGAACTGCCATGCAAGTGATGGGCGTAAGGTAAGTTAATACCTGCTTTATATTTCTGTTATTCAAGAAAGGCCCATTTAACCATACTAGGAAGCATAGATGTATAAACCAAGAGACTGTATGGGGGGGAAACCCATGATGTCTTTTCACCATAAAATTAAATGATGTAGTACTTGACAGTGGCAGTTGTGACGGACCAGCAGTTGGCAGACATGCATTTTGTGTGTGCTGGTGTACGTGTAAAGCAAAATCTTAAGATCTTTCATAAGAAAAACAAAATGTACAGTTGCAGATGAATAAAATAACTAAGGGAGGAAAGTTGTTATTTGTATTTGGACATTGTCTGTGTGATGTGGTTGTTATTCAGCTTAGGTCCTAATGCTTGACCATGTAGAGTGGCACTGTATTCACATGCTTAATATCTTCTGCATTTTAAGTTTGACATCTGACTTTCTCTGGCAGGAGTGTTTGAGTTAAACTAAGGATTAGGCTGAAACTGGAGGAGGGAAGAACATACGGAGTGAGAAGTAGATCCTATGATTTTTGATGTTTTAGACACCAAAATGATGGTCTGTCTAGACTAGTGGATTTACAAATGTTGGGTTTGGGTTTTTTTTAGTGTGTACTAGAATGTTCTTAATCTGCATCTTTTAGAAACGTCTCTCACATGTAACAGTACGTCTCACTCCTGAAAAGGAAAGCATGGGGGTGTTTTCCTTTATAGTTTTCTTTAATCTTGGTGGAGTGTGGTAGAGCGTAGTATAAACCTTTGCCCATTCTGAAGCTGTTGTGAAGCAGTGCCATTCCACTGAAATCAATGGAGATAGGCCAGTTTACGCTGCCTTTTCATTAAAAGACATGATATTGATTACAAAAAAATGTAGCTCCATTGTGAAAACATTCCTATTTTTAATACGTATTTTAAAATATTTTCTCAGTTGTGATGTCTGTTACCTACTATGTGAAAGAAAACCCAGCCAGTTTTTCACTTATTTACATTTACACTGATTAGGTAGTTTATGAATCTTCAAGGTTTTTGAAACAGCTGATTTTATGGTCTTAGGATGGGCAAATGAACAAGGTCTTTATTTCTTTCAGCTGTGTTGGAACTGATGAAATGCTCCCCATATCTTAAGATAAAATATGTTGTCCGTAGTTTTTAGTTCCCCCCCCCCCTTTTTTTTTTAAAGACTTTACCATTCAAGTGAGATCGTATTTAGGTATTAATAGTGCACTGTGGTTTTATGATTAAGCATTGTGGTATACAGCAGTGCATTACTGAGTAATTGAGTCCCCATCACTATTGATTTAAGGCCAAAGGCAGAGCTGTGATTTCTGTCAATAGGGAGAGGAATAAACCCTTGCAGATACATTATCTAGAATATTTATCACTCTAAAATAAAAATTAAAAAATTGAAAAGCTATTAAAATTAAATTTAAGCTAGCAGAAAATATTTACGTATTATTGCAGCCTCTGAATTATTTTGAAAATTTATGCCCAAAGCTCAGAAAGCATATGGCAGTTAAAGCTAATAAATGTGGACGCTTTGATAATACATGTGTTTGGATATTTGTAAACACACTGATTATTAAAACTCCTTTTAAGATGGCTTGCCATTGGTATTAATTAGTTTTTTAATGATGTCTACCAGATGTATTTTTCCCCCCACCACCATATGTGTACAGATTGTTCAAGGTGAGGTAAGTGTGTTGTATAACTTAAGTATTTCATTTGTCATGCAAAGCTTTCAGGTCCTTGTACTAGTGCAAGATCACTTGCAGTTTAATTATTCTAAGCTGTGCTGCAAATTAAGTGAACTTTTCAGCCTACAGCACAGCATTCTTGCAGATGAAAGTCTCTGCTGGTGTAGCTGCCTCCAATTGACCTATGCTGATTTAAGCTAGCTGAGAATTTATCCGTTTTGGAAGGTGTTTTTTGCATTCCTCGATGCTTTTCGTAGGGTGGTGGGTTTTTTTGCAGATGCTTTGAGTTTTCAGGCTTCGAATATACCACAGTGTAAGGTCACAGGCTTAATGCAGCTGTCTGGGCCAGGAAGCGCAGGCTCTGCGGAGCAGCCTGAGATTGTCAGCATCGTTCGTACTCTGCAGTACAGCTACAACCACAAACTCTTGTGTACGCATTTCTCCAGTTTGTGCATTCCTCGGCTTTGCACATTTGAGATGTCCAGCACTGCTCTGATAAGAGAAACATTTAGCTTTGTAGATGAGGAAATAAGAGTCCCAGTACTGAATGGGTAATTATATTTTTTCTGTATAGCAGATGGTAGTAGTGTGTTTTTCGTGCTTTGGAGTGTGGCTTTCCAGCAGTTGTCATCTAACACCCATTGCACTAGAACTGAATAGCAGGGTAGTCAGGAAATTGTGAATCACAGTATTGCTTATTTCATTGCTGTATGCAGTTTAACTTTCCTTTTTTCCTGGGGATCTCTTCTGTGTCCCATGCATATTAACATCTGGAGTTCCTGGATTTCCCAAACACTACATCTGCTGTGGGATTGTGCTTCACAGAACGGATAGAAAGGATGGAAAATGCCAGCATTAGCTCACTGGTTTGAAACCAGGTCTGGTTGGACATAACAAAGACTTGGTGCATTCTGTGCACTGCTTGCAGCCTTTTGAAAAGTATTGATAGCCAGAGTCTGGTTCTTACTGGACAGCAGTCCATGCTGCTACAACAGTTATAGCTGGTGCTGATAACCATCACTCCATCTGTTTACTTAGTCTAGAGGTCAAAGACTGAATAGGAGTAAGAGCTGAACTTGGTTCTTCCCCTCCAGCTCACAGTTTATATAGATTACGAGCATTGTTGAAATGTTCACGTTACTGAAGCTCTTCAGCTGTTGCCTGAAGAGGAAAGTCATTCTCTGTTGCTAGTCTTGCAATTATTTTCTGGAGTGAAAAATTAAGAACTGGTGCAAAAGAGCAAATTTTACAGGAGCTAGAGCATTCCTGCATACCAAGGATCTAGGTAATTTATGGGAAGGTTTTTTTGATGACCAAGGAAAATCAACAATAACATCTCAGAGAAACAGCTATTTCATTGAGCTAAGTAATGGTTGATTTTTCAGTAAATATTGGCTTATGTGCCTGCTGAATTTATATGAGGGCACAAATAATAGTGCACAAGTACTGACTATACAGTGCAGAGCTATATGGTGCAGTGTATGCAAGTTAGTGTTATACAGGGGTAAAATTTCACAAGAACTGTTTTTGTGGTTGGGGTTGTTTATTGGTTTTTTGTTTATTGTTTTTTTTGGAAACTGCTCTGTTTGTTTGTTTTTTAAAAAACAATGCCTGAGATGAAATATAATAGTGATTTTCCATGCCAATTAATCTTGCTTTGATTTTTTTTTTAATAGAGTGACAAGTCACAGAATTGTTAGGATGCAGTGTTGTATGTAACCTAAAATTCACGTGTTACATCACTTCTGTTTAGACTGATTTGCAAAGTATTTGCTCTGTCAAAACAGAACTTAGACAAAATGCATGGCACCTGCATATTCCCAATGGAGCTGAGATTTCACTGTGTCCAGCCTCTGAGTTCTGCCAGGCTGTTTGGCCTTTATGTAATCTATAGGAGTAATGACTTTGAGAAGACATGCTATAGTATTGAAGTTAACAGGTGGTATTGAACTTTTAACACTGTTAAAAAGCCAAGCCACCTATTTACATGTCTGTTTACGTAAATTAAGTAGGCTCTGGAGACTTGCTTTGCAACCTCTGTTGTTTTCCCTCAACTTTTTTTTTTTTTTTTTTTTTTTTTGTGGGGTTGCCCTTTTCAATACTCAGTTGTGGATGAATTTTCAAAAGATGTTTTTAACTGCATTAAAACAACAGGTTCCTGTCTGCTACTGGAAGCTAGAGCTGAATTTTGTCACGGGAGCTTGATTTTTGAATCATGACAGTCACAGTTTACCAAATCCAGTAGTTAGTGGCAAGAGACAGGCTTAAAATAGAACACATCATGGTCGCAGGTTGAGTTGAAGCCCTTAGGCTCTCATTTCCTTTGGAAAGCTGCTGCGGATGCTTCAAAGGTGTTTCAGGAAGAAATCGATGTTGCCTCCTTTTTTAAAATTCAGAAGTATCTGAGCTAATAAGGAAGCATTGGGTTTAGTAATTCAGATGAGAACTCTTCTCTGCAAGTCCGACTTCTCACATCACTTCTTGACAGCTTTGCAAAGTGAACTTCTTTCAGCTGACATGGTAGCCATTAGCAATGGCAGGTTCGATTTTTGTTTTGCTGTTGGATTTTTGCTGGCATCTAATATCCTGGTCTTATACTATATTACACATGCTCAGATCATGCCACTGCTAAAACACTCAGGTGTCAGTTGAATAAAACTTTTTCTTCATGCAAGGGAACCCAACTCCTCTGGTCAGGAGTTACTCAAAAACCAGTTTGTTTTGCTCCTTTTCTCAAGGTTCATCTCTTTCAAAGTAGAGCACATATCTGAGATTCTGAGCTCTTTGGAGCACAGAACAATTATTTTTCAGGAAAATAAAATGCATGCTTCATGTGTTGAAAATAGTTTCCGTTGATCTGTTGCAGCTACATTTGTATTTACATTTTTCTATGAACCATATGAAAAATGGAGAATACCATGGCATTACCTGTGGGCAGCTTGGTCTTGGGTACTTGTTCAACACCAAGTAAGAATTACTACCAGGGGGCAACGCAGGATGTAATTGCTCTACAGCTACATTGTTTTCCTTTCTGCACCTTCCCTCCCTGTGTTGCTCCTTAGAAACTAGAAACTCAGGAGTTTCTACAAGAGGTGAACAGGCATTCCTGCAAACAAGGTACCTCCATCCTTTCCTAGTGCAGGACCGTCCAGCACTGTGCATGAGGCAGTGATGCCATGGAAAAAACTAACAGGCAATTATTTATTAAAAGACAGTTTCTAACGTGCATGCAGTCCTACTTCATTTTATTTCACTGTAGTCTTCTGGCTCCTAGTGTCCCTTTCTTTGTTAAGGACCAAAACACGGGAATAAACAGCTCCCAGTAACAGTCTTTATTACTTGGTATTCTGCCTCTCTTACACCTTTGTTGTTACACCTTTCCAAACCAAATGTAGACAACCCTGGATCCAGAATACCAGCAGCAGGCCTTTGCATTAAACTGTGAGTTGCAGGCGATGTACTTGCCTCTTGGTTTTGATTGAAGCTGTTTCTTCAGCCCATTCTCTTCTCCCGTACAGACATTCATTTTTTTCTTGTGCACGGCATCATCCAGATTCATGGATGCAGGATAAAGATGTAAGAAATCCAACTCTGCAAAGGTCTGCAATGCAGTGCTGAGTACCAGCATCCTTGGCCTGAAGCAACCACAGCACAAGATCGTGCGTGCGTGTTGTGGAGTGGGTGTTGTGCCCCTCTGCTAGGGGACATCCCTGATACCAAGTAAATTAAGTAATATTCTGTTGGATGGCGTTGCAGATTCCTTCTCTTGCTTCCTCTGCTTCTTTCTCTCTGTTGAGAGGTCAGCCTGTAAACAAAGGGGTAAGATACAGGAATTGAATTGTAGCAAGAGGAGGTGAGTTATGTTCTCTCTTACCAGGGAGTCTCCAATTTGCTGCTGGTAAGTGGATTTTCCAGCCTGTGTTCCAGATTTCTGGTTGTTCTCAACCATTTTAATGAAAATTCTTGCAGTTCAAAAGAAAATTGGTATGTCTTTCAATTTCTGAGTCTTTATGGAGCAATCAATCCATGTTTTCACAAGTTTTTTTCTTTACAGTTACTAAACCTACAAACTTGAGTAGAGGTTTAGATTCTCTTGTACTCATCTTGGCCCTAGGAGCTGGGGGTTGAAGAAAAATGCTGTGTGTTGCAAGACTTGTGAACAAATTGTGTGCTAGTGACACTATATAAACCTTTACAATTCTGTGCATTTCTTTTGTGCTACAGTAATAAAAATGAAAACTAATACCACGTAAACCTTTAGGTCTGTTCTATAAATTTATGGCATACAGTTTATATTCAGATGAGTATAGAACATCTTTGAAGAAATTTTTTCAAATATAGTAAGTGTTTAAGTGTTGTGAAAGTACTTTTCTACAGACAAAAGCTGCCTATTTGAGCAATAGAGGTGAAGAGATAAGTGATGCATTTTTGTCATTGCAAGGGTATGTCTGAATCTCAGTGCGGACTCATATTATCTAGTGTCACAATTTGCATTTTATCTTCCACAAAATTTTATGAGCTTTTTCTGCTGGTATGCATTGTTTGTTTGTGGTATTTGTAGATATATCAAAAGTCTCTAGTCTCAAGGCTTATCTACAACAAAAAATAACTTGTGCAGAGAAGAGCAAAGGAATCATACACTGAAACCAGATTAACAGTTGACTGCATATACTCTTTGCTCAGAACAAGTGCTTTCTCTTTAATTAGTCTAATAAAATTAAAATAAAAGAATATAAAGAATTGTTTAACTAGAAAATGTCATTTTATTTCAGAAAAAGACAGCTCCACTTAGAGTAAATCCAAAACAGTTATTCCAGAATAACTGGGGAAATAAGCCCTTGCTGAATGTGCTTGCTTGCCACTTTCTAGCGTGGAATGTTAGTCTGGTTTTGAAGTACCATATATAAACCTACTTTTGTGGGTAGGAAAAGTGCGGATTTGGGGCTCTTCATTTGTGGTCCTGCAAAGATTAGCCAGAAGTTTCATGATGCATGATAACAGCTTTCTGAAACTGCAGTTATCAAAATAAGCAATAACAGTGTGCTTTGTTAGCTAATGTTTTTTAACATAAAGTTGGCCCTGTCTGATGGCTTCTAAATATTGTAGGTTTTGACACTGATCTTGAATGTTTTTCATGAAACGCGTGTGTATCAAAGGTATATCTAGGGGTGTGAATATGTATATTTGCATATATATATATAAAAATTTAAAAGTATATAGGTGTGTATGTATATGCCTATATATACTTATATATGTATTCATCTACTACCTTTATATATACTGAGCTGTGTGTATTTATGTCTGTATGTGTCTGTCTCAAAGGTACAGCTAGTTAACGCACTTGGCTAGGGGAAGACGTGTCAGCGCTCCCCTGTTTCTGCAAGCTGATTTTCTGGGCTTTGAGGGAGGGCGGAAAGCACATCTAATCCTGTTTAAACCAAAAACGTTATTCTGAGAGCTTATTGTTTTAAAAATCCGAAATTTAAAATCCTTGTTTGCTGTGTTCACGTGACTGCTGCATTCTGCAAGTGCTACAATTGTTTGTGTTATTCTGCAGCCTCAGTGGTGACCCATATGGATATGGGCATTGTATGCAGTCATGGGAGAACTTGTCATCAGATGCCAGCTGCTCCATGGCAACTGACCTATATATGCTGTTATCCCACCTCAGATATGAAGTCATTCACAGTACCTGAGTGAACTGAGTGAAAAAGAGCAGCTGGGGTTTGATCTCCAGAGCTCATACCTTGGTGCCCCACAGTACTGTATTTGTATGGTCCATACTCCCAGGTTTGGTTTGGATGAAGAGCTTGACAACCTTATAGCCTGTCCCTGTGTGCGCTGTAATTAGGAGGGCTCATGGAGGGAAGAAGATGGACTAAAGTCCTCCTAAGCAACTCTTTCCCTTAGTTAATATGTGCCTCAGTGGGCATGATAAGTATTGTAGATCAGATACAGACATTTTTGTACTCTTTTCAGTTATAGCTGTACTTCTGTGTAATTGAGTTAAATACTTCACATCGAAGTCTGCGTGCAAAATTAAAGGTCTCTCCTGGATTTAGGTAATGGAGCACTGTGAAGAAGATGACATTTCCAACACTGCAAAAAGGTTACAAAACAAATGCTGAACGTCTGTGATGTGTCTGGGGTGGAAGTGGCCAATGCAGTACACACATAAAGAGAACATTTTAAAAATGGCCATAATTTTGCCTTTAAAACACCATTTTGTTTGTTTAAAGAGATAGTTCTGAGTCATGCATGTCTGAAATGGTGACAGGTTAAGCTCTTTCCTGTGCTGTGATCCCATCTTACTTCATCAGCCAAGCCTGATCCTTCCCCTGACTTTGTACAGCATGGATGACTTGGCTTAATTTCTGTCCCTGGTGTCACTTAAGACCCTCTATAGCCAATTATGGTGCCTTTTTAATAAAATGTAAAACTGATCTACCCGCTCTAAGTTTCTATTATGACTTCTTAAATATTTTCCTCCAAAAGTTTCAGGGAATATCCCTTCACCTGTTTTCATTTTCTTCAGAAATTATTTGAAGTGAAGTCTATCATGTCCACAAATAGAAATTGTACTCTTAAAGGACTGGAAAGGAATTGTTTACTCTGTAGTCATTCTCTCTGTGGTGTTCTCTAAAAATCAGGAAATCTCATTTGTTAGGTCTTAATCAATGTGCTCTTCAGGAAACATTCAAATGTATTAAAGGTGTGTGAGGTTTTTATACCTGAACTGTTTCTCCTTGATGATTAGCTTCACACAGGGGATGGCTTCTTGCATTACTCTATTACCTATCTACTGTCAAGAGAAAACAAGTCAAACTGGCAGATTTGGGCAGAACTGCCATTTAATATTTTATGCACATTAACTAAATGCTGTGGTCTGGATTTGGTTCTGTCAGCTCACAGAGCATCCAGAAGTCAAGTACTGATAATGTTTCTTCTGCTGTGATCTTGAGTGGAATCCTTTCCTCCACAGTTTGCTGAGGTTCTGTTTGATTTGAAATGTTGCAACTCAATCTGTGAACTACATGCATTTGATTTCTTTACATGGTTGACTGTAGTGAATACTGTAGGTGCTATTTCTATCCTTTGGTGTTACTTCCCTCTCAAAATCTCAAAATAGTATGAGAGATACTGAGAGGTTAAACAACTCTGCTTTCTTGTTGCTTTTCATTTTTGAATGTGATACTAGGGTACTTTGTGGCCTCCCTCTATTGTTAGACCTATCATTTAGTTGTATTCTTAGCTGTATTCTCTGTTTGCCATCTCTGCATGCTATGGTGCAACTGTCTCAGGTCCTAACATCATCTTCCTTAAAAACTATTGGTGAGGATTTAGTTAAAAACCTGTGGAGTGGCCACGGAGACTGCGTGAGCTGGATTACCCTTATGCATGTGCTTGTTGACTGCTTCAGAAAACTCCCCAGAGTTTTAAAAGTGAAACTTGCCTTAACACGGTTTGGCTCTTCCCAAGCAGATCGTGTTTATCCAGGTGTCCAACTAATTCTGGCTTACTAGATTGTTGTTTTCCTGGTGCAGATACCAAGATTACAGCCTGTAGTTTCCCCAAACACTTTTTAATGATTGGTTTGCAACTTTCAGGTCTTCATGTACCAAGATAACCTTAAGTGAAGGTCAGGTACCACTAGTAATTCACCTGTTCCATTCTCCAGTGCTCTCTTGGGTGAATGCGGTCCTGTTCTGACAACTTGTTGATGTTCATTTTGATTACAGGTACCACTACCTCTTTTATGCTTAATTTGGTTTCATACGGATCTCTTGTGAAGTTTCACCATGCTCTAAAATATGCATGTGCTTACTTGTCAGGGTCCTGGTATGGTAATTATTTCTTTCTTCTAAGATGCATACCATGCAAAGAGTTCCTTTTAGTTCCTCCACAATGAATTCTCACCTGCAAAAGCTCCATTTCTTGCTTTAGTATCACCTTGCCCCACTGGACTGTCTGGTGGATTTTGTGCTTCTGGGGGGTTGAAAGAAGGATTTGTGGCTGGCTTGAATTCTTTTCACTAGTTACTGCTTAAACTGTTTTTGCCTGCCTAACTGTATTTTTACCTCTAACCTGCAGGAGTTTATGGTCCATATGGTTTTCTTCAGCTTGTACATTTGGCTTTTTGAGTTATGCCTTCTTATTTCTAATCTTTTAGTTTGCTGGTGGTCATACTCACTGGCTTCTTTTACTTCATCAGGCTCTTCCTAACAGAAGAGATGCGTTAGCACAGCGTTTCCCCTACTGTCTCCTTTAGTAGTCTTTATGCTGTCTATAAGGGCTTAATTCTTTTAGCTACCACTTTTACCTTATCATTAAAAAACTTGCCAATTTTTTCATAGCTCCACTCTCTGAAGGTTAGCGCAGTCGTGCTGGATTATTTATGCATTTCCCCTGGAGATAAGTTGAAACCAAGTATGTTACAGTCACTGTTAAAGAGCATCTTCTGCTGCAAGGTTTTTGTGAGGTTTTTGCACCAGGTATTTCTTGTTACTTGGTACTAGCTCAGTAGCTGCATTTACTCCTGTGGCCTCCCTAGCCGACTTCTCTGTACAACAATCACCGATAGCATCCAAACATTTTACCTGTTAAGTCACCCAAAGCGCTTCTGTTCTGTCCTTGCTGCCTCTTGATTTCTCTCAGCACATCAGTTATCACTTGCTAATACAACCCATCATTGACTTCGTAGGTTATGTGGGTAATTTAGTGATCGGTTTAGTTCTAAATGGAAGCGACTACAAATACTTACGTGCAAGGAGAGGTATATTTACATAACCATTTATAAAACTGGTGTGTAAGTTGACTGAGCAGGCAGCATATGAACAATAAAAAGGGAGGAAAATGGCAAAATAGGGCGTTGTAATTGATGATGGATATGTCATTGATGAACAAGAAAACTGAGGTTATTTGGTTAATCTTTTCTAAGTAATATAATGCACTTCTACTTATAAAAGACTTATTTCTTACAGATGAAATTCTTTTAGAATATTCATATTCTAATAACCATAACTTTTCAATTTTGGAACATACTAAAAGGAAGTACAAGATAAATTTTCTGCCTTTTTTCCAGTATTTTGCAAGGCTTTACTTCAAAGGAACAATGAAGTCTTCTTGACTGGATTATAAAGACATTAAATTCTAAAATTTGCCAATTATGACTGTAATACAAAAAAACCATTTTGTATATTTAATTTTATGAATTATTTTATATTTCGTGTTTTAATTTAATTCCAAAATATAAGGCATAAATATTTATTTCACACTAAGCACTGGAGCTGAAATGCTATCAGTTTGCAAGTGTTGCTCTTAACAGAGTTTTTGACCCCACTTTCAATAAAGTGAGTGAAGTGCTGGTTTGAATGTCATGTTAGTAGAGGGAACAGTCAAATTAATATATTCAGAGAACCTTTTCTTCTCTCGCAATAATGTGAAAATCTTAAGAACTAAAGCCTGGGAAGTTTCTAGTTGGAAGGGGAAGGAGGAGAAGTGAAGTAAATATATGAACATGGAGTAGGAGAAGTAGTAAAAATAGTAAGAGGTATCAAAAGGGAGTAAAAGATTTAGTTGACTGTAGTAGGAACAAGATTTTGATAGCAAGTGGAAAGAGACTGAAACAGCAAAAAAGAAACAAAACAGTGGAGCTTTGGTTCTCTGTTCCAGTCTGCATCCTCTTCAAATTATTTTAATGCTATATGCAGGCCTTCCCCAGTTGTCTGGCACCACTGGTTGGAGAGGAGCCTTAACTGTAAACACTTGTGCTGCCAGAGCAACACCAAAATATTTTATTAAAAAGAGGAACAGCAGCCTGAGCAAATTATTAAAGAACAGGATTCTATAGCTTCTGACACTGGCCGTCAGGACAGATAAAAGTGTATGTATCTGTCCTGGAAGAGGGGAGAAAGTTGTCTTGTCCTACTTTCCTGGAGCAATAAGCGTTTGCAGCTTGCAATTTGACAGGATTGACAGGCTGAGATTTGGGCTGCAGACTGTGCTGGCTTGGCACTGAGGTGCTCTCAAGAACACTGCAGAACCTTGGCTGTCTGTGCCCCGTTGCTCAGACCAACAGCTACGGTAGCATCTATTCTTCCCCATGCGCTGAACTTGTGTGATTTAGCAAATAAAAGTTCCAGCTGTTGACATGAGAAGATCCTTCGTGCCTGTGTGCTCAGTCCACCAGCCCAGCTAGCAGGGGTTGCTAGCTGCTGCTTGGAGTACTGGAGGTTTGAATACCCTTTGACTTCAGTTAACAGCATTGCAGGGCAGTTTATTCTTCTTGCCTTTGCCTCCGCAAGAGCCGGTCGTGCTTCAGTGCCTCACCCTAGACTTGTCCATTTTTGACTTGTATTTCTGACAGATTCCGGGTGATGAAAAGAAGCAACAAAAATAGCCGTCCTGGACACAATAATACTGTAATTACTCTGTAGTGTTCTGCCATATCTGTAAGGCAATATACATCTCCTTTCGGTGTTAAATAACATTCCTTTAGGAGAAGAGAGTGGGTCTTTACTGTCATTTCATCTTTATGTAGCTCAGCAAGCCACTACTCCCTCAACTGCCAGCATCTATAGCCAAAGAAACAACATATACTCCCCTGCTTCTCTGATAATCCATCTCAGAGTGTGTATCTCCATGTCAGAGTGCTGCCAGAGATCTAATCTAGTCTGTGCTTCTGAATCTGGGAAAACAGCAAATGTTGCTTCATGGTAGAAGCTCCAGAATTTCTTTTTCATATTGCAGTTCCACCCCTAGCCAAGCCTTCATCACTTCCATGTAGAAATGGAAGAGATTCTTGTAAGGAACAGTTTTTTGAGGGATGCTGCTCAGCTTTTCTGACACATGCTCTGTGGAACTGTTTTACCAAATGGGTGGTAGGTTAAGATACATGTAAGTAAAACAGGGAAGAGTTTGGGGGGGCTGTAGTGTTTTCATTCCTGGTTAGGAAGAGGTCAAGGATCACTAGTACCCCGTTTATGGTACCTACTGTTTGTGAAACCCTAAGATCAAAGGTCAAGGTGGTGTTCCCATTTAAAGATTTACGTGTCTCTCCCAGCCCTTTACCATTTCCCTCTTAGTCTCTGCTTCTAGGTCAGTCGCTGCAGCAATTTAGTATGGAACTTAACAACTTAGGGAACTAAGCTTCCTAATTAGTATCTGGGGAGCTGAGATCACTTTTATCCTTTTGCCATACCTGCTTTTTCTTGGAATCAGATTGGTATTTGCTTTGAAAGTTCGTTCCAAACATGGTTGCTTGCCTTCTGTCTCCCAGTGTCTCTTTTTCTTCTGGCCTTTCTTCTAGCTCTCTTTCTGCCAGGTAATGATGCTCTTTCAGGTTTGACTTTGTTTCCTTTTCTCTGAAGTAATCAATTTTAGTTTTTTTATTTTTTTATTATATATTATATATATTATATATATAAAAATATATATGTATAAATATATATAAATAATATATATTATATATATTATTATTTTTATTATATATTACAATATATAGCTACTGTTAAAAGAATAGCTTTCAGAGCTATCTACGTGGATTAAGGATTTGTCTTCCTGGCGTCAAAGGTAACAATGTACATAATTTTGAAAGGCAAGTGTCATTGGCAAAAGCTGCTGGGCAGGTAGACTGGGGTTTTCTTCTGGGATTCAATAAGGTTTTTGCATGGTCATCTTCAAGCATCCCTCTTATGCTTGCCTCTGCAGACAAAATGTTCTTCTCTTCTGTGATCCTGCAGTGCTTGCACATTTTCTGTCCTGTCAGAAAAGGTATCTTTTGCCCTTTACCATCTCCTGCTTTTGGGCATATCTTGTTTGCCTCCACATACCTACCTTCTCTGTGGTGGCACTGTTCCTAGACTAGCAGGAGGAGTTCCTGAGCAGAAATGTTGAAAGCACTCATTTCCTTTTCTTCGTTCTTTTAACCTCTAAGAGACAGAGACTCTCTGGTTGTTTCTTTCTCTACCGCTGTGCAAGATGATGCTGTTGTCTTCTCTGTCCTTCCCTGTTCCAGGCATCTGTGTGATTGAAAAAGCTCTTCTCTCATAAATCTCCTGCCTTATTTGTCAACACTTAGCCACCTTGCCGCACAACAGGGTCACTGTGTTAATCTGTAGAACTGATGCCAAACCTTGTCATACAGTCTTGAGGTTCAGAGGTACGGTCAGAAATTTGGATTGGCCCTCAAAGGCCAGATTGGACTTTACAGCCCTCTGAGAAGGAACAGATTAGGGGGATTAGGAGCAGAAGAGTCCTTGTCTGTCACCTAAGTAAACCTTTTCCAAATGAGGGTTTATTCCGTCAGTGTATTTTGCCGTGTTTTTATTCTGCTTTCCCTGTTCTTTTTAACTCCAGCCATTTTATTAATTTTTCCATTTTGCTTTTATATTTATATTCTTAACTTTTCCTCCAGTTTATGCCTGATCTGGAGGTGTCCCAACTCTTAATTTGAAAATAACATTCTAACTGTGCAGAAACCGCAGCTGAATACAGAGAGAAATTTTCCTTCGATCTGTGATCCACAAAGCAATGCTTGGTAGCTGGTAGACATTTCTAAATGCTTCTAGGAGGTATGCCATTCCTGATATCTGACCTGCTCTGGTCTTTGTACCTTAACTTCGGTGGTACAATACCTGAATAAATGTCTGAAAGGTATTCAGTTACAAGGAAGATTTATTTTTTTTCATGCAGACTACTTCTTTATTCTCCTGCCAAGTGACAGAATGAAAAGGAATGCAAGCATTTTTCTCTTGCTCTTCATGAAAACCTCACTCTCACCCAATGATGCTTTGCCCTAGCACTACTGTGTATGTGGAATTAAGCTGGTTTTGTCTTCACTGGTTTACAGCTTGAAACAGTAGATTATTTTTTTCCTCCCTTAAAGAGATCATCTGATATACTAGAGCTCTGAATTAAGATGCTGTGTGACTTGCAGATTATAAATTGGTGAGCTTTTCGGTTATTTTTCCCTGTCATTAGTTAGAAAGCACTGTGAAATTTGTGACGTGATGTTTTTCTGAATTTTATTCTAGTAAGTGTGTCCTGTTCAACAGTCCAGTTTTCTGAAGTTGGAGCAGTTAAATTGCCACTGGAAATGCGGTCAAGTGAGAAATGTCTTCCTTACATACCTTGTAATCCTTGTCCTTAGGAATTGTCTTTTGTGGTTTGGGTGTTTTTAGGTTTTGTTTTTTACATAAGAAAAGTAGTTTAAACTCTTCATCTCTGTGCTTATTTATCTCTAGGGTTTAAACTTGTTGCAGCTAGCTCATCTATAGTCAGCAGTCTGACATAACTTGTTTTCCTGGAGGAGCCATCTGTAAGTTTGTCTCTAAAGCATAATTGTTGACCATGAAATTAAATAATTCAATGCTGCTGTAAAATGACCAAGGAAGCTGCATAATTTAGGTGGCTGAAGTTGACAAACCATGTGGCTGATGAACAGAAGGACAGCCCCTTTCCTGCTCGTGAAGAGCATCATTCTCTAGCTGAGGTTAGGGACCTTTATTTCTATAGAGCCTAGTATGCAAGAGCATTGTAGCATGAATATAAAATAATTATTTTATTTGAAATACGTGTTTATAGAAGGAATTTTTTTGAGTGATGATACGTCCAGTCTTGGCACTGTACAAATAAACATCAGTGAGATTTTCCCAAGGATCTTACAACTGAGTCTAAGAATGAAGGTGTAAGATGGACACACTGCTTAAAATTACAATCCAACTTGGTATCTGAGCAGCAAAGGAAAAGCCAGATCATTTCCACGGGGGAAAAGTTCAGGAATGTCTCTTCAAGGCTGTTGAAACTTGTTTTCTTACCCCATTAATCAGAATAATAAAGTGATGACAGGAGGTATTCCACTTGCATCTGAAATGTCTTCCTGATGTGCGCTCACAATTGATGCAGTTCATTTTAGAGAAGTCTGTAAGAGAGCAGCATCAAGCAGACAGACTTGCAGTTGGAAGGAAAAATTCAGTCATAAATTCTAACCCAGTGAAGAGAGAGTTGTTTGCCTGCTTAGAGGTTTTTTCCTTAGTATGCCAGATTCAAATACTTACCTTGCCAGGAATCAGGACATCTTTCAAAACAGTTTTATGCAAAACTATGAAACAATGGTCCCTTCTGTGATTGGAAATCTCTCTGCTCTTCCCTTAATTCAGAGGAGATGAAACACTGTTTTGAAGGAAGCTTTTAAGACAAACTATAAAAGTTTGGTATTATTTTTATTGCTACTGCTCTCTATAGGCAGTATGGTTTGACTAGAATAAAGGTTTTGTTTGACAAAAGTTAGATGAAAGTTTGCTGCATACCTGCAATTTCCAAATCTACCAAACCTGAAGATAATTGTAGACAAGATACAAAACTCTTGTATATTAAAGTCTACATGAAACTTCCCTTCCGCCCCCCCCCCCTTTTTTTTTTTTTTGTTTATTGACATCCTTTGTCAGCAGGGTATTGTAGGAGAGTTGACAATAAAATACAAGTGTCCTTAGATATTTAATAGCCTTTGGGAGGGCAACTTGAGAATGAGAGAAACACATTGGTTAAGATTGTTAACAGATAGCATTATAGAGATATTTTGGTAGTAGAAAGCAAGAATAGGCAATGTTAGTTCTTAAAACAGTTCCTGCAGCTGTTACTGGTCATGCAGATAATACATAATATAAGATGCCACAGTTGAAAGTTGCCTGTAAAATGGGCAGTTCATGGTTTGAATCTGAAAATGCCGCTTTCTTCTGAGGCTGTGGCAGTGTTGCCGTGTAAGAGCTGCTGAAGACGCTTTAGCAAGGTAGGAAGGAAGGGCAACGGATGGTGCTTGGAGCTAGCACTCCCCTGTTGCCTGTGGACAATTTGTTAAAACGAATTTTCTGGTTTCAGTAGAAGCAGCTCAGCAGCCTGCAGCTCTGGCAATTCCTTGGGGCAACTTTTCTTTGATGCAGGTGAACAGGGAACAGCAAGTCCAAGGCGGCTGACCTTGAACAGAGATCGTTAAATCAGCTGTTGGAAACAAAGCAGCGTGAAAATACCTAAGGCTCAATGAAAATAGTATGAAACTGCTGTATGTACGTTTTTAAATCTAAAAAATGCATTTCTCATATTCCCTGGCAACACATTTTCAAAAAGGCTGCAGGCAAAAATTCTTGCTTTAGTATAAATTGTAGGTATACAGGTTGACAGTGATTGCCACCTTGTGTACAGTGATCTTCCTTGAAATGCATGGTACCTGCTTTGCCGCAGTTACAGCTGCCATAAAACTTTAAAATAATGTAAGCATCTCACATGAGGGTCTACTTTACTTAAGAAAAGTGGAGTTGCACTGTTTTTAATTACACTAGCAAGTGAGGCAGTGTGATTGGATTGGTAACTGTGAATGTGAGTCTTGGAAGGTAAGTGCCCTCTAGGGATTCTGCTTAGTAAGTCTCTTGCTGGTTATTGCAAGACATGGGAGGAGGGGTTAATTGATAGCTCATTTAAATGTCTTTTCTTAATATTAAAGTGATTAGTTTGATATACCTTGCAGGTGCAGTCTGTAATACTGCTGTTTGTGATAGCTAGTTTCTACTTTTTTAGTGCTATATAAACAGCGTGTTAATCTTAAACGTTGGTCTCTTTACTGCCATCATTCAGTTGATTTTTTTTTTTTTTTGAGGGCTAATAATCCCATATAGTGAATGTTTCGTGTAGCACAACGTTATCTTTTAGGTACTTAGTTTCTGTAATTAGCATGAACGTTTGTAATGCCAGATTAGTATTTTTAACTATCAAGTCTGTAACATTAATGAATGCTTTTTCTCATGAGAAAAAGCATTCGCGAATCCTTAAAAAAAATCATTGAGGCAGGGCCCTCCTGCTTCCTCCTTCCTGAAGCATATGTAAGCGCGGTATTTCTAAGGATCTTTTAGCCAAAGTAAAGAGCAGCTGGTGCTAGCTTGTGGGCTCTGATACACCAGCCTGGGTACCGTACCGGGGGAGCAGCCCTCGGAGATCACTGCTGCTGCGTGCCCTGGCTGTGTGTTCAGTTCTCTTTGCCCCTCAGTCAAGTGGCCTCTCTGCGTGTCTGACTGCCTGTGTCTCCAGCACTGTGTCATCCTCCAGGTGACATGGTTCAGTGGCAGTGTTGAAGCATGCAGGCTGTCAGGGATCTCAGCCCCATTTCCAGGAATGCAACGGTCAGCTGCTTCTTGGAGATGCACGTGCAGCACAGCACACAGCTTCGAAGCTGCTGTGGATCAGAAAGCAAGTATGGCAAACATCAGGCACCTGGCTGCAGCTAAATAACTAATTCCTCGTGTGCTGGGGAAGATGGGGTGTTCTGTGGTCGTTCATGAGACCGTGGTGTCTGTGTGGCCTTGCTTGGGAAGAAGAAAGTAGCTCATCTTTCGAAACGGTGGGGATATAAGTTGTGTGAAGATTTGGGATGACGCTGTTTTGCTTCACTTACGTCATTTGTCTTGCAACGATAAGCTTGAAATGTTTTGGATTCTTTCTCTAATGAAGTTATTTGGCATATGTAAGTCTCATAATCCTAGAAACACGAAATACACAGTCCCAGCTTAAGTCATAAGAGTTCTTTTAATTTTAAGCTGTGAACAAGACCTCAGGGTTGAGGTATCTTTATTGAGAACATCCCTATTAAAGCTTAATGTGAGTGAAACATAATCTTGGAAGTTTGCAGTCATTGTTTTAGAAGTAGCATGCAGACAAGAATGGATGTAGTTTGAGTAAGGTTAAAGGATCCCGCAGGGGTTCAAAGATTTAGTGTTTGCTCAAATTTCTTTTGGTGTTTAGACCTTTCAATAGACTGACTTTTCCACAGTTCATTTCAAATTCCTTTCAGGTTTTCTGAGTTTATTAATTCAGTTGATAAAACTGAATTTAGTAACCAAATGAAAGCAATTGTCAGAATAAACAGTACTGAAGTATTCTGCTAATGTTAATAGCAGCAGCATCTTTATCCACGTTTTTATTAGAGTTTACGCAGAAGCCAGCTATTTTATAATAGGGGCAGATACAAAAAGAATATAATACCTTCTAGATCAGTACAAATTAGTAATTCAGTAGTAGAAGCCTTTCTGAAACAGAGTAGATCTTAATGATTTGAATGGCCAAACACTTAAAAAAATGTGACCCATTTTGTTGGCAGTGGCACTTTGTACTTTGCAGGCCCTTTAGGGATCTTCAGGTTAGGAATGTTGGAGGTCCATATCTTGACTATAGATAATTCCAAAGCTGGGTCTTAGACAAACTTGAATAACTGCTTCCCTAAAACTGAGTTACCCAGATGTCTGTCTTAGAGATGCCCTGTGCTGTCGTTTCTGACAGTACAAGCCGTGTTCTCTCTGTGGTACGTAGGACTCTTGGTGTAGATGTCAAAGTAGTTACCCTTGCTGCTGTGCTTCAGAAAAGTGTTGAAACGATGGTAAAATATAATACAGGCTACTCCAAGTTATGATCATACTAAATATGTATTCCTGGAAATCTGTACCATTTATGGAAATATGGCATCTGCTGCTGTTCACCACAGATGAGACCATTTGTCTAGATTTTTTTGTTTTAAATCTTGATAATAGTGAAATCTCATCTCACCTGTAATACCATATAATAATGTTTTAATGCTGACTGTGAATTTGTACTTGGCTTAATGCTGTGAGACATGTAAGTCTTCCCATGTGTTTATGTATGAGGTTTTACTGTAATAAAATAGTGTTGTTTGGTCGCATGCCACAAAATAAATTGCACCAAAGATCACTTTAAAATCCTCTGCTTCTCAGCCTTGGGAAGGAGGAAATAGCATCACTTATGCCTGTAAGAAATCAGTTCCTTTGGACTGAGACAGAACACAACATTTGTTTCATAATAGAAAGTTTTTAAAATAAACTTTGAGGGGAATTACTGTTGTAAACTTCACCTTTCAGTTAAAATTCATACAAGGTAGCTTTGGAAAATGGTGGAGGTGTTAGTTGTTACGCAGTAAGGTGCGTTACTGCTAGAGATGTGAATTTTGCAGGGAACTACAAATAGCATAGTTTGTTCCGTATGTCTTACGAGACTACAGCAGAGAACACACATAGTTATTTTTTTGGTGTGGAGTTGAAGACAAGTATACCTGCTACGGGATAAATGCATCCTTTCTTGTTCTGTGGCCGCCTCTTGTGTGCTTGTTGCAACAAGTGTACAGGCAAGCAGTTTTGTAACCTGAGTATACAGCCTGAACTGCATAAATTTGCTCATGAATTTTAAAAAACATCTAATGTTTTAGAATTAATTATAGCATTGAAAAAAAACAGTCAACAAAAAACCCCTCAAACAAAACAAAGTTGGGCTGTTGTTTTTTAGACGATAAGCTTGTTATTGCCTTAGGAAAAACCTGGATTCTTCCCCACCTTAAGGAACGTTTATTTGGTTTGACAACAGGAAGGGCATACATGTGCTATGTATTTGTTAATTTGGCTAATTACAGAAGGGAAGATCCAGTGCATAAGAGAAACAAAGAGTTATTAAACAGCAGAAAGTGCAGGACTTAAAATTTATGTGATGCCCATTCTTCATCTTGTTTTGTTTTACTTTGCAGTCCACTCCTTTACACCTAGCAGCAGGCTACAACAGAGTTCGAATAGTCCAACTTCTGCTTCAGCATGGTGCAGACGTGCACGCAAAGGACAAAGGGTATGTAAAATGAATTATTTATTATCTGTCTGCAGCAGTGGTTTTGTATTAATCAAGATGAAGAATTATTTCTGTTTCATGTTGCAGCATAATCTCAAGTAGTTGGCTGAGAATGTAACATTTGCTTCCAAAATCTTGAGTGTGGTTTGTCATAAATAAACTTTTGTTAGAGCCTCAGTAACAGATTAGCTGTGATTGTGCTTGTTTGAAGTCTTCTATTACACCTTTAAAATTTTTTTTTCTGAACCTGTTCTTTACTTCCATGCACAAACTACTCTGTGAAATTAGGGACTGATAGCATTATTTTAGGGAAGACGATGGGGAGAAGATACGTGGGCTTAGCGCAAAAATGTGCATTGAAAAATGTATCTATAGTCTCATTATCTTGTCGCAATATATATGGATGTAATTCCAATATCACTCATGTGCTCACAACTATTGGTCCTCAGAGATCTATCTTGATTGATGCTGCCAGCAAATATCGAGATATAGTAGAAGCTGAACTACTGTTTTTGCAATAAGGAGGATAGTTACATAAGGTACCAACAAAAAGTGCGCAGCAGTCAGAAATGTGGAATGGTACATGTTGTACGTTGTTCTTAGCCATATGTTTCTGAATCTAAAGTGATGATTCTTGTAGTAGTCTGATAGGAAGGCTTAGTCCTAACGTTGTAGAAATTGGTCCCCTGGTTAAAGGCATGCATTCTGTATTCAAAGTGCATCGAGGTAAGATACTAATGTGTGTGTTCTGTCTCCATCAGCAAACTTGAGGCACCTGCTGTGTCTTCATTTTCTGCTAAGTCCAGCCTAGTGTTAAAAGAGATTTTAAATTAAGATCTTAGATTTTTTCTTTTTTTAAAAAAAATTCCAAAACCAGTTCCAAGCATACTTAAACTCTTGAAGATTGACTTAATTATAGTACTATTGTCTATACATTTCACCCTAATGACTTTTTTTGATGAGAATTGTGAAATGTATGATGACAAATTGTGCAAGTCCAAAAAAACCTACTGTAGAGTTGCATGCAATACTTGTTCAGGTAGATCCAGCATTGTTAAGCAAATTTTAGGTGTTTCACACCTTTCCAAAATTTCAGTATCGCTTGGTAGAAAATTCCAGTGTAGATGCTTTAAGGAGGTTTGAATGATCTACTTGGAAAGTATGAAAAGTGTGAAAAGTAATGAAGTTAAACTTGAGCAGGGAAGAGGGAGGGGAAGGAAAGAAAAGCGATGCTCTTACATTGTATTACGTTTAAAAACAACCCAAACATACTCAGAAATGTCTGACATCCCAGTAAGCTCCCACTTCATTTAGCGTCGTCACACATTTACAGTGTGGTGGCTTTTTTCCTTGCTGTTTCTTATTTATACATAATTTATAAGTAAATAGGCTATAAAATAAATGTAATTTATCAGTTGTGGGGCTAAATTAGGTTATATTGATTTTATAGATCCGTTAGGTTCTCTTCAATGAGATCACTTCAGAGACAGTCCTGAGGAACTGTGCTGCATCTTCAAAATGATCATCACTTCTAGTTCCTCCCAAAGAAAACCACAGCCAAGGAAGCAGCTTTTTCCACCGGTCCTTTCTTTGCCTTACTACTGTTGTGTACAAAGTCACAACCTGCTGGAAAGGAGAAGGGGAGGGTATGCTGCAGAAGTGGCCAGGTGGATTGCTTTGGTGACTCTTTGCTGATAAGACCTTGAAGAAAGGCCTCAGTCCTCTTAGATGACCAGCATTTGGGGAGAGGGCAAGGTTTTTTGAGTGCTCTGTGGACTGAATGCTGTCTCTGTCACACACATACACCCATCATTTATAATTCAGAAAAGTAACAAGGAAAATAACAGTTTGAAAAATTTCCCCAAAACAAATTTCCCTCTCCTGTGACAAGTGCAATGCTGCTTCTGAGAACATCTACCTTAAAATTAAGTTTACCCTGTTGTGTAGTACAACAACATTTGTTGTCCTAATGCTCTTTGAGTTGATTTTGCAATTCTGGGAATCATCCCATGAATTTTTCATAAATGGTAAAGGGTTAATTATTGTTTTCATTGTATTATGCATCCTGATTTGTTGAGCCATAACTAGCCTGTCTTGCTTGGCTTGAATTAAATTTTGTCCTCTGTAATAATTGTCCTCTTTGCATCTCCTTTTCAATGCATGGCTTTTGCTTATGACTAGATACCTGTTACTTACTGGGCTAGTGTCATTTTTAAGTATGGTCTCCAGAAATATAGCTGTACAAAAATTACAGGGACTCTCTTCAAAGTATCTTGCATGCTTAAATAGGTTGTTCTCTAAAAAAATAGAGTAAACCCAGGTCATTCCACAGTCTGGAGCAGCAATTTCAGTCTGCTTTCTATGGATACTTGTATATCTTCATAATATACCCAGGCGTTACAGTAGTGTTATCTGGGGAGTTTTGCCTTTCACATAGTATTTTAAATAAACAAGAGTTCATATTTAGGCAGAAACAGAACACTGACTTCTCTTGAGCAAATTGAATGTGGAATGGGACTTCCCCCCCCAGCTTCAAGACAGATAATTTCAAAGCCAATTAATGCTGATCTTAATGGCAGATTAAACACATTTGGCCTGTTAGGACAAAATAAGTTTTAATGCTACTCTTAAGTAACATGTTTGGGAAGGTTTTCCATTAGTTTGTGAATGTTAATTTTTAAATATTTGAATATTTTAAAGTTATTTTAGATATAATTTGATCTTTGTTCATCTCTCGGTAGAGAGAAAATTGTTCCTTCTCCTTTAAAAATGCTAGTTAAATAAATTTTTCATTTGCCTTCTTTCATACAGTGGTCTTGTGCCTCTTCATAATGCATGTTCGTATGGACACTATGAGGTTACAGAGCTGTTGCTTAAGGTAAGCAGAAGGATAGAAAGTAATTCCTGTAGATTTAGATACGTTAGGTGTTTAGATATGTTAGGTATAAACTCTGTTTATGCCAGAGTTGAAAAGGATGATTTTTTTTTTTTTCCCTGTAGTAACAGGTTTCAGACATTCTGTCTGTCATTTCAGAAGCCTGCAACTTTAAGTCTTTTTGTGGTATAGTATATGTGGGTTTTATCCCCCACCTAATTTCTTTGGGCAGATAGTAGCATTTCATTTGTTTGAATTTTTCTGTGGAAAATCTGTTCTACTGAAAAAGTAGCTCATACAGAATTATTTTTTTTGAGGATTCAACAGTATTTTTGTGTATACGGGTGTTTTTGCAATTAATTTTGTGTGTATTTGTATATGAAAGAATGAAACCAATTTTTATAATGAAATGAAAGTTTTAACACTTTTAATTGTTGAAGATGATTTCTTATTAATATAAGGCTTTCTTTGCCGTGCTAGCATGGCGCCTGTGTGAATGCTATGGACCTCTGGCAATTTACCCCCTTGCACGAGGCTGCTTCCAAGAACCGTGTAGAGGTTTGCTCCCTCCTGCTGAGTCACGGTGCGGATCCCACGTTAGTCAACTGTCACGGCAAGAGTGCTGTCGATATGGCTCCGACGCCTGAGCTGAGGGAGAGACTGACCTGTGAGTGTTTTCAGGCTGGAAACAGTTGGTGGTGGGTGTAAAGGGTGCCTACTTCGTAAGCAGATGCAAAGCAGCAGAGTCACTGCAGCTCTGCCTCTCACTTGGAAGTACACAATACCTCTAATACACTGTCTGTGGTATTGCCTGGGTTTCTGACATGTAAAATGTTTAAGGCACTGCTGAATCAGTGACCGGGGAGAGGGGTGGGGTGGGGTTTATGTTTGAAGTCCAGTTAAGTCACGTAGGAGCCTCTATACTGAGGCTCTGTATCACACTTAGGGTAGCTTCAGTGTGCAAACTTGGAGATGGAAATTCCAGCACCTTCTTTTGTAGTCTTTGCAGTCCTTATGCTGTTTAGAAAACAATGTTTCAGCTCTAATTTGAATTTGTTTGCCTTTATCCTCTTCTGGAGTTTTGTTTTCTCATTGTTACAAACTGAAAGATACTTAAATGAGACAAGTATGAAAACAAAGCGTTATGAAGTTACAGAAAACTCCTTGAGAACTAGGTTCTGGTAGCAGAAGCCCCCTGATGCGGTAAGAATGTAATCCTGCACTACTCAATCACAGCTGGCCTGGTTGTTGTCTGTCACTATTCTTTACATGTGAAGGTGGTGAGATCATATACAGCATAAAAATTTGCTCTAGGAGAAAAGAGGGGCGCAGTAGTATCTTTTAGTTACTTCACTATTCTGGGCTGACTTTGGAGATGCTTCTGGCTTTGAGGCAGGTTAATTTACCACTTGTTTAAATTAGCAAGCAAAAAATAAAATCTATTTAAACCTTGGTTTACTTCTGTATTTATAGTTCATGGAGAGGAGTGGGGAAAGATTCATGTCCATTACTATCCACTGACATGTGTACACAAATGTGAGCATTATGGCAAATTTTAACAGTACTTTGATGGGACATTCTGTATTTGCATACCCAAAATAACATATTTAGTATATTCTCTTGAGTTCTTAGGTTTTATACCTTAGGAATAATACATTTATTTGTTATTTCAAGATATATTTGTGATTAGAAATTGTGCTTTGAGTAATGCCTTGTTTACAAAGAAATTTTAAATCTATTTAAAATCAAAACTTAAGTTGTTATATTTATTTTTATTTCTAAATCAAAAAAATGCACCAGATTAAAACAAGAGTGGGAGAAGAAAGCTCCTCTTAACAAGCTCAGCATTTCAAACTTGCTTATGAAAGAAAAACTTACTGAGCTTGAGTTTCTTTTCTAGTTTCCAGGTTCACACATCGTTCTTGCTAACCTACCTTCCATTTGTACATTTTAAGAGAAACACTTTTTTAGTCCTTTTCAAATTCAAAAGGATTTAAAACTAAAACTAGTTTGCTGAACTGAACAAAATGTGACATTGAAAAAAACAAAATTACCTCTCCGTACTTGACAAGATATAGCTGCTATCAAAACCTCTTTCATCTTTGTTGCAGACCAGCTTCAGATACTTAGCCAGTTAGCTTTTAAGACTGATAGTTTAATATTTTATCTTTAAATTATAAATTGTATATATAAATTATATTTATTCAGGCTTTACCTTGAATTATTTGTCATTGTAAATGCAATAAGGTTCTTGAAGAGCAACTGTAATGCTTTTTTCTGAAGAGCATGTAATAGCATTTTGCTCACTTGAACACATACCTAGCTAATTTAGAGGTCACATAGGCTTTTAATGTGAGGTGGGTGGAGGATAAGATGCAGAAAAGCTATAAAAATTTTACACAGTGAGTCACTTCCCCTCTCTTTTATTCGTTTCAGTAAACCATGTTTCATGTTCTGTGTCCCAGGTCAGCTACTTTCTGAAGACATACAGAAATACTCTTATTTCCTCTTAATTGAGTATAGCTACCTTTCTGCAATAACATTTATAAATGTGATGTTGCTGAATATTAAATGCATCTTTTTCCTCTAACAGATGAATTCAAAGGACACTCTTTACTGCAAGCAGCCAGAGAGGCAGACCTAGCCAAAGTGAAAAAGACACTTGCTTTGGAGATCATTAATTTTAAGCAGCCACAGTCACATGAGACTGCACTGGTGAGATTATACAGCCAATCCATTTGTTTTATGATAAATGTGGTGTAGTGCTAGTTGAGAGTTTTATTTCTACGCTATGAAAATACATTAATCGTCTGAGATTGAGGATTTGCCATCAAACACTTTGTATATTAAATCACCATTATAGAAAAGACACTGTAATTTTAAAATAAATTTGTTTGTTCTTCCTGGTAGATTACAGAAATCCTCCAGCCGCTCCTCACATGTTTATTTTGCAGTTCTCCTTTGCTTATTTCCCATCACCCTCTTTTTTTTGTTTGTTTTTTTTCTCCTTCCCTGTTGGTCAGTTGCAGTTTTTTCTGAGGTTAAATTCTATTTCAGTGGCCCACTTCTTCCTTCATGTTTTATGTGGGCGAGCTTGGATTGCAAATTTTCTTCATAGGGTATGTAAAACTGTGGTGAAAATAGATGCTAGGTGTATATCACAGGGTCTTACAGAATTGGAATTGTACTGACAATGCCACATTAGCTATGGAAACAGGGGTCTTTGAGACTTTCTTGGCAGTTTCCTGCTCTTCGTTGTTTGAAGAAATAGTGAAGGCCAAGAACACAGCCGGTATCCAGATGCAGTGAAGAAAGATTTTGAAGTTGAGAGGGAGTGATGGTATTATTAAAACCATTATAGTTATGATACTTTATTCCAATGGAACATTTTCTTCACAGTAGTAGGTCTGAGCTGCAGGCGTACAACTGCATCTTTAGTGTTATAAACAGTGTGAATGTGATCAGAACATCGTGTGAAGTACCGAGCATACATATGCTCTGTTCTCTCCATGGAGGACACTGCATCCTAGCCTGAACTTCAAAGCAAGACAGAGAAGAGATACTTCGAGACTGAACATGAAGACAGTATGAAATTTGGAATGATGTTACCCTTGTCTTCCTGAGTTTATCAGCTGCTGATATGTGGCGTCTCTTCAGCTGTGTAATGATCATTTGGTAGTCCTGTGGTGCTCTTTGTAGAGCGAGCAGGCAGAGAGGAGCAGAGACAGATAGAAGAAATGGGGTATTTTAGCTCTATTGAAGTGTTTTGTTCACTGTTCAGACTGTGATTTCTCAGGTTTTGCCTCTTGTACTTGAGATTTCCAAGTGGCAGGACTTAGCTTCCAGGATCAGATGGGGTTATGTACCCTCTAACTGAGCTATTCCCGTCCTAAGCATGGCATCTGTCACCATGGGGCGCTGGGGTCTGTGCCCTGTTGCCTCACCGGGTCTATGTCTCAGTGTTACTCAGAGGTTTGGCAATATTTTGGTATTTGTGTTGCTAGTGCTGGTTTATCATATTGGCAGGAAATACAGATAGGCTATTATCTGCAAAGCCTCAAAAATGCTGCCACTCTTCAGAGCAAAATTGATCTTAATGTTTATTTACAAAGCTTCCCTTTGCAAAACTTTGACATGGTCTGCTAACAGCAGTGCAGAAGCTTGAGTGGCAGTTACTTCGTAGTGAAGGCTGAAACTGAGCAAAAGATGTTTTTCAGTACTGTTGTTACTTACTGGCATTCTGTTTGGGGCCTATCTCATTGTAAAGGCTACTACTGTTTTGCTATTGGAAAGTTTTGAGAAGTCTGGTCCAGGCGACTGTCTGGTTTTTACATGTTACTCGTTTAAAACATGGGTAAACATTATAAACTTCAGAAGTATTTCTTCTTTCTGGTAGTCTGCCATCTTGAGACATTGAAACTTGAGACAAGCATTTCTGGACGGACTGTCAAGCCTGATGTTCAGCTTATCTGGAACTGTGCTTGTAATTTCAGGCCGCAGGGGTGCACTGATAGATCCACCATTGAGAAAACGCCAAATTGAGTCTAGGCTCTGCAGAGGATCAATGAAAAAAGAGGGGGGGAACAAAGTGCTCACTTCTGGGTGCCAAATCCACAGACAAACCAGCAGGCAGACCCCAACCACATTCAGGAAAATACTTACAACTAGCAAAGGGCTGTATGGTGTTCCCGCACGGGCAGGCTTGAGCTTTGAAAAGCCCTGTGCGAAAGATGTATCTTTCTCATCGCGTGGAAAAGAAGATACTCTCAGAGAACTTTACAGCCCATTTGCTTCCGACTTAATTGGTAGTTGGGTGTATAATACAATTGCCATGAGGTTAAAAAGTTCAGTACATGTTGAAATAAAAGAAACTAAGCAACGTTCAAAAGTCATGTTAATCTGACAACTACAGCAGGATCCTAATGTACCCCTTTGGAGTCCCTCTGTAGAAAGGTTGTTTCAAACCCTTTGTCTTTACCTCCTTGCATTGTCTGCTGGTTTTATCCTGACAGCTGATAGTTAATGTAGCTGGGAACGTACTGCTTTTTGTGTGATGAATAGCCTTAAAATCAAAATTGTTTTTAGGAGTAGAATAATTTATCATTGATCACTAGTTTGTATTTTGTTCAATATGTTATATGTTTTGGCAGAAATATGATGGATTCTGTTAGTAAGTTTTGGAGCCTGATGTTTAGCAGAGTAATCAAGAGATGAAGTCATGGATCTTAAAGCTCTCTGTCATCTATGTAGTTGAAATATAGTTTATATTTACTTTTTTGCAGCACTGTGCTGTGGCTGCTGTGCATCCCAAGCGGAAGCAAGTTACGGAACTACTGCTCAGGAAGGGAGCAAATGTTAATGAGAAAAACAAAGAGTAGGTTTCTGAAATTTTTGTGTTTTCCAAAGGACTCTGTCCTACTTGGAATATAAAACTAATATCTTCCTTATAAACTAATGTCTTCCTTTCTCCCCCCCTCCCCCAGTTTCATGACACCTTTGCATGTTGCAGCTGAAAAAGCTCATAACGATGTCATGGAAGTTCTGCATAAACATGGAGCAAAGGTAAATATACTTACATATCTTTTATTTAAGGCAAAGGCAAGAAGAAGGGTTATATTGGTTAAATACAGTGTTAATTTTTATGATAGTGGTTGCTTTTTTTTTTTTCCTGTACGTCTTGTGCTTCTCAGGTTAACCTTAAATGTGTTTATCTTAAACCAGTACAGGATGTTCAGGAATCCCATTTGAAAATCAGGTCTTCTCTCCAGATAACCGAATACAGGCTTTAGGAGTCCAGCTTACTCATTTTTAATGAATCTTGCTATAATTTCTGACAGCTGTGGTCATCTGGGTGCCTCTTGATGCTTTATCTTGTTGATTTTAAAATATCCAATGCCTGAGTTTGCTGACAGTTTAGTAGTCTAATGCTGGGCATCCCTTAGCCTTTGTTTACTGCTTATTTTCTTTGCCAGATTGTTTTGTCATGCCCTTTAGCCACTGATATATGCTAACCAAAGTAATTTGTGAGCCTACGGTGAAGCTTGCTTAGAAGCACATGGTTCAGCAAGTTACTAGTTAGAGGCAGAGGATAGCATAGCTTTGTTTAGGAAGTGGTTTAAGCATCTTTCAGAAGTATTTCAGGATGGTCATCTTTCTCTGCGTTTTACTTGACATTCATAGTTATTATATACTTAGCTACTTAATTTTCTCAGAAACATTCCTGACGGGAATTTTCTTTGCATTGGTTAAAATATAAATGATATCTTTATTTTTGCTTTTAAGGGGGCTTACGTTGTTCTCTTTGGATCTTCATCTTTATTCAGGTAGCTAGAAATGAAGAAATATACCTGTAATAACAATCTACAGTGTTGCTCTTGATGTGCTAGGAGGTGCGAACAATGTAATTGTATGCATAGTTAATACTAAGTCATCTTCATTTCAAACAGTGAATTGTAATTTATAAGCCTGTATGAGAGCTCGTTGCCAGATTTCAGTATCTGATTCACTTCCATGGTACCTTAATGGCATCATAAAATAGCTTAACAATGATACCATGACAGAGTTTATTGCACTGGTGAATCCTGATGCAGTGATGACACACCAAGATTTTCTTGGGGGAAGGGAAAGCAGAGCCAGAGGTCTCAGTTATAGGCATTAAAACCACTATTATTTTCTGACATTCACTCTTAGTAGTGTACCTATGCACTGAAAGTGGAAAAAAATTATTTTGCCATAAGAATAGATACTTCATGGCTTTATGGATCTGAGTTTGCACAGGAATTCAGTACTGATGGTCTTTGGGTAGGCACCAAACTGGACGTGCTGGAGTTCCAGGTGTATTGATACCCAAGTACTACCTGCTTTGAAATACAAAGAGTTTCTGTGTGTTGAGGGTGTCTGGAAAGCTTGCTGCTATACTGTAGGTATTTAAGTTAATGCTCCCTTGAAAATCTAGCTCTGTGTAGCCAGGTTAGGAGTAAGCTCAAAGCTGTCATCCTTACTGGAATGGCCCAATTTTATAGTTTGTGTCAGTAGCACATTCTGATGATAGCTTGTGATTCTTTTATATCCTGAAGCAGGGGTTCCTAAATCATGATCTGAGTCACTTGTGGACTGAGTGATGGTTATGAGTGGCCCACAGTTATCTACAGAATGATTGAGTGGTGTATTTGGTTGTTTTTTCTACTGACAGTATGCAAATAGAGGTACATGGTAATCATTAAAACTCGTTTTTTGTTCGTATCCTGGTGTATGCATGCTATGTTATTCTGAGGATAGTCGTTCACATTTATGATCTAGCAAAGCGCTTAAGTTGCATGGCAGGAGACCACTTGTAGTTAAAATTAAGCACGTATTTCCATACCGCAATGGATCAGGTTCTTCTTTATCAGTATCCAAAGTTCCTTAGCTGTAAAACAGTGAGTAATGCAATAATGGTTCTTCAAGAGAGATAGGTCATTAAGGCTTATGAAGCACTTTGAAGTTCCCAGATGGGATATGCTCTAGAGTATTAATTAGTTAACTAGGTATAGTTAATCACTCTGTCTTGCTTGTGTATTATCATTTGACCTCTTGCTCATGCTTTGACTGTAGGCATTTAGTTCATCAGACACTCAACATTGCCATTTCTTTGTTTTGGATTATCGGGACATGGCAGCTTTAATTGCTGAAGCATGATACAGGTTTTTCACGCACATACACGCCCATTTGTTGTTTTTCTAGAAGCTTTTTCTTCCTGTTTACTCTTTGTGTGTTTTGAATTTTAGTTACTTCATATGATGTAGTCAGATGTACTAAGCTCTTTGATCCTGACTAGTCGTATTTTACAAGAGAGAGTTTTCCTGAACTGGTGAATCTAGTTCTCCCTGCAGTAGCAGCCTCTCAGTTGAATATCTGTTTGTTCTTCGATCAGCACTCTCCTGCAATTTAAATACCTCTTTTCCATTTTGATGCTTCCTTTGCTGAGGTATTTGCAGTGAAAAGATTCTTCTTAGCCTTTGTTTTGGTAGGCTAAAAGCCTCAAACACTTCATCTTCCCCATAAGGGAACATTGCCATTTCCTAATCAATCCTTATAACCCTTCACTTTACTAGCACCAGAGGAAACCTTGGAGCTCAGGCAATGACAGCAGAATTAATTCCCCCACCAACATACACGATGGCACTTCCATATCTCTAATGTAAATTCTGGACTAAAGTATACTGGGATTGTGTCTGCCTTTTTAATAAACAGGACACAGTAGTACTCAGACCCTTTCTGTAGTCTTGTAGTACACACAGAATCTTGATTTTTTTTTTTTTTTCTTGCTCATGCCCTTCAACACAATTCTCCTGTGCCAACATCATAATGAAAATATATTAAAACAAAATTATCCCACAGCTGATCCCTGAGCAGCCCTCCTTCTTTCAATACTTTCAGTTCTTCAACTAATCTCTATTTTTCCATATAAAATAAATAAAACATGTAGTCCCATATCAAATGCTTACTGAAGTGTGGATGGATGACACTGACCATATTTTCTTTACTTTGCAACCATGTCTTCTGTCAAAGGAAAGGTACCGTATAAGTCAGCTTTAATCTACTTTCTGGAAACCACTAGTGATTATAAGGAGAGTAACAATTTGAAAAAGATGAGTAACTGGGGCTTCAAACAAAGTGGAACTTTATTCTTCTGAAATACAGTGCTGAAAGGCAGACAGCTGATCCACAAAAATAATAATAATAATAATAATCCAGTAACGGATTTAGGAGACAAAGCCATGTAAAGTTTTGTAGATGGAAAATCCTTTGTGATAGTTTTAGTAGCAGAGAGGAAAGTGCTGTTTTCACGAGGAGCAGCTGTGGTCTGTGTCAGACAACAAAAGTGAGGTAACATGAAGTACCTAGGTTTGAGTAGGCTTTGCTTGGTTTGCGAAACGGCCTGAAGCATGCCTTAGGGAATTTGCTTGGCATGAACAAAACGTGGTTTGTGGTCTTGGAGCTGGATTTAATTATCCTTAATTTTATCACTGTGTAAATGTAAGTATGTTATATTAAACATTGAAGGACTGCTTGAATAACCTGTGCTTGATTAAAACTTACTTAACAGAAATATATCTAAGACAATTAGCATTGGCATGAGTTAAGCCATACACAGAAATTGTTTATTTTGGTGTGCTTTGCTGGCCCTTGCTGACAACACAGACTAGATTTGTAATTTAAACTGTGAAGTAGTCCTTGGTGCCTATCACTTGCACGTCAGCATGTTCTGTCTAAGCAATACTCCATGGTTAGCGAAGATATTTTCATTAGCTTGTTACCTGAGTTTGCAGTTGAGTGTCAGCTATACATCTAAAGCACAGGTGAGAAACCTTTGGGTTTCTTAGAATTTTCTTCAAGACTGTTGATCATAAATATCTCTGGGTTTAAATGCCATACCCAGTTTTTACTTATTTGTCTGAACTGCAGCGTGAAACAGCATTTTCATGCCACTGCTTATTTGATGTTGAATATCCTCAAAGTATCTTAGGAGAAATAAAAGCGGAGCATCTTTTAAAGAATCCTCAAACTTTTTTTTTTTTATTAGACCCATGAGCAAATCTTCAAATACCACTATTGTATCTTTGAAAATGGTCAAAATCGTTTGTTTAAGAAAGAAATAATTTGAAGGTGGTAAACTAATGGAAAAGTGGCTTTTATCCTGTTCTGTTGTATTGCTGGATAGTTGGATACCTCTTATAACTAGCTCCTTGTCTGAACTTACAGATACATGGGAAATTTAATATGTTCAGAACGACAATCTGCTTTCTAGCAGTGCAGAAGGGAAGGATTAAAGTCTTTTCTGAACTGGAATGACTGTTGGAATGACAGACCTGCAAGCATGCAAGTTCACTGGTATCTTGGGCAAGTGTAGAGATGTCATGAATGCTGTTGAACTGTGTTAAGTTTCTAAAGGATACTGTTGAAGCTGTTCTTCTGCAAGGGAAAATGAGCCTTTCTAAGGTCGTGTTAGACAGATAGTGTCCCTATTGACGATGGGAGCAGAAATGTCTTTGTTCTGCTCTGCTAAAAGGATCTTGCTTTATGATCTTTGCATAATACAATTATTTCTGAGTAGCACGTTGCCAGCCTTTTGTGATCATGGATTTGAAAATAATCACCATTTCTCCAGGCCCACACTACAGACTCAAATGGTTGTGAATAACCTTCTTGTGTGATGCATTTGCTTCCAACATTCCAGGTAGATATATGATTTTCTCAGGAAAGAATAAGCATTGAAAAATGAAATATCCTTTCAGAAATGCAGCAGGTTCTGGACCATGGTGGTGGGCAACACGAAGAACTGTATGATCTGTTGCAATTGCGTGGTTCAACTTTTCTCACTGCTTAGACATCCAAACGTAGTGACATTAATCTTAAGCTTCTATGCAAAGGGACAACTGTGGAACATATGGCTGGATCATGTAGGAGCTTTCAGAGTGAAACTAGACCTATTTTCTTTTTTTTTTTTTTCTTCTGACAGAGCTTGAAGTTGCCACCAGCACCTCTTCGCTCCTATCATGTTTATTGTTAGTGATGCACAAAGTCATACGACCTACTGCAAGTTGCCTTGAGAATAAATGCAGCAGGAGAGCAGTTAGAACACTTGCATTGCAGGGAAGGATGTGATGCTGGAACTGCTGGCAGAGTATGAGTTTCATGTGTGTGTTTTAGAATGTACCTCTTTTAGAACGAAAATCGAAGTGCTTGGAAGCTATTGCATTTTGTGCTGCTGTAGTATCAAGGAGTAGGAGGATATTTAAGGGCATTTGATAGCAACAGAAAGCTCCTATGCTTAGGAAATCTTGCAAAAAAAGTTTCTTGAACAGGTCCCAGCTGTTGACCTGCCACAAGTGACTGGCAGCCAAAGGAGTATTGCGGTAGATGTGGGCTGCTCCAAGACAGCGTGAGTGCAGGGAGGAAAAATCTTTTCAGTGTCTGATGGTACATGACCATTTCTGTTTCTCTACAGCATCTATCCAGGATAGGAAAAAGGAAAGAACAGAAAGAAATCCTTATTGGGAAATATTGTATAGGATGATATCATTCTGTGAAAAACCTTAAAAATACTTTTCAATTGATAACTGCATTCTGCTTTTAGGTTGCAGTTTGAGCAGTAGAGTGACTGCTTTCATACTAAAAGGTGAAGAAGCCAGAGCTGGTGTGCTGTGGAATAAAATTAAAAAAAAAAAAAAAAAAGCCATCAAATCTGTCATTTTAAACTCCTTGCAGAAAACTTGACTGTAAAGTAATTCAGAACTGCAGCCTTCTAGTTTCAGACCCCTTATAAAGGGGACCAGTTGAATATTTCTCTGGTTTTGTTTTTTGTTTTTTTTTTTTGTTGTTAGTGCAGCTGGGAACAATCTGCCTTCTCACCACACCAATAAGGCAGCACACCTTGGATGTTCTGCATTTTGTCAGACAGAGTTTAAACTTTAGCTTTGAATTTGAAAGGGCATGTGTTTTTAGACCTAGTATTGAGCAGTGGTTAACCTAGGCATATGTCTTACCAGGTTCTGATTTTTGAGAGTTTAACCTCAGTTTGTATTTCAGTTTGTCGTGCTCAAATTGATTTTCATTTGGAAATAAATCCTGTGGCTTTCAGCCTTAATGCAGTACGTTCTTGGGCTGGTTTTAGACAAGTGTTGCTTGATTGGTGAGAGCAGATTTGCCTCAAAGTGAACATATTCCCTGTGAAATTGCCCTGCAAAACCTATTTCTGTTTCTGAGAAGAGGAACAGCCGTATTTGGTGCCTATATCCCTCTGTCAGCTACAGCCTCTCCCAGAAGTAAGCAGGCAGTTCTTCAAATGGCTGGCATTCTTCTGCCACAAGTATTGATTGTTGGCACAGATAATGATTCGGAGGTGAAAGGAGACCTGCATAAGACATATGAGATGATGGATCTGATGACACTGACAGTGTTCTTTCCAAATGAATATTAACATTTTTTCCAGGTACATAGTCAGTATTGAATTGTGAATGCCTCCCTGCTGTTCTTCAATAGTTTGTTCAGTACTGGCCTGTTTAACACAGGAATTCAGTGTTACAGAAGACATTAGTTATGATTCTCTTTCTTGGGCAAACAGAATCTTATCAGCTACTTCCAGAATCCATAAGTCTCATTTCGTTCTGCCTATACCATCACTAAACCTGTATAGCCTCAGACTTCTGCTTTTCTCTGTGTCCTTATCAGTGGTGAAAGGTATCCGGTGTCCTGAAACAGATTAGGATCATCATCTGAACAAAATGATGGATTTGGGACATTCACCATCTAGTTAATATTTATGATAGCAGAAAGTGTTTTTTTTAAAACAAAACTTCTAGGGAAATCCCGTTGGAGTGGCATGAGCCTGAGTACGGTTAGAAGAAAGCAGAACTGTTCTCCTTTGCATCTTCCTGCAAGAGAGGTTTGTAATCTAAGAAATTCCTGCTTTATCAGTCTGTAGGATTGTTCAGGGATATAGAAAAAATTTAGGCATTATCAAATCATGCCGCACTTTATTTATGTGGTGGTTCTTTGTTCTTTCCTGTGGCTTGATGTTTTGTTGCATTGCAGCTATTTTACTTAATTATTTTTCACCCTATCTAGTAGTAGGTATTTTCTACATAGTTACCCTAATTAAATTTCATTTAGTTACAGCATATGTATCTTACCCAAAAAGTTTTTTCAGTAGTTTTCATGGAAAGGTAGTAGGATTTGCAGGCTGCATTTCAGGTGGGAAATAACAAGCAAAACCTTTGTTCACTGCCACCACAAAGATTTTGAGAAGGTAAAAGGGTGGGTTTTTACAGTAACAGCGTCTGTTACGCATGCAGTTCACAGCCTGCAATCTGTAGGCTTGGAAACAGATAACAGGTTCTGAGTTGCTTGCAGAGAATATTGAGCAGTTCTGTATTTCATAAAGCAGAAAAAAAAAAAGCTGTTGGATATTTGCATATAAATTTGTCATGAATCGCTACTAGGTACGGAGTATCTTATTGAAAGATTATTTTCATGAAGGTTTTTTCTTTTTAAAGCTCTCTATTATTCTCTTCTGTTCTCCGATAGTGAACCTGTGGAGATGCTTCTAGTTATTTAGATACTCTGTTCGATCCTGACAGACAGATGGGTTTCCATTATATCATACTCTTTGAAAGCAAACTCCATTTTGCCTGTTTATACAGTCTTGTATTGAGTAGAATTATATCCAGTTATACTTAACATTTCTGTAAGAGTACAAAAAATGAGGAGAAAATTGACTGTTTGTATCCAACACCCTCGCCCCCCCCAATTCCAAATCTGACGTCTTTGTTTTGCTTTAATTCTTCGTAGTAAGTAAAGTTGAGTTAATTCCCTTTCTGAGGATGACAGATGGTAATTTCCTTAAAGCTGGAAGATTTTAGAACTGTTTGGTTAATTATTTACCTCTTTCTGCTCTTCTGTGAGAGTTTTGCTTTCCTTGCCACAAGGTTGATCTTTGTCAAAAGCTTGATCGCTATTTTATGTATGGTTTGGGGGATCCTGTGTTGTCTGTTAGCCATGCAAGCAAATAACCTACATTGTTAAAAGACAGGAAAGTATCTGCAGTAAATTGTCTTTACGTTGGAATGTTGACCAGTTTTGTCATTTAGTTTTGTTTAGTTGCAATGCAGAGGGATTAATAGATGAATTTGTATGCTGGAAAATTCTTGTTATTGCTCTTCTTATTAAGAGCACTGACACGTGCAGGCTTTTAATTATAATAATGCTTTATTTTATATTGCTGCTGATTTTTCAGATGAATGCACTGGACACACTTGGTCAAACAGCTTTGCACAGGGCTGCGTTAGCAGGTCACTTGCAGACCTGCCGGCTCTTGCTGAATTATGGCTCTGATCCCTCCATCATCTCTTTACAAGGCTTCACAGCAGCACAGATGGGAAATGAAGCAGTGCAACAGATTCTAAGTGGTGGGTAAAAATAAAGGTTTGTGCATTTGAACTTCAGCTTCTCCCTTTACAGTTGTAGATCTTCTTTTTCAGTGCAAGAGGCTCAGAGTAGTTTTCTCACCCCTCTCTACCTCCATCATGTGTGCACATCAGCAGTGTGATGCTTTTCAGGGAAAAAAAAAAACCTACAAAAAAAACCCACAGCAAAGCAAAACAAATCCCTGCTCAATTCAATGATTTTGTGCAAATCGTGAAGAAAATAAACATCTTGTGGATTTAGAGCATGCTGCCGCACAGGGAGATTGTAGGAGGATGGATGTGGGAAGCTGGGGGTTTTTGATAACAAGTCTCAAGGCAACTGGATTATTGCTGAACATGTGAGAAACCTTTTTCCTCTCATCAGCTACCCTGTTTGGTACTCCATACTTCAGCAGTCACAAGCAGAGCGTTATTGGCAGAAAAATACTGATAACTGCTAAACTGTTTGAACTTTTACTTCAAATATCTTGGTCCTCCAGCAAAGATTTTATTGTGAAAATGCTCTGAATACTGTTGATAAGTTTGTTTATATCTTGCATTAAAAAGATGAATAGATGTTTGAAGAGGATGCCACTGTTTTTCATGTATGTGCTTGAGGGTTCGCATATCCTCATGTTACATTTGAATTTTTGCGAGTGGGGAGAATTGCATAAATAGCTACTACAGAGCAAGTAACGCATCTTTCAGTGGGATCTGCATGTAGTCAAAGAAAGGCAGATACCCAAACAGATGAGAAGGCCTGTGGTAGCTTGAAGCTCCATTTCCTTCAGCGTTTTCAACAATGATGACTTAAAACAGGTGAAAAAAAGGAGAGAGGCATTTTACAGCAGTGCAAGGAAGGACTGTTTTGAAGTGTACCCACTTTTTGATAAATTTGCATGCCCATCTAGAATGAGTTTAGCCTGCTGTAACACTCTGACTTTCTTAACAGCATTCTTACAGAGGATTGCAACTCCCAAGTTCCTCTTGCCCCATTTGTTTTGCACTAGGCAGTCATTTCTGTCCGAACTCAGGACAGCTGATCAGGCAACATGCTGCCAAAACATCTGTTCCATAAATCCTTGAACTTGAGAGGAGTGGATTCTACAAGAGAAAGCAGTTTGTATGAACAATGAAGTGATCAAGACTGCCTTTTCAGGTCCCTTTTGAGCAACACTGAAGAGCTGTAGGGACAACTAATCCACTGCTTCTTTCTAGCCACTACTACTACTTCCCTCAGAGCATGCTTGCTTTCTCACAGCCATGTTTGTGATGAGAAGTGTGGTTAAAAAGAAAAGTTTTGAGGCCAAAACTTGTCATTCTTAATTTAAAGAGGAAAAATGGTGTCTCTCTAAAGATCTCCTTTTAATCACTATGTCATCTTTCGGATTCTATTTTTAACCACCCCATGTCTGCAACTAGGGACAGTTGCTGTGAAATGCAGTACACAGCTGGAGCATCATAAAGCAGGCAGTCACCATGTGGTCAGGGCCGTCTTAAAAATCCCATCCCCTTGTCACTGCTTAGTAGTATGAGACACATCCCAAGTGCAGAGTGCGAAGTAATTCACCTGCTGAATTGGGCACATTTAACCCTGGCTGTGCACTGGCACCTCGTACAGTTTGATGAAATTGTTGAGAAAAGTGCTTTTAATCTTCAGCAAAACTTTGATTTTGTCCCAGGGTGCATGTAGGTTTCTTAAAATGTAGTTTTTACCGTACAGTAGGATTAACAAAGCAGTGAAATTCCATTTGGCAGAATAATGTCAGCTCTAGAGTCTAAATCTGGCTGGTGCACACTGAAACTAAGGCTCTTCATTCAGCGGTTCAGGCAATATGAACTTGAACATCACAACTCCAGCTGTGTTTTCACAAATGACAACACACACAGATTTGGAAAATACGCTGGACACAAGTTAATATAATTTAATAATCCTAAGTAATCCTAAACCATCTTTTTCCTTGTGTAGAAAGTACACCTGTGCGCACATCCGATGTGGATTACCGGTTGTTAGAAGCATCCAAAGCTGGAGACTTGGAAACTGTGAAGGTAGGTTTGAGCAATTCATGTTAACTTTCCATTTTGCCTTGGTGTGCAAGGCTTGTGGAAGCCTTTGCTACAAGACTTGTGGAAGTGGTGACCAGTGGATGGTAAATCATAAGAAATGGGAAGGCAAGTCTCTCTTTTTTTTTTTTTTTTCCTTTTCTTTTTTTCTCCTTCTTCTTTCTAGAAGCTAGTGCATTAAGATGTGCTGAGGTGTTTCGCTTGAGTATTTGGCTGTTTGTTCTCCCAGTCCTTCACATAGCCGTGTCTTCAGTGGACACAGATGCAGCCATAATTCTTTGAAGCAGATGCTGTGATCCTCAGAGTAACGGTTTAGTAGAAACAAGCTTCAGGTGCATGAGTCAATCAGAAGGCATGCAAACAAAACTGTTAACAGGTAGCATATGTCACATTTTAAGCCATCCTTAATCTGAAGGTGAAGGGTCAGGCCATGGAATCCCAGCATCATGGGAAGGTTTGATCTTGTCTTTCAGGCTTGGTCTGTAGGCAAAATAGCCGAGAGGTAGATCGTTCTGCGTGCATTCTCACCTTGAACTCCAACATCATACCTATTCATATTCAAACAGCAGCAGTTTTGGGCACCAGTAGCTCCTTTGACTGCCAAGCTCAATATTTCTAGATTTCTGAAGGCAACATAAGCTGGAAATGGTAATGTGTCTGGAGAAAGTTATGTGGCTTTGAACCTGGTGCTTGATGATATAGAGGCTCACCCTTTCTAATACATTAGGAATGTCTTCGTACTGCTTCCATCATTTAAATTGTTAGTTGTAGAAGTACTTTCAGCCATAAATTCAGAGCATCTGTTTTTTTAACTTTGCCTAAGAGGAAGAAGATTTCCCGAAACCTAACTTCTAAAGATTTGTATATAATAGTAAATGGATCAAGTTTTGTGCTGGGATGTTTGGAGGTGGTATTTTGGGGCTTTTCTTTTGTGTTGCTGTTGTTGTGGTTGTGTTTGGTTTGGGTTGGGTGTGTCTGTGTGTGTGTTACTTGGTTTAGTTCCATGCTAGAATTTTGGTTTCTTCTTTTGTTTTTGCAGCAACTTTGCAGCCCTCAGAATGTGAATTGTAGAGATTTGGAAGGCCGTCATTCAACACCACTGCACTTTGCTGCAGGATATAACCGTGTATCAGTGGTGGAGTATCTGTTGCACCATGGGGCAGATGTGCATGCTAAAGATAAAGGGTACGTTTCATTCCATGATACACTCTGATGTTTTCCATTAGCGTGAGACTTCTACCCCCCTCTATTCATTACGTTTCAGATTTCAGTAGCCATTATGTTTTTTCTCTTGAAAACTTTTCTCTTTTCCTTCTTTTTGTTCTGCATTGTTCCTGACATCCCTGTAGGGAGATTATAGACCATTAAAGCATACTTAGCTTTCTGGCAAAGCCGTTGTCAAGTATGTATCTGGCACTGTAATACATGATCTTTCTTTTCCTCCTCCTCTTGCCCATTTTGGAGACTTTGTGCTTAAAAGCAGCCTTTAAGATCTAAAATTAGTTTTGAATTGCATGGGGTAAAATACCAGGGTTATCTCTGGTCATTTTTCTAAGTTTGCTAATTATTAAGTTAGTTAGTTATTCAGTTAAATGGTACAAACTAGTTACAGGTTTTTCATTATTTGCAAAGCAGTCATGTAGGATAGCATGATTATCTTTGATCCTTCACTCCAATATATTGGTTTAGGGTGGGAGATAATGCATTTTCAATGCTAAAACATTTCTGATACTGAATTTTCAGGCTCCCCCTGAGAGAAATGTTTGGGTATCCTTCGGTATCTATCAGGTGTGCAGTGCTTACTAATAACTGTACTTCAAACCCATTGTCTAGTATTACACCTTTTCTGAAATGTACACTCAAATATGCAAAGTCAGACCGTCAGTGATTTTTACAATTTAGTTTTTGGCTACTGCTAACAGCATTGAAGTTACTTGCTTTTGGAAGTAGTACCATTGGTGCTTGCTAAGCATTTAAAAGTCTCCTGGATGTGAACTGAAGTTTTCATTGATGTTTTAATAGCAGGGAAATAAAGCTGTGAAAATTGGAAAGGCTGAAAGATACCAATAATGTCTGGTGAAAGTGGGAGTTTTATCTACTGGAACTTTGTATGATTGCATATTGGATTTTATTTTCTGTAGCTATTAATACTTTCTCTTTGATTAGTGGCTTAGTACCCCTGCACAATGCTTGTTCTTACGGACACTACGAAGTAGCTGAACTCTTAGTGAGGCACGGTGCTTCTGTCAACGTGGCAGACCTGTGGAAATTCACTCCTCTACATGAAGCAGCAGCAAAAGGAAAATACGAAATCTGCAAGCTGCTTTTAAAAGTATGTGCTGGAGTTCAGATGTGTCTTTAAATGTGTATATGTTTGGTTTTGCTGAAGATTAATTAATGCAAAGTTAATTGCATTCAGTGAATTCTTTATGGTGCCTTTGAATCTATTTTCCTTTTACAGTTGTCAGATGATTTCTTGTGTAATGTCAGTTCACTTACAAAGAATCATTACTTTTTCCAGTATGTGTGTTAATACTATTAGCCAAGTAGAACAAGACTCTCCAACTGGAAAAAGCAGCTGGATTTGTGTAAAAATACTAAAAAACCCCACCTTACCCTATTCATATCTTTCTGGAACAGCTACTACAGTTAGGTAAACCTTTGTAGATACTTACACAGGAGTGTGTTACAGAGCAATAACTGAGGGTGGATCCTAAATGGTGTCTGGCATGTTAGAAATTTAAAACTGTTATATTAATGTATAATTTTTCAAGTGCCTAGAGAAAATGCTTATATACTGTGGAATAAATATTCATTATAATTAGTGGAAGAACCTGTAAAAAGCATGAGGTAATGCCAGCATGTTTCCAGTAAGAAACATGAGTTTGAGAGACTTCTTGACATAAGGTCATATCCTGCTGTGCTAGAGGGGAATTTCTTGCCAATCCTATTTCCTGTTCTAGCCTTGCCTACTTCACGTCCCGCTGAAGCACAACATTTAAAATAAATCAGAATATGGATAGTCTTAAAAAGTTATGAGGCTTTTCCCTGTCCACTTCTCTTAATTTGCTGCTGCAAAGCCCTGCTGTTTCCCTCCTATCTTATTATTTCACTTGATTACCAAAAAAGCATTCAGAGGGGGTAGCACATCAGTTTGAAACACATCTGCAGTAGAAACCAGAAGATGTTCAGACATGTCTATAGAGTAGGCATGGTGATGGCCCTGGTAGTGATGCCTGAATACAGATATTAGCTCAAGCTATAGAGGCACTCATAATCTTTCAAGCACACTGTTACTTTATAGACACCGGAGGTTTGTGGAGTTTTCTAATCATTCCACTGGGAATGTAGCCATTTTTTGCATCCATACTGAATGGACATACAACAGGAAATAGGAAAGGGCTGAAATCTATCTTTTTGAAATACTCTTGCACAAGAGCTGAATAGGCCCATAAGGTGACACAGTTTTGTAGAGGCTCTGGGTGTCCGTGGATATGTGCTCGCACTGCAGTTTGCTCACAGCTTCTCTTGCTGTGTCTCTTATGCCAGCTGGCAGTGCTGTCAGTTCTGCTGAGCCATGGGTGTTGAGCTTGACAACTCCTGACTTGCACTCTTTCTATCCTGGTCTGCTTGGAGGAAGAAGCAAAAATGTACAGGCATTTTGGAGAGACCTTCTTTTTTTCATCACCTTTCTTTAAAATTACCTCCTTCGTTTTGTTTCTGTGCCTTTGAAGGGGTCTCAGAAGGCACTGCCTCTTCATTTAGATATTCCGGAGACTATTTGAACAGTTCCAGGTTTTGTGAGTTTTAAATTAAGGTATCTAAGGTCATATCTTGGAGAAGTGATTGCAGTTTAAAAGGTTTTGTGCAAAGAATGCTCTCTTCGCAGAAGCCCCACAGATGTGGAACTGGTTCTGTGTAATCAATACTCTGTCCCTTGCTGTTTACCCTTTACGCCCTGGGCTTTGCTGTACTGCTTCCAAACACAAGGCTGTTAATTCCTTCTGCTCTCCCCATGCCTAGCTCATTCCCTGTGGCTCACGCTCACGCAGCTCTGCCGGTGTCCCCAGTGAGCAATGGTGGGGTAGGCATGCTGACAGGGGTTAGACCGCTGCGTTTGATTCATCTGAAGGGGCCAGCCAGAGAACTCTAGTGCTAGCAGCTGCCTCTGCCTTATCTATCTTTCTGTTTTCCTGCCGCTGCTGAGAGTGAACAGGGAAGGAGCTGTCCTCCCACAAAGCTGTGATGTGGACGTGACTCACTCCATATGCTGTATGTAGACATGTTTCCCTCACGCTGTGCTCTGTTCTTATTGCTGGCTGATCTGTGTACTTTATCAGCACAGATATACTCCAGCAGTCATCCAAATCCACTTTCTGACCAACATGTTTTCTTTACTGCTTTCCAGGACCTGTAAACAGCTGAAGATGGTGCTGTTACCTATTGGGAAGCGTAGAAATGAGTATTTTTCTAGTTCCCTTCTGAAACAGGTGTCTTCCAATAGCAGGGTGGCATTTAGTGAGACTTGGGACCTGGTTTCACCAGCTCAGAAAGGCGTGCTGAGGGAACACCTCTGGTTTGCAGGAGAAGGGAAAGATTAGCTGGCAAGATATTTGCAGTTGGCTTTTCTTTAGCACCTGCTGTGGCGGTAGGGTATAGCTATATGCAGGATATATGTTCCTGAACCTACTTCAGTTGCAAGCAGAGCAGTGGCAGCTCTTGCAGAGGCCGGCTGTTCTTGCCTGTGGAGTTGAGATTCGTGTAGCTGTGTTGCAGACTAGTGCTTTAGGCCTCAGCCTCCTGGATTTATTCTCATGTGCCTACTGATCGATACAGTTGCTACTTCATGACGGCAGGTCGTCAAAATCCCCCATTGCCTAGCTTGTGCTATAAAATAGTGACACACGTACGCGCGCTGATCTGCTCACGGTTGTGACAGTAGCATTCCGCTTTGCTCTTTGCAGCACGGAGCTGATCCAACAAAAAAGAATAGAGATGGGAACACTCCTCTAGATTTGGTGAAAGAAGGAGACACAGATATTCAGGATTTATTGCGAGGAGACGCTGCCTTGCTAGATGCTGCCAAGAAGGGGTGCCTGGCACGAGTGCAGAAGCTATGTACTCAAGAAAATATCAATTGTAGAGACACCCAGGGAAGAAATTCAACACCACTACATCTTGCAGGTAGGTGACTTATGAGGTTTTGAAGGCTTTTTTTTTATGATAGGGCTGCATAAGTTAATTGCTAAAACCAGAATTCGTATAGCAAGAGTTTCACAGAGTATTGTCCTGTACAGAGAGTTGTTAACCATGGCAGCTGTGTTGCAGGAGGTAGTACGGTTGCTAGGAAAGAGGAGGTTTTGCAGTCAAAAAATTGCTCTAGCTTTTCTGTCTAATAGTTTTTCTTCATTTTTAGCTCTCCTAATACCTGATCTCTTCTCCTGTGCCTTTCCTACAGCCGGTTACAACAACTTGGAAGTAGCTGAATACCTTCTGGAACATGGTGCTGATGTTAATGCCCAGGACAAAGGAGGATTAATCCCCCTGCACAATGCAGCATCCTATGGGGTAGGTGCAGGCATTCTTGCCATGAATAGACCAACAAGAAACTCCCTAGTCATATCCAAAGCCAGTTATTTTGCAGCTGTCTTGCTGTGAACATAGATCAGGTTTTCATGGCGTGAAATACTTGTTGGGCTAAGTTGCTGTTGAGTCCTGTTTGCAGCCATACAGATCTAAATAGGACACAGATTTGGGTGTGCTGTAGCAGTTAAAGGCTGCAGTTTTTAGAAAAATCACTAGAACATAGCTTTTATGCAGGTAAGCAGAGGAACAGTTTTGAACAGTGTTAAATTTGGGGCGACTGTTGAAACAAAAGATCTCAAGTTCTTGCTGAAAGACTTGGATGGAAGGAAGAGAATAATACCAGGGGGTCATGTCCCTGGTGATGTCATCCCAGGTGATGACAGGAAAGTGGTTGTCTGTTACAGCTGGTCTCTGGTGGGGAGCTATTGCTAAAGCTAAAGTGTTGGAGGGCTACTGAGTTTGTAGTATGGGTGATCTTCTGGTCAAGCTATCTACTGCAGTGGGGTGCAGTGGCTGATTCAGAGCATTTTGGATGAGGCAGGCCCTCCTTCCTCCATGTAGGAGGAAGCATCTGTGTGCATACCAGTTGTACAGGTGCTTGATTGCTTATAAGCAGCTGTTAAGTGTGGATGAGATGAGAAAGAAATCTGTAAATAGTTGTACAGAGACTGTTCTTGAGAAGCTCCTAGCAGTGTGCTTATGGTCAGGCAGAGGACATGAAACTCGAAGTAATATTTTTGATGGTCTCATGATACGTTTTGTCTGGTACTGCCTGGTCCTGGCACAAGAAGAGCAAAATCTGGGAGAGGTGTTCATAATAGAACCACAATTGCTTTTGTTTGAGAGTGAAATGAAATTAGTACAGCGTTCACCTTAATTTTAAGGAGACACTCAGCCTGCATTTCTTACATTGGTTTTCTATGTCAGTCTGGGATCCCAGTGTCCTGAAGAGCAAAAAGCTCCAAATCCTGTTGGATTTGTTTATAATTGCAACTCAGAAATCTTGTATGATACTGGGTCCTAATACCAAGCAATATTATTCATCAGCATCTGCCATAAACATTAAATTCCCAGGACATTGCTTAAATCTAGAGAGAGATTCTGCTGCAAAGATTGCATTTGTTCTTTTCAAGCATGAGAAACCAGAACACACATTTTACACAAAGGCAAACATTCCTTACTGGCACAGGAAAATGTCAGAGATTGGTTCAAGCTGATTATCACTTCTAAAAACTGTAATGTCAATCCAATCTGGTTGCTTTACTTTCTCTAGGGAAGGTTGACGGAGCACTGTTCGGTGCTTTTCCACCAGCTTATAAATTAAGACTTGTTGTATACTTTCCTGTGATGGCCCACGCTTCTCTCTGAGCTGTCATCGGGCTGTTCAGATCTCTGTGGTGGGAGGTAAAGAGGAGATGAGTGCTGGTTTCACAGGTTCATAGCTGGCAGGTTTCATGGGCTCAACCTTTTCCTCACAGTGTCTTCAGTTCTTTCAGCTAGCGCTTCATGCTGCATGTCCCTCGGTAGGGTTTCATGTGGCAGAAAAGTCACAGAAACAGCAATTGCTCTAAGAGTTTGGCAGAGAGGAAAAGTAAGCTCAGCAGTCTTTCCAAACCATGCTTATTCAGAGAGCAGGCCCTTTGGCGAGAGATGCTGAGAGTCACTTAATTGCCATCAGGAGGAAAAATGAAATCTATTGGCAAATATTTGCACTTCTTACAGTTTCAGTGTTTCATGCTCCTACCTACTCATTTTGACTACCAGCTTTTTTATTTCTTAGCTGTATTGCACAAGTAACCTATATGGTCAGAGGCAGCCAAAAAATTTCTTTGCCAGTTTTCTGTTCTGTTATTTTTAACATGGCAGACTTCAAGGATGGGATATTGATGGAAGCGTGGGCATAGAAGATCATTGCTTTTATAGCCCATGTAAAACGGTTGTCCCTTATGACACTCAGTGCTTTTTATCAATTACAGTTGTCTCATTGGAGAAGGAGCACATTTGTTCTGGCACGGATGGGTTCAAAGTCTTGAAAGAAAGCAATGAAAGTATGACAAAGACTTCTGTGTACAGACATTTAAGTGGTGGCTCAGCAGTACAACACATTGGTCTTTAGAACTTCTAATACTGTATCACAAATGTTGCAGCCCTGTGAATTCATATCGCCAGTTCAAATTTGTCTACAAATATTTTGATAGTTAACTCTTATCAGTTTTATGCTGGATCAAGCATCATGGCTGCTCCTGTAGCTGACACAGACTTCATGCTATGTACTTGGGGTGATTTGACAGAAATGTAATCCTGTGTCTGATCCAAGTTATACGTGTGCTGGTGGAGCATCTGACTGTGGAGCTGCAGTGTAAAGTGCTATCTGAAGAGGTGTGCTGCTGTGTAGACACAGGAGGCAGAGAAGTAAGTTAAAGGAAAGAGAAATTTCAGGGGTTTCTAAGCACCATTACCTCTGGCATGAAAAGGAGTTACCTGTTTTACCAGTGTCATGTTGATTAAGATGTTCTTGTGTTTTCCAGCATGTGGATATAGCAGCGCTGTTGATCAAATACAATACATGCGTAAACGCAACAGATAAATGGGCGTTCACACCGCTGCATGAAGCTGCGCAAAAAGGAAGGACGCAGCTATGTGCTCTGCTGTTAGCTCATGGAGCAGATCCAACCATGAAGAATCAAGAGGGTCAGACACCACTAGACCTGGCAACAGTAAGTTCGTGTTGGCATGCCAGCCACGGGCTGCCCTGAAGGATTTGCTCTGCATATTAAATGACTTTCTATGGCTCCATGGCATTAGCAGTCCTCAGCTTTTTCTGTGCTGAGGTAGAGGGAGATGAGCATCTCCAGGGTGCCCGTTTGTAACATTTTACCTGTGGGTCCAGGCTTTTTCCTTTGGCTGAGAACTTAACATGGCTTGTGATTTAAGGTTTCCTTCTGCTTAAGGATTCACTTCTGGGATCAATCTCCTCATTGCCAGAAATAAACCTCTCTGAAACGTCCTTGACGATGATCAACCTCTGTACTGTTAGTGACCATTTCTTTGAACCTAGGAGGAAAATCAGATGGACCTTTAGAGGAACAGGATCATTTAGAGGATAGGATAATTATGCTCGGTGCCTGCATATTACCTTCGTTCTTTTAAGTCTAACTCTAAAACAACACTCTTAAGATTTGCAGGTGGCTATCAAACTTTTTCCAAAACTAGCATCCAGAAACATTCCTGTTAATGGTGGCAGTGGTGGCTGGTTAAAAAAGCCTAATAAGGTTACAAGAACCTCTGTGTCCCAGGTTAGCCAATCTTGATGGAATAGATAATGCAACAAATTGGATGCTGTGTCTGTATAGTGTGGGTGTCTTTTAAGGCTACTGATTGATTTATGGAGAGTTCAAGAAATATTCTCCAGAATAATCTGAGCTATTAAAAACTTACATTGTGATGAGGGATATGAAAACTATATGATTTCTCTGAGGGGAAAAAAGGAAGTCTTAATCATGTCCTACAAGAACATGCAAGGAGAAAATTCTTGAAAATGAGGGGCCTGATTGATTTAGTGAGCAGAGGCTAAATCCAATTGTTAGCAAAGTTCATACTTCTCCTGTAGCTGCTGTCTTTTTTTTTTTTTTTTCTATTGTAATACGGCAAGATGTGATTATAGCAAAGGCAGTGGTAGTGTTTCATGAAATCTTGATCCGGTGCAAAATGCTTCACTAGAAGTTGTCTGACAGAAATTACGAGGTGCCATTGCCTGGCCTAGGTTGTGTCAGATAAAGTTGCTGCATCGCTCTTCCTGGCTTTAACATCCATAAAGTCATTATGCCACAAAATGAAGTTGGATGTACCTTCTCAAATACTTTTAGAAATGCAGAGAACCCCATTCACCTGTGCCTGAGCATTGAATCAGAAGGTTCTTGCAACCTTCTGTGTTCCAGAATTTGGCAGTTTCTTTTTAATGGGGAAATGGAGCAATCAATTAAAACTAATTCAAAGAAACATTCTTTCCAGAGATCGGTGACTTGTGATAATAGAACCTCATGTTGAATGTTATTTCTGTTTTTCAGGCTGATGATATCCGAGCTTTGCTGATAGATGCGATGCCTCCAGAAGCTTTGCCTACGTGCTTTAAGCCTCAAGCTACTGTCGTTAGTGCCTCTGTGATCTCACCGGCATCTACGCCGTCCTGCCTCTCCGCTGCCAGCAGTATAGATAACCTCACTGGGCCACTGGCAGAACTAGCCGTAGGAGGGGCATCAAATGCTGGTGATGGAGCAGCAGGAACTGAAAGGAAGGAAGGAGAAGGTGCATTTGCTGCTGGACAAGTTTACGTTGCCAGAAGTACAGTAGCTTAGTATCACAATAGGCCTTATTTTTATCTGGAAAACATTTCTGACTAGCTAGAAAATGTCATAGAGCTTGAACTGTTATCTGCATCTTAAAGTGCCCAGTGCTTGCTCTGTTTTCATGTGCTCTGCCTAGGAGTGTTGTTGGCTTTTCATTTATGTTTGCTATCAAATGTATGATTAGGTCTGACTAAAAGGCAGATCTGATTAGGTGCCCAGATGTTCATTGTTGATTTTATACAGAAAATCCAATGAGAATTCTTATGATTGTGATGGCTGGGGGATTTTGCTAAGGCTTTTAAAACTCTTTGATTAGTATCTGGAATGCATGCTTTATGTCAGCATCCATAGCAAAAATACACCCACCCTTCCTTTCCTTCTCTTTGCAATATGAACCTGTGTTTGCCACAGAACATTTATGCTTTTTAATAGTTGATTCTGAGATGGACTTTACAATGATCTTTCACACAATGGAACTAGATTGTTTATTATAGACGTAGACAAATTGATTGTAAAAAGAATCAAGAGTTTGGAATTTTGAGAGAATCAGTGGTATTGATACTTTTTTTTTTTAAGTACAGAGAGGTTTGTGTGTGTGTTTTTGGTTTGTTTTGTTGTTTGTTTTTTTTTAATTTGGGTGCATAGGATACAATGACTTGTTTTTTCTCTTACAGTCTCAGGTCTTGACATGAATATTACCCAGTTTCTGAAAAGCCTGGGTCTTGAACACCTTCGAGACATTTTTGAGACAGAACAGGTAAGTAGCAAGCCTCATTTTTCTTTGCATGCTTAAAAGATAAACTAATCTAATTAGAGGGACATTTTCATTTTCTAATTGAAAAAGGGAAACAAAAAACGACAACTTCCCATGTACAGAAAGACAAGTATGACCAGGAAAACTGCATATGAGTTGCCAGATACTTCGTGGTGAAGTTGAGGAATCTGAAAATCTCTTTTGTTGTTTGATTCAGATATCCAGTGTCTTTCACTTTCTTATACATACATGATGATTGCCAACTTGGCTTGTATTCTGAGAGTTACATTGGTCCCTGTGAACTTTGAACATGATGGCTATAACAAAGTTAGGTTTGTCACGTGCACTTGGCCTTCAGCCGTCTGATATCTAAACAAGCCTTTCACCACCTGTAGTGCTGCACGTATACATTGGTTAGATCTAGGAAACCCTCCAGTTTGACTATAAGCTGAAATAAAAATGTAGTTTACCAGGGCGTAATCACATTAGAGAATGCAGAAACTGTTTCCTAGTAGGTTAGGACTATAGCATTAATTGGGTTTTGCAGGGCTAATGAGTTTCAAATGGAATTGAGAGATGGGGGAAAAAATCCCATGGACTTATCATTAGTTCACAATATATGAAAAGAATATTGCCACTTTAACAGCTTCTCAAGCTTACCTGACTATTTAGATCAGAAGTACCTCTAATGTATTTGTAGACTTTTTATCTACTGTTTCTTGAATTTAATGTGATAATATTATTTGTTCACGTGAGATGGGCACATTGGTGGAAGTAAAAGGTACAAGTGCAACAGATGGGATTTGATGGTTATTTTTTCCCCAGACCTCTGCTGCTAATCTTTTATAAGGGGTGGTCAGGAAAACAAATGTTTGAAATATATGTGTTGCTTACAGAAAAACTTCCAGCTGTTTCCATGAAATGTTACAGGAGGTATCTCCCCAGAGTTAAAATGCTGTATAATCTTTCTTATATATGAAACATAAGCTCTTTTCTTTAATTTAGAGCTGCTTCTTAATAAGCAGCAAACCAATCTCAAACCAAGGTGTATCCTATTCATATTTCTTTTTGTCTTACTATTTTTCACACCTTCCTGTTACCATGCTGCGTTTTTTCTGCTTTTGCTGCCTTAACTCCTAACCTGCTTTTAAGATCTTCCCCTGCTAATAAGATTTAATAATGCAGATCAGATTCACTGTATTCATTCATCATTTTGAAACTGTTTAGCTCCTCTTGTAATTTTTTTCTAGTGAAAACAAGCTCATCTTCCTTTAAGCTTATTGTTTTAAGCTGCTTTTTCCAATCACTGCAGTACTTTCATGTGCACTTTTAACCCCTTGGGTATTACCACCTCCTTATGCTTTATAATATCTGGGTTTCTTCTGTATTTTTTTTAATGTCACACTGCACATTATTGATGTCTTCAGTGGCTTTTCCACAGCAATCCCAGTAGGGTTGTTTTCTGCTCAGTTGGACAGATGTTCAGTGTAGCCATTAATTCCTTGCTTGAGTTGCTTTCTTTTGAATTAATGATATTCAGTTTGTAGTAGACGGAGTTTCATACCTGCAAGTCCAGTTGTGCTAACAATACAGCTTCTTTTGAATCAAATTGTATGGTTTCCCATTATTTGCTGAGCTTCCCATTATAGTTCAGTGTGTAAATGTGGAAATAAGATTTTTATGTAATTATCACCTCCAGATGAAATCTCTGTTTTTCACAGAATCACCTCAGTGCATAATTGCTTTATAGCAATAAAAATGTGTACTTTATTTAGCCTTTATCTCCTGTTTTTAAAAAAAAAATATTTGACATCATGTTTTATTACTTTTCTGCTTCCATTAGTAATCTCCATGAGCTTGAGATTTAAAACCTTGTCAGGTGATTGTAGATGTATTCATATATTGCAATATGAATAACTAATAGTTAGTTGTATGTGTCCTCACAATGTTAATTATTTCCGAAAATAGGGGGTTAGTTGAGCATGACTTAGCATAGCTGACCCACTGGTTTGATTGCACACATGGATACACACACAGAGTATAAGCACACAGCATAATAATGTTGATGGGAAACACACTTAACATTTATTAGTAAGCTTACAGAATATTCATTTCAGTTTGTGTAATGAAAACAATGAATTGCACAATGGTGTGCAATGTGAGACTTGGAATGCTTCAAAAATACTCCAAGCTTTGTCCCAGCATTTCCATGCATCCTCCTTCTACATAAGTAAAAATGTTTTTGAGAACCAACTCTTGTTGAGTCCTGTAAGAGAAGTAAAAGTTTTGCACAGCTTCAGGCTGTAGCTGCTGGGGATGGTTCTGTGGTAGGGAGAGGCTTGCCAGAAGATGGCAGCAATTAGAAGTGCAGCAAAAGATAAAAAAAACCAAAACCATACTCTTGGTTGCACCATGAATACGTTCCCTTTTTGGAACTGATGGATCTTCAGCCTTGGGAATCAGGCTGGGTTTGGCAAGTGATTCTTGTGGTCTTTCACCTTTCCAGATAACCCTGGATGTGTTGGCAGACATGGGGCATGAGGAGCTTAAAGAAATTGGGATCAATGCATATGGACACCGTCACAAATTAATAAAAGGTGTGGAGAGACTTCTAGGAGGGCAGCAAGGTAAATATGACGCTTATGGTTAATCTTACATGTTGTATACAGCAGGCTCCCAGAGGTCACCTTCTGTAAATTTAGACATTGTCACCAGGACTTGAAAGAATCTGGATATCAAGGAAATGTACTTGCTGGCAGATGTGGTGGCTGGGTGGGTCATGACATGAAAAGAAAATATTGTGGAGATACAGGACTGAGTGATCACTTGCCTTTCCAGAGAGTGGACACCCCTGAGACAGCTGTGCCTATTTCCCAGGACTCTTTCACCCAGGCAAGAGCTTTTAGATTGATTTGCCCTATGTATCTGCCCACAGGCCAGTTGTATCCTGAAGGGTGAATCTGATGGAGTTTTTTGCTGCCCCACACTTCTCAGATCCTTCTCTTGAAAGCAGAATCAATAAAATGCAATTATGTCCCACGTGCGTTTTCCTTTTCTCTTTTAAAGCCTCTGCTGCTAACAAAAGCACTTTTATTTTTTCAAGGTTGTGCTTCTGCCTTGTGTTAATTTTGCATTTCCTGCCATACTGGGGTTATTTAAGAACAGTGCGGGTGCTGGATACAAATAGAGCTGATGTTGTTTCCTCCTGTTGATTTTCACTTCTTTGTTTCTTTCTCTTTGCAGGCACCAATCCTTATTTAACTTTCCACTGTGTGAGTCAGGGGACTATTCTCCTTGACCTTGCTCCTGACGATAAGGAGTATCAGTCTGTAGAAGAGGAGGTATTGCAAGTACCTTTTTTGATGCTATGGTGACAGTGTGTTTTTCTTTTCACTTATAACCCCTCAGAGCTAAGGCGTACAACACATAGGTGTACAAACTGCGTACATCTGACATGATGTTTAGGGCTCTTCCTTTGTCTTTTTATATAGAGCAATGATGGAAATAATTTTGCTGTGTCCTGCTGATTTTTTTTTTTTTTAATAAGTAGTATCTTTGCTCACTTAGTGTTATCCCAGTTTTGCTTTGTTTTGTGTCTTGGATGTTATCTCATAGCAAGGGTTGCCACAGCTTTCCGTAGATAGGTGGACCTGTGAAAATCAAAGGCGGTGAGTGGAGACCAAGGATCCAAGGCCTTGCGAGTCTGTAGCCATTCTCTGTGCTCGGGCTGTTTCTGCATGTGAACCAGCTTGTTTTCTCTTGTCTCAGTGGCTTAGTTAATCTGTAACCCAGATAAACAGCTCTCGGATAATTGAGAATTGACTGTAATTTTGCCTCCCACACACACATGCTCTTTTATTTAAGTAAACTACAAGCAGATACCATTTTGAAAGAAAAATCATAACAGAGACTTTCTGAAGAGTTGTGTTGGGAAGAAACTCCATTTTACTGTGCATTTGCTATTTGTGTAGTGTTCCCACACTGTAGCACAGAAGTGTTTGGAGACTTTTTTAAAAAGTCTAGATATTCAGGGTTGCTGCCAGCTGAGCCTGGAATATTTTTGATTATTAACGCTGTGAACTGGAGGTTGTGCAGATTGTTTTAATAAACTTCTGACAGAAAGGGTCACTTGTCTGCCACAGTAAATTGGGATATTTATTTGAGCTGTTACTAAATGTTGTTGTTGTAGCCATAAACATCTCTGGAAAAGACACAATGAAACCATTGAAATTCTCAGGGGCTGCTAATGACATAGGAAAATCTACAGTGCAAGCATTTTCCTGTCACTAAGAAATACAAACTGAACTCATTAGAAACACATTTGTTATTACTTCAAAATTATGGTTTTGTATATTCATTTTCAAAGATTGGTTTTTTTCTAATCTAAAGCAGGTTTTCTAGTTGTGTATAATTTTGATAGCAAGTGCCACTATTTTTTTTCCTGCGCAGGTTTTTATTACAAGATCGGATAATTGTATCATCCACCTTCTCTGGTGGGGAGCAGCATAGCATGTTGGGGGTGCCTGAGAAATAAAGAGTGTATCTCATTTTAAAATTGAGATATTTTGGGGTTTTTTGACAATTAATTTTCAATCAAGACTGTCTGTTGTTGCCAGTGATAAGCTAAGGTATTACATGAATACTTTGCCTTGCTAGCAAGCTTTATGTGCTGAACATTCGGTTGTGTTCGTTTATGTAGATGCAAAGTACAATCCGGGAGCATCGGGATGGTGGAAATGCTGGTGGGATCTTCAACAGGTACAATGTCATCAGGGTAAGTTTTAAAACCTCTTAATCCTATGTGGTAAAATAAGTTGATACTTATGCAAGCAGGCAGAATTGGTTTAATGGGTCATCCTTTTATATTTAAAGTTCTTCCTTGAAATAATATTCAGGAACAGAATTAAAGCAAGTGCTAAATGTTAAAATTAGACTGATCATGTGCACTGCACACAATGAGGGAGAAGCGTCCACTTGTGTTCTTAAAGGAGTCTGAAGAACTGATACTGAAGACAGAGGTGGTGAAGAGCCTGACTTACGTTTCACAACCCAATTTAATTTCAGAGGTCTATAACTTCTGTATTTGATTTTGCAGCACAGATTTCTTTTTCCCGGTGTTAGTCTTTTCTTGCCTTTTGAAAGGGGATTTTTGGCAGGGGAAAAGGATGAGCATTAATTTTTATTAAAAGTTTCAGTCTCCCTATGCTGCTTTGGATCTTGACAGCTCATTCTTTGATGCTGCCAACTAGAAAAATACCTTTTACAGGTTCTGGCATATCAGAAAATGGAGTGTCGTCTTTCTGAGGGAAAGTACACTTTTCTGGTTTGTTTTTTTTTTTTTTTTTGGGGGGGGGGGGGGGGGGCCGAGGAGGAAATGGAGGGTATCAGAGCAGAACTCTGTTCCTGAGCTCCAGCAAACCCCTGCAGCCTGTCTGTTGGAAAAGTAAGCATTGCAGAGCCTTTGCAACTTGGCCTGTAGATACATGTCCTGAAGCAAACTCTGCTTCCATCCTACTCCCAACCAAAGGTGAAGTCCTATACAGAAGCGACAGTGGTATTAGAGCATGTGGCTGGAATGATATCTCAGTATAGATTAAACAGCACATCATCTTATTTCTTTCCTCAGAAGTTGTTTCTTCTCATAAAATTTCAACCTAAACCAGACAGCAAGGTTCAAAAAGCTAGCGCACAGATTGTTTCAACAGAACTCAAAGCAGAGAGGGAAGGTGTTCCAGTTTGTAGTTCTTGGTGGTATTACGAGCTCAGAGGGAAGAAACCTGAAAGTCTTCCTTAAACATGAGATCTTAAGCTGCAATTTAACCATCTGTAAGTGTGTGCTACCAGCTTGTTTGAAAGACTTCAGCCTCGCATACAGAACAGCCATGAGGTTTCTTCATACCATTCATATGCCTTACTCTCAGTTTCCCTGTCGAATTTATGCAAACTCTGTGAAACTGTATTCTATTTCAATGCCAATTCAAGTGTGGTTGGACCTGTTGTACCACTGCAGATTCAAAAGGTTGTGAACAAGAAGTTGCGAGAGAGATTCTGTCACAGACAGAAAGAGGTCTCAGAGGAGAATCATAATCATCACAATGAACGCATGTTGTTTCACGGTAAGGAAGTGATCTCTATTTGTATGTACTGGTATTTAACAAAAAAAGAAAAAAGCTTACAAGGACCCACAGGCAATGTTAATGTTGCTATGTCTTCATCCTGTACAGTAATTTTATTTCTACACTGGAAATGCAGGGGTGTGAGGGTGGTGGAGTTAGTCTGTGAGGTTACTGCAATCCAAAAAGCTACAGTAGATAAAAAAAATACTTTTTTTTTTAAAAAAGGGTTTTTTTGCTAAGCCGTATCTTAGTCATTTCCAGTAAAGCTTCTGGGAGGATGTTACGTAGCTGTGAAAAAGACAGAGTATCTTCTGAAACAGGGGAGTAGCACAGTGTTCTGCTCTCGTGCTTCAGGCAATCCTCAGGGAAAGGAGCCACAACCAACCATGAGTTTCAGCAAGGTGTTCTCTAGAAGCATCCAGAAGGGCCTACAAATGACAGTTGCCTGAGGGTCCTTCTGCCCTAGATCCTTCTATGATTATGCATAGGAAGTTGGTTTTAGGTATGATTGTCCTGACATCTCGCCCCATCTTAACCAATAGTGATTGCTGGAGAAGGTGTGCATTGACAAGATAAACTGCACTGAAATGTGAGTGGGGGGAAAGCCATTTAATGAGATTTGTGAAATGAGTAAGAGACATGAGTCACACGTAGGATCTTGGTATATAACGATAAATCCCACACATCACTACATCCTGCTGGGTATCGCCCCCTTCCAGCTGACTGAGCACACTTTCTGGTATTTAATGGTCTGTTTGAGGCAGACAAGCTCCTCTTGACATGGTCCTGTATTACTATAGAGCTTAACAAGTATGTATAATTTTGTGTCATTCTGTTCTAGGGTCTCCTTTTATTAATGCTATCATTCACAAAGGATTTGATGAAAGGCATGCATACATCGGAGGAATGTTTGGAGCTGGAATTTACTTTGCTGAAAACTCCTCAAAAAGCAACCAATATGTGTATGGGATAGGAGGAGGAACAGGCTGTCCCACACACAAAGACAGGTCCTGTTATATCTGCCACAGGTATGAGTCCAGCAGAGTACCCTCTTGTGTAATTCTGGCTGTCCTGTTTTTTACGATCCTGGCACAGGATGATTTGCAGGGAAAGAATACCCACTTGAGCTTGGCTGTGGCAGGAAAAATGCAGTTTTCCATTTTTCAAGGCTGAACAAAAAAGGATATAAATGCAGCGAGTCCCACAGAAAGCTCAAAAATTACATCTAAGCATACAGTGAGTATAAATCAAAGTAATTGTGGCTCAGGAAAGAAGCTTAAAACAGCAAGTTTGAAAATGAAGAGTCAGGGGAAAATAGCAGTTAAACTCCAGGCACTATCAGAACAAAACTGCAATGCAAAGTGGTGGTCAGCAGTACAGTGTTGGACTATGGATCAGATAATTTTGGAGGTAATGAACAGGACTTAATCATGGCTTTGTTTTGTGCTGGAGTAGATCAATGTGCTTTTCGCACTTTGACACCTGTCTGTACCCTGCTGGTAGGAACACAGAGAGAGTTTCAGCTTCTTTCAACAGCTTTATATAAAATGAACTAGGACAGGCCTCCATGTGAGGGCTAAACAAAGTGTGTGTTTTCCCTTCTGCATGCCAAGAAAGATTTTAATTTTTTTTGTGACAGGTTTTGTACAATTTTAGAACTAGTTTCTAAAGGTGTTTCTCCAAAAAGCCTCAAGAAATTAATTGTAACAAAATAAACCCAGAAGTCTGAAATAATTCTGGAAGCATACAACTCCTAGTAAGATATTTGAAAATTATGTTACTTTTTTTTTTTCTTCCTTTTAGACAAATGCTCTTCTGTAGAGTGACCCTTGGAAAATCCTTTCTTCAGTTCAGCACAATGAAAATGGCTCATGCCCCTCCGGGGCACCATTCTGTTATTGGCAGGCCAAGCGTGAATGGACTCGCATACGCTGAATATGTTATCTATAGAGGAGAACAGGTATGTGGGTTAGCAAGGACTGGTTTTCTGGAAGGACAGAGCTTAGAGCTGGAGAGATGTGACTGGTTTCCATACCGAGTCTGCTGTGATAACCTGGTTGATCAGACACATTTTTTTTTGTTTTGTTTAAATGTAGAAATAAACAGTGAACTGTTTCAAGCCAGCAAATGCTATTCCTATCCACTGAGCTGCTCTGATTTAAACTATGCAGAATTGCCTAATTCCCCCTGTGCAGCATTGCTAGAGTCTGTTAAGAGTTGTTGTTTTTCTCAGTGGACATTGTTTCTTCCCTCGCATTTTACTGACATTACTGCAGTAACAAGGACGCATGCATTTCTGGTGCTCTCGTACATGTTGAGGATTCTGGGCTTTTTACCTGTAGATTCCCCACAGTGACAGTGTAACTTGTCTGCCAGAGACTACCCTTAAATGGCAGCTGAAGCAGCACAGCAATCTTTAGGAGTTGATTTTTAATCTGAATAGCTCAGCTAGACCCTTACTCTAGAAAAGTGGTTTGCTTACTATGCTGGATGGCTCCAAGATTATAAAGTAAGTCCATGATGGAAGGAAGGAACCTTGGGGAGGCCACCTAGGCCAGCCTCTTGTTCACACTGAATTCAGACCAGATTGCTGAGGACTTTCTTTGACCAGGCAGGTCTTGAAGGCCTCAGAGAATGATGCTTCACAGCCTCTTTCAGCAGCTTGCTCCTTCGTTTAATTATCCCCAGAGTAAAAGATACATTCTTGGCATCCAATAGGAAATTCCTCTGTTTTTATTAATTTCATTCTGCTGCTGTGCAGCTCGGAAAAAGAGTCTGGCTCTGTTTTTTCAATAGCCTTCCATACATAATGGACAATTGCTACGAGGTTCCACAAAGCCTTCTGTCTTGTGAACTGAACAAGCCCTTCTCCCTCAGCCTCTTCCCGTTTATCCTGTGTTCTCTCCCCCAGTTCTTAGTGGCCCTTTGCTGAACTTGTTGGCATCATTCTTGTATTTGAGGACCCCAACGTTGTATGTAGTTGTCTAGATGCGGTCGAGTGAGTATTGAATAAACGGCAGTCATTGCTGTCCTCAGTTAACTACACTGCTGGTGATGTACCACAGGATGCTGGTAGCCTTTATTGCTGCTGGGAAAATGCTTGATTCTGCTGTAGCTTGCCATCACCCAGGGACCCCCAGCACCTTGGCAGTGGAGCTGCTTCCTATCCTGCAGTGTTACAAGGAATTCAGCCCAGGTGCATTTGCTCTTGCTGGATTTCATTAGGCTTCTTTTAGCCCAGCCTCCTCTGATCTGTCTGGGTTCCCCTGCCCTCCAGCAACTTTAGCTTTGTTCTGGGACGAAACCTCCTACCTGTTCTCAGGAAAACACTGGGTTATGTGCTTTGGGTGTGCCAAGTTATTTTACTGCCAGTAAAAGCATTATTTGCAGATCACATGGCAAGTCAGTGAGCATTTTAGGGTCAGGCTACACTGGTCATCTGAGGGTTTTTTTTAATAACTGGCTGATCTGTGGGATTAGCTAACAAGGAGGGTAACTCTGAACTCCTGTTGTGCACACAATTTCTGGCAGTGTCTGCATGGAATGAACATCTTTCTTTCTAGTAGTGTATTAATGAAGGTATTCATTATATCGAACGGTTTCTAATTAGTGCTGGATAAGTTTGAAATCTGCTTTTTCTTTTGCATTCTGTGAACACAGAGTTGATTCTTGCACTGTCCTTTCTGGTCACTGTTGAGCGAAATCCAAAATGTAAACTTGCTAAGCATACCCTTGCATAAAGCAATGTGTTTTTTTTTTCTTGACTTACTTTCAGGCATACCCAGAATATCTCATTACATACCAGATTGTGAAACCAGAAGCTCCCTCACAGACAGCAACAGCAGCAGAGCAAAAGACCTAGTAGCTACAGAGCAGTGAAGAAGGATGTGACTTTAATCTTGGACTGGATGGACATGTGTTTCAGAAAATCAGTATCATATAAAATTCTTAACAACCTGGAAATAAGCTGTATGTCTTTTATAAAGCATTGCTGTCTTCATGAATATGATATGAGTAACTCTTGCATACTCAACTGCTACTGTTCCTTTTGAGGGAAGTTTACAAGGGACTGCCTTTTAATAACATATCTCAGGCTCCTAGTGTCTGCAGTTAACATGTAAAATAATGTTGTTTTGATCTAGACTTCAGGAACATTATTGTGCAAACAGAAATCTTTCAGTGCCATCTCACATGCTAAAATTTCAGACACTACTATTCTAGTTATTTTATTTGCAGATAAATTGCATTAAGCCCATAATTTCCTTTTCAGCATACACCATGCATTTAATGTTTTCAAGAGATCTTAGCCAACTATTTATTTTCCTTTTGTATTCTGAAGTTGAGCCAGAACCTTCTTGAAGAATTTTGCACAAAGTCGAGTTGACTAAAATCATTAACAATGCAACATTAATTTCATCTGAGAAGGGGCTAGGTCCAGTTCTTCAATATAGGGGTTTTTTGCACACCTCTGAGCAAAGGATAATATGAGTGAGTGTAACTTTAGAGTGGAAACAAATTGCATCAGTTTGCTGCTTTGTCTGTGTGAGTTTTCTGGGGGAAGCCCTAGGAGGTGTTCACAAGGGTAAAACCAGGTCCTGTGCTTGGAAGAACTTAAAAAAGCAGGTCGATGCCCTCTGCTGGCATCTCTAAAAGAACATTTTTATAAGGCTCCTATTAAGTACGTGCAGTTTGTGAAATGTTCTCCGGTTACAGTGGCATATGGTTTTGCTGGGAGGTAGCAGGTGAAAAGTCAGAAGATTGCACACACGAGGGCATATCTGGTTCATGTCCCTCTGTAATACAAGACCCAGTAAACGGGTTTCAGACTGGTAAGGGAGAGTGTGTTATAGCAGTTTCATGTCACATCTTTGTGTGTGGCATCACAGTTGAAGAGCTTAAGGGATTTACAAAAATAATACTATTTTTTTAAAATATCAATTCAACATTTTGATGAGAATGAACTTTTAAAACATCAGTTGGCCAATGGATTTGTTTGCAGGTATACCAGAGAACAAAGTTAGGATTTATTCACTCTACTCCCCTTCCCTGCAAGTTCCCAGTTTTATTTCAGTGGGTAGGAGAATGGCACACTATGGCACAACATCGAACAATTTCACAAGTCCCCCTCATGGAGGATTTGTGGGTTTTTTACAGCTTCAGAGAAAGTTGAAAATTGAGCCATGGTGATTTTTTACAACAAATGGTTGTAATTGGTATTAACAACCAATACCAGGAGATATGCTCCAGTGCTGAGCATGTAATGACTGGAGAAAAAAAGAAGTGGAAGAAAAAATAATGTTCCTTTCAACACAACATGCTGTACATTTCCCTGTCAATCAGCACTGTTTAGTGTCTGATGATGCAGTTCATGCGTTCAGATTTTATCCCCCTTAAAGCAAGGAAATGACAGAATAGTGTGCTTTTAGTATATAAAATTATATGTGCTCCCCACAAAAGTGGGATTTTGCTGACATCTTTGGATAAAACAAACTTAAACCTGAAGAGCTTTTCACTTTCAGCATTAAGACACAACATTTTCATTTGTAACATTAAGACACTAATGTTGAAGCACGTTATCCTCACAGAGGAATTTCACCCACTGTAAAATCAGTCATTTGATGCAATCTGGCTACCTGCACATCATCTGTTTTGTAAAGAAAACCTTAGAAATAGCAATACTGCAACAGATCTTGAACGTCGGGTTTTATTTTTCTTGAGCTGGCAGTGGATATATGGTTCTTGCTTCATTTTGTGACCTGATTAAATATGTAGCTTCAAAGTCCAAGCCAGCCTCTAGCCTAGTTGTCCTTTTAATCAAATCTCATTGATAAAATTGGGTGCTTGTATTTTGGCTACTTGTTTAATAGTGTTAGGATTGCAAAGATCACCACTAGGCTTTGAAACTTTGTATTCATCATTTAAGTTTGGCGTTTGTTTTTTAGCTTAGTTAATAACGGAGCGGGGGGATGTGCCTATCTACACTAGGGTTTCAAATAGCAGTGAGAGTGAGTGTTGCTCACCATCCCCAGTTAGACATAGTTTTAAATGGTAAAACAGTTGTGCTGCTTAGGTGAGCAAAATGGTTAATGTGGGTGTGGAAGTTAAAAAGTTTTACATCTTTCAAAAACAAGAACAAACCTAAAACCAAAATCCCCACCGAGCCCACACCAGATTCTGTTCTTGCTTGTTGTTTCCTGTGTGCTGATTGAACTCATGGCTAGTCTGGATTTCTTCTGCAGCCTTGAACTTCTAGAAGATAAAAAAGATTGTCCGGTATCTTTGAACTGCCAGTGTTAACGTATCTGATGTTCTGTGCAGAGTAAAGGTGCTGTGTGAGGAAATCATTTTGCAGTGGTTTTTGTCTCGTGATGGTGTGATCTTGTATCCATTTGTGGCCAGACACAGAGGAATACCCAGGCCTGATGATGATGATGATGCATCTGTGTGTTGTAGAAACCTGTGCAGGAGTGGCGTCTGCCTCTCCTGGTGTATGTTGTTGTAGCTCCTCTTACAGTTTAAAACCAAGTGAGGATCTGCCCATCAATATTAAAGTTACCCATGAAAAAGCTGGTTGTGGTTTTGGTGGTAGAGCTGCATTTGGCAGGTTGTTAACGGTACAGATGATGCTGCTTTAGCTGGGGGAGTTAACTTGATGCTTCTGAATTCTGGAGAACGGGACCTCAAAAAATAGCACACCCCCGTAACCAGGCAGCTGCTGCCTACTGAGAAATGACGCTTTTCAACATCCTGCGAAGAGCAGTCTCCTGATAATGGGATGCCCCTTTGCAGCATTGGGTCACCAATGGAAGCACAGTAGGAGCTGAGGATGCAACACACTGGGCTGAGCTGCCTCAGGTTCAGAGCCTCTCACTGGCTCCAGAAAGAGCTATTCCCACTGGGACACAACGTGGTGTCTGCTGGGGAAAGGGACAGTTGCCTGTCAGGCCTGTTGATTTTTGTCCATGTCCCTTTGAGGCAGCATTTTGAAACGTCTGCGCAGTTTGTGACATGACCTTCATAGGCAAAACAAAAAGAAACTTCACCATGTAGCGAAGAAGGGAGGGTTCTGCTCTCCATTGCGGAAATTGTTTCCATGAGACAGATGAATTAGGTACCTGGTGCAGAGTGACATTGCAGTCTGAATGCTGTCAACAAAACTTCTGTTAGGATAAAAAGTAGAGTATAGTACCTTAATAAGGTATGTCTTACTGTCTCATCCTTGTTTTTATCTGCCAATCCGTTTTGATCCCAGCTCCATGGAGACTGTTACAAACCTCTTGTACTACTTCCACCATTTTGCAGTCACTATTGGTCTGTAGTCCAAGGAACAAGCAATGTGGTTTTTCTAACCTCTGTTTTGAACATTGGCATGTGATGCGATAGTATCCTACCGCATTATGCAGCAGGAATTTATTTTGCCTGCAAACTTTTGTACTTTGCTTGTTTATAACAAAGCAAAATTCTGTGCTGAAGCAAAAGGAAAGCCCTGCAAAATGTTCTGCACTGCTGGCTTTGGTGGGCAGCAGGCACAGAGGAGGCATGTGGTCAGAGTAGCTCCTGGAGGAGGGTGCTTCCTTACCTCTGGAAACCAGCTGATCCGACAGCTTGTTGTAGGTGAGAGATGTCTGTTCCCTGTGAATGTGTGAAGTGCTGAGGGATGCTAACATTTTGTGCCACTGTGTGGCCTGTGGGAACTGCTTTGGACGGTGGCAGATCTTGTCAAAAATAGTCCTGCATCCCTGCAGTGAAGTCTGAGCTCCTACACAGTGCATGCACGACCTAGAATTTTCATATGGGACTGTTAACAGAAATTACCCAAAACGGATTTTTTTCAAAAGATGGGTAAAAGGAAGAGTCCAACCCCAAAGCAGATTATTTTGAACATCGCTAATGATTCTCAGAAGCTGAAGGTCAGGAGATGTGTGGAATTATTTTTAGTGGGATTTCTCCCTTTCCATGCCGCTTTGCCACAGAAAATCTAGCTCAGAAATCTAAAAGGAGATGCATCTAATGCATACTTCAGTCACTTTAAGCTATGCTGCAGTGCTGCTGGGGGAGGCATGGGAAAGTGCAGATTCAGTTCTAGCCTCAGGTAGGGGGTGCCTTGTGAGCCTCCATAGACTTGGATCCATGGATGATCAGAGGTGGTGGCTTCGGCACAGTCCGGGGCATGCTCTCCTGATCAGTCAGAGGGCAGCAGGACACATGCAGAGATGGAATGGCAGTGTTCCCACTTTGGGAGACAGCATATGCACATTAAAATTTCTGAAGCAACGTGGAAGAGCCCACGAATCCGTAGGGAACACGAGAAGCAGACGCATTTCCCATTACACTAACACACATGCCTGTCAGGTTCTATTGTCCGACTGGTTTTGATCGATCTATTTCTGTCTTACTGAACCTGTCGGTGGCAAGTTTTAGTGATGGTTACATTAATTAGTAATGTAGATGGTTAAGAGTCTCTGTATTACAAGGTGATTTTGACAATTTCTTAACATCTGTAGAACTTGCTTCAGCTTTGGAAATTGAAATGGGGATTTTTTTCTGTGCCAGTCCCGTGAGCTTGTGCATCTTCACTCCTAATTGCTTTCTCTGCCAACCCAGATGGCAAGGTACCTGGGGTTTGACTTTTTAGACTTTTTTTTGTGTAACTTGTTTTCATAACTAGCCCTGTATGTTTCCTCTCTTGGTTGCCAATTACCTGGAGCAGGAATACCATTTATTTATTTCTTCCTTTACCCTCTCTCTCTCAAAGATGACGATGGGCAGGTTCTCAGCCTACCTACACGGTGGACTTTAGGTAACATCTCTGTAACAACCAAGTTTGATCTATAAATGTGCTTGGCTAAATGTCTGATCTGCAATACTTGTAATAGTTTAAAATTCAATAAATACATTTTTAACAGTAGCTCTGTGAAAGGGAGAGTGTTTGCACAACCTGCTCTTCTGTCTTGGTCTTAGGACAAACCTGCTGCAGCCACAACTGTTGAAAACAGGTTTCTTTTTATTTTCTCCAAACAATCTGTTTTCTCCCTCCCTCAGGCAATAAATAAAAAGTTAATTTCTAAAAATAAAAAATTAAAGGAACAAAACCATACATATGTACATCAGCCACACAGGCATCTTGTGTGTTGGATTGGACTGGGGGGGAAGGAGAGAGGTAGGGTGGGAAATAAGGTTCTGGGTATGTCCGTGATGAGGCATTTTCTAGGCTTGGATGAAAAGCTGCAGCAGCATCACGCAGATGACCTCTCTGGGCCAGCCTCTCCTCCACCCGACTGCTGCTTTCTTCCATTACAGCCCCCCCACATCCCATCCTGCTCCTTTTGGAAGAGCAGCAGCACTGGGCTGGTGGAGAGAAAACTTGAACAGAGTACTCAAAAGCAGCCTGGACTGCTGCCCCCACCCCTTCTTTCTCTTAAGCCACAGGAGGTTGGACCTAAGCTTTGCAGGAACCACGGGGGCAAGAAAAAGGGGATTTAGGATGGCATCTCCCCAGCCAGAGATTGCTCTCCCCCCCTGGAATGGGCTCAGCTGGTCACTTGGCAGGTACCTCCCAGCTCCTGTGTCACCTCCCCAGGCAGTGGCAGGGTGAGGCTGAGTGCAGGCAGCCCTGTGCCATGTCCTGCTTGCCCCGAGGCCCTGCCTGCAGCTCTGCTGGTGGCCCCCATAACTGGGCTCAGGCAAGCAGCACTCACCCCACACCCTCCCCGTGGGGAACGCTGCTGCACAATGAACCCAGGGCATGCTCCCTTGTCAACCCAGGTGAGCCAGAGGCAGAAATACAGGGAGAAGGGGAGGTGTATCTTGCGGTTTTTTTTAAAAAACACGACAATAATACAGGAATGGAAAGAGATGAAGACCAGGCACTTGAGGAAACCCAGTATACTATTATTTTTTTTCTCCCCCAAAGAGCCTGGACAGTGTCAGGGTTTGTGGCTTTTACAACTTTCATGCTTTCAAAACATAAAATTAAAAAGCAAAAAACCCAAGATGAGGTAAGAAATTTCTCTACGAAAAAGATGTTGAGTCCAGGGTGAACGGCAGTGTCCGGCACTATTGCTTAACTTACCGGGGCTCCGTGCCTGCCTGCTCCCTCCACACCTGGCACTAGCTGCCTGGCTGGCCCCAGCCCCTGAGCTAACAGCTGGGCGACGTGGTGATGGGGCTGTGCAGGTATGGGAGGCTGCTGGGGGTGGCATGGACACCAACCGAGACTGGGAAGCTGAAGACAAACTGGGAGGTGGGGGTGGAGGTGGCCTTGCCCCTTTCCCGCAGTGTCCCCGAGGGGCTGACAGCTTCCACTGCGTAGGAGGTGGCCAACACCTGCGACTCGAACTGCAGCAGCTGCCCCATGAAGCTGAAGTTAGGGGAGATGATGCTCCGGCGCTGCTTGACGAACTCAAAGGCCTCCTCCAGCTTGACACGCTTCTTCATCATCAGGTAAGCCAAGCAGATGGTGGCCGAGCGGGAGATCCCAGCCTGGCAGTGGACTAGGACCCGGCCACAACACTCCTTCACAGAGTCTGGAGGGCAACAGGGGATGAGACATGAGACCGGCGCCCTTCCAGCAAAGGCTGACCCCTCACCAAACCCACTGGTGGGGACTGACCTCCCTCCCACCAGTGCAACAAACAGCCCCGGCCCCTGTGGGACCCCATCCCCTCTGAGTCAAAGGCTCTGGGTCTTCGAGGGGGGAACCTTCCCCCCACCTAGTGAAACATGCAGGGACGCAGCTCCCTGCTCAGGCACTCACCAATGTACTCAATTGCCTCCATGAACCAGGAGCTGATGTCAGCTTTGTGGTTATCCTCCACGGGGATACACTTGTACTGGTAGTGCCCCTCAAAGTGGTTGGGGCAGTCTGAGGAGACGTTCAGCAGGGCTGTGATGCCCAGCGCATCAAGCATGTCCCGCCGGGCAGCGTGGTAGGCACTGCCAAGGTAGAGGAAGGGGAGGATTTCCACAGGGCCACCCTGTTCCAGAGAAAAAGAACAGATATGGGGGTGACCAGGGGACAGCAGTAGGCAGGACACAAATACAGATGGCTCGGATGCCCTGAGCAGTGCAGGAACCTGGCGGCTGATCCAGGGCCCTCAAAAGAGGGAGCAGAGGCTGCCTTTTGGAGCTGTTCAACCCATCTCAGCAGTCCGTCCGTCCCCGTCCCCCCCCCCGCATCCCATGCAGGAACAGGCAGGTGTAGTTAACAGGATTTGGGCTTGTCTGCTCCCCAGGGAGCGCAGAGACCCTGGGACCAGGAGGACCACCGTGCTCTCCCACAAGAGGAAAGGAAGCGGGGCTCTGGCTCTGCAGTCCTCAGCCGGGGGACAGCGGAAAGACTCCAGCAGGAGCAGGTTGCAATGCTGGACGAAGCGGTCAAAATAAACAGCTGAGCACTGGGCTTCTAGATGTACCTGGTCATGAAGGGGGGTCCCACAGGAACTGCAGCCCAAATCCAGGGGCTCGGCGCTGGTGGGGGGCGACACGTTGCTCAGGGACTTGGTTTTTGCACAGAATTCAGGGTACTCCGAGGAGAAGCGCTCGTAACCTCCTGCAAGAGGAGAGGCACAAAGCGTTATGCCAGGCTACCTATAGCTGGAGCTGACGCGTCTCACTGTGCCCTTCGCCACTAGATGATGCTACAGTGATGAAGAGTGGTCTCCTGCCCCAGGACGAGCAACCAGGCTCCTGGTAGCAAGAGGGGAGATCCTTGAGCTCCCACCACTCCCTTGGAGCAAACCCTCTGTAACGCTCTTGGCTGCCCAAAGTCTCTGGTCCAGGGTTTAGTCCCCTACGCGCTGTCAGCCAAAACCCTGGACCGAGGGCAAGGTTGCTCTCTACGATGACGGAGAGAGGATTTGTTGCCAGCATCCTTCGACTTTAACAGGAAAAGCTGCTCCCAGGCCAAAGACCGTTCGGTTCCCAGCCTCCTCACACATCATCCTGCCACAAAGCCCAGGGTGGTCTCCCACTCTCCCAGCCTGACCCCCCAACCCACAGCTCCCAAAACAACAGGCCAGGGAAGCCCTGGCACTGGCCAGGTACAGTGAAGCTAATCCCACAGCAAAGCTCCTCTCCAGAGAGAGGTGTCCGCTGCTTCTCACGGACATGGGTCTCAGCTGCACGTGGAGATGAGTGGCTTGCTCCTCTGACCTGCTGCCAGGAGGACAAGCCAAGGTGACCTCAGGTCTTTCTAGTGGCAGGCAAAAGAAAAGCAAACCCCATCAACTTCCCAGACAGGGAAACCGAGGTGTTGGCTGCACATAAACACTTCTGGTGAGATTTCCTTCTCTCATTCACATCAAATCAACAAACCCGACGTCCTTGTAGAGTCTGACCTTGAGCCTTAAAACCAACAGAAATCGGGTGTTTTACTACCACCACAGGAATCTAGGTAGACCAAGCCCTGACTCCAGGAGTTATCCTGGAAGACTCACCCCAGCTGCACAACCTGTGTCTGCAGATTTGGCTGTGCCAGAGCACACGCAGCAGGACACCTATTCCTCATCCAGCCTTAGCTCTGAGGCTGCCCTGAACAATGCTAGATGTTCAAAAGACCAGTGGATGCTATCACCTCCGGCAAAGCAGCTCAGGAAACCATAGGCAGCTAGAGACCAATATTGCCAGCATCTCAGGCATCCTTTATGGTCTCCTTCTCCTACACAAGGAAGGGCTCTAACACCTCAAAGCAGAAGCGCGCACACACATCGCTAGATTTGCACTGTCCCTCCCACGTGAGCAGGACAGTTTGCAGAGGCTGTGGTTTCCAGGGCCTGACATCCCTTTGCGTCCTACCGGTTTGATCTGGAAGAGCACCCAAAACGAAGTGCCTGTTAGACATCTTCAGGAGGTCTGATCCCAAAATCCCTGGACCTACCACATCCCACCCTGGTGGGCATCACACCATCCTGAGAGGGAGAAGCTGCCCGCGGTGATGCACGGAAACGGGCTCGCTCCTTGGCAAAGCAGATCAACCCTTTCAAACGGTCAAAGACATTTCTCTTCAGTGCATCCCGTCAGATCTAATGCCTGCTCAGCCCAGCACCACATCCAGCACCTCCATCCGGCGCTGTGCGGCTCCTGGCTGTGCGCGCAGGGCCTGGCACGGGAGCCAGCCTGGGCAGGAGCCATCGCCAAGCGGCGCCCAGCCGAACCATTTCGCCGGGAACCTGGCAGCAGCCCCATCTGCACAAAACAGAGCCAGGTCTTCCATCGTGACCTGCAGCCATTACATTTGCACTTGGACACGCACAGTGCTGGGTTAGCAGGGCTCTTGTGGAATCTGAGCGAGCCGAACCATTTGAGTAGCTCTGTGGTAAAGCGAGGAAAAAGTCTCCAGTGCCAAGACCGTGTCCGCAGGAGCCCGTTCCTTAGAAGTAAGGGACTGGAAACCCCCAACAACCTCCCACGAGAGCCACAGGGGCACCAGAAGCCCTCAGCTGCTGATAAAGCCCACCCCTGCAGCACAGCTGCGTTTTCTGCCACATCCGCAGCTCCCAGCACCGCAACGGCTCATGGCAAAGGACCCGATCGCACGTTCCCGAGCGAGCCCTCGCTGTGCGGGTGCTCCCACAGCGCAGCATCATATCGCATCTATCCCATCCTCGGAGCGGCTCCCGCTGTTTTTACTGTAGCTAGTACAACAGGAGTGCTAGCTCCTCCATCTATCAAGCCCCTTAATGGATTTGCTACTCTGCATAAGCATCCTCGCCCCTGCTGTAAGTAAACCAAGGAATAAATTAACTCTCGGGCTGTATAAAAAAAAAAAAAAAAAAAAAAAAAAAAAAAAAAAAAAAAAAAAAAAAAAAAAAAAGGAAGAGCCCACAGAGCGCATCCAGGAGCCCCAGCCGAGCATCCCGCCGCCCTAAATCACCTCCCGGCCCTTCCCAGGGCCAGCCGCCCGCCTCTTTTAACATCCGCCGACGGCTGAGCGGGGCGGGGGAGCCGGGGCTGCCGCGACAGCAGCACCGGGGCACCCCGGGGGTCCCGCCCGCCGCACCGGGGCACCCGCCTGACAGCGGCTAAGGGGTCCCGAGCGAGCCGTCGTCGCCGCGGGGCGGGGGGTGACCTCGGGCGCAGAGCGGGGGTCCCTGCCCCGCTGCCCCCCGGCTCCGCGCCGCCGGGTGTCCCGGCCGGGCCCGGGGCACAGGGGCGGCCCCCCCCGCCCCCCGCCCAGCCTCGGCGCTGCCGGCCGCCCCAGGACCCCCGCCCCGGGACACAGCCCCGCCGCCGGCTCCCAGCTGCTGCCCGGGCGCCCGGGAAGGGCGCAGCGGGGCCGGGGGCGCAGCGGGGCCAGACCGCAGCCCCGGGCGGGGGCGCCCGCCGCCGGGAGCCCCGGGGGGTGAGGGGGTTGCTGTCCGCGGCCACGTCCCGCCCGCTCCCCCCCCCCCGGCGGTACCTGCCAGGAGGCGGATGTCGGCTCGCGCCGTGTCGCGGCGGAGCGCGCGCACCACCAGCGCCACGGTGCTGTCGTCGCGCAGGGCCTCGGCGCGCGGGCTGCGCTCGTCGTACACCACCACGGCGGCGTAGAGCCCGGCGCGCAGCCGCGCCCGCACCTCGCCCTCGGCCGGCAGGATCTGCTCCAGGCTGACGGCGCCCTTAGCCCGCCGCCGCACGATCGTGTTGCAGCGCACGTTGAGCGCCCCGCGGATGTGGCCGGCGCTGTGCGCCAGGAAGGGGCGGCAGTCCAGCACCAGGCAGCGCCCGGGGCCGCCGGCCTCGTCGCGGCACACCAGGCGCCGCAGCGCGCTGCCCTCCATCTCCCGCAGCCCCTCGGTGGCCACCATGGCGGGGGCGGGCGGGGGAGAGGAGAAGGAGGAGGCGGCCGGGCCGGACCCCGGTGCCGGTACCGCTCGCGGACCCCCGCGCGCGCCGCGGCGCCTTTACTACCCGGCGGCGGCCGGCGCGTGCCCCCGCCCCCCGCCCCGCCCCGCCCATTCATCCCGCGCCGCGGCCGCATGAATGGACGGAAGGCGGCGGGCGGGCGCGGGCGACGTCACCGCCTCCATTCACAAAAAATCCGGCCTGGCCGCCGGCCGGCCATGTTCGCCGCGTCTTGTGAATGGGGCGGCGGGCGGGCGGCGCCTCGGCCTCCCCCCCCCCCCCCCGGCGCCGTGTCACCCCCGCCGCGCGGGCACCGGCATACACACAGCCGGCCGCTGCGGGGCACACACCCGTGCGCGGTCGAGCGCACCCCTGCCCCCCATCCCCCACCCCCACCGGGCACGCGCACGTGCACGCGCTCCTCCCCCTCCTTTGTCCCTGAGCGCCCGCTCGGGCCGGGAGCGGGGCGCACCGAGGGCTCCGCGGGGTCCCTCCGGCGGCCTGGCCGCCGCCGCCACGTTCTCCCCGTCGGTGAGTGACAGCCCGCTGGCCGCAGAGCCTTACAAACGCCACAGCCCCCTGCCAGGGAAGCAGCCCCCTGGGAGGCTCCTCGGTTTGGTTCCTCACGTGGAGGAAGGCTGTTTTCGGCTAAAAGCCGAAGGAGCAAATTCACACTGTCCTGAAGTGACCCCGAGAGGGTTTCCCCATAACCACCACCCAAACACCAGGCCGCCATTTCCCCCAGAAGTCCCCTTTTCGACTGCTCTCCAACTAAAGCAATGCCACAAACCCGGGTGCCAGCAGGTGTGCTCAGGGCAGCTCCTGCAAATGGGCACTGCCCGCCCCGGGTGACTCTGCTTCAGGGGCCTCAGGGTGCTCAGCCACCCCACTGGAGACCCAGATATGGTGGCAGTAAGCTTAAGGGCTCAGTGGTCACCCAAGCCCACCTGCCCCAGCTACTGCTTTCCACAACAGATTTGATGAGAATTAGAAAGCGCAGCTTTGTCCTGAGACCTCTGCGGTTTCCCCCAAGCACGCGGAAAGAGGCAGGCCAGCCTCACGCAAGGAAGCAAAAGCACATCCCTGCCTTCTGCAGAGCAGTTGTGTGGCCACATTTACAGACATTTTCCTTGCAGACGAAGCAAGCTTTTACAAGGTGAAACAAATGCAATAGACAGCTCTGAAAAACCTTTCTGTTGGAAATTTTCCTTTCCTCTTCTGTCTTACAGACACACTTAAGCCCAGGAGAAGTTTTGGGTGGAACTGAAGCCAACACGAGGTGCAAAGGGGGTGCAGGGACTGCCAGGGGTTGCAGTTGCCTGTCCTCCCCTCCCCTGCGTGCCTGGCAGCCGTTTGTTTGGGTAAGGCAGGGTGACACCTTGCTGTGCCTGCCTGCCACGTCCAAAGCCTACAGCTGGTGACACTCCTGTGTCCTGCTGCTGCCTCTCCCCTGCACTCTGCTCTCTGGCCACTGCTGGGTTCTTCCCTCTGTCTTCGTCAGCCTGATCTTTGCATCACTGGCTTTTGTCTGCGGTGCCAACCCTTTGCCAGCCAAGCTGAATCAGGTTAGCTATGGGGGTAACGCAGCTGCCATTTGTGTAACACACAAACGTATTTGTGCCTATTGCCTAACATAACAGGGACAGAAGGCTGATTTTCTCCTGTTCCAAACTACATCAGACACAAGGAAAGAAGAAAACCTATTTCTACTTGAAGTAAAGCAGACGCTGGCTGGCCAGCGACATGCCAGGGACATGCTTTCTTCCTTTGCAGAATCCTGCCAGAGACCAAAAACCTCAAACTGAGAACCCTGTCAAGCTAATTTAAAATTATGCTCTCATAGCAACACGCCTTGAACTCAAGTTGGAGCATCAAAAACATCTTAGGAAGTTTTACTCAAGAGCTGATGCCAAAATAAGCCATTTTCTTTGCTCTTCTTGGGCAGGAGGTGTTGGCCACTACCACGTGATGAGCTAGCCTGCCGTCTTCAATGCTTTCTGCATTATTCACTCCGGGGTTTTCACTAAAATTGGATGACCAAGGGCACAGAGTATATATTCTTGGAGGCAGGGCCTAACATCCTAATTTTTCCCTTTCAGGTCCAAACCGGCCTGAGGTGGAAGAGTGAGGCAACATTGTCATGGGTGCAGGAGCAAGGATCTGGGCTGCTGTCCCTGGATGTTTGCATGAGCATTGATGGAGGACATTATTTGAGGATGGAGCATGGATGGATGTGCATACACATGCATCTGACAGAGATTTCCAAGTGTTTCCACTGCCTGAACCCTCCTCTCCATGCTGTGCATCCCTTCCTGCCATCTGTGTGAAGGTGGCAGGTTCTTGGATCTTTTTTCCTGGAAAATAAACTGCACCCAGCCAGGCTGCTGGAAATGCCATTGCGCACCCACACCAGCCATTCTCACGGCTGTGATCCCGGCTGGTCACTTCTGGAGCCGATGCTGTGGTGAGGATGGTGGCTCACAGACAGCTGGCAGTGGGGAAATTGAATCCGAAGGTGAGAGTGCCCAAACCAGTCCAAGTAAATGCTGCCCAGCCAGGATCCACCACTGGAGGAGAAGAGGGATGTCCCTCACTGCAGTTAGCTTAAAAGTTAAATTTGTCTGTGGAGGTGCTATGGCGGGACAAGCGAGAGCCACCTGAAATGGTGGCAGAAGCCACAAGCCAAAAGAAGCAATGCAGTTACTTGGGGTGGTGGAGCAGGGGCTGCAAAAAGGACTGGGGAAAGGGAGAGGGATGGGAGAAGGCCATACGGCTTCATGCCCTGACTTTGCAACCTGGAGAAACGTGAAATCTAATATTCCTGTCGAACGGCATCTGTATGGCACAGACTGAAGTATATCCTGCTGGAAAACAAACAGCCAAAGCAAAAGGGAGAGAGAGCAAGAGACATTCATTTCCTTCCCAACAGAGTCAAAGGATCGTCTTTTACAGGGCCCTGGCCAGAAGAGGCAATAGTTGAATGAGGCTGGAGGGAAATGAATTGTCAAAGAAGGCACATATTTGGATGATTAAATGTCAATATGTACCTTGAATTAAGGAAAAGGAATTTACGCCTCATCTCACTGTGGCAACAAAAACCAAATTAGAGCCCGGCTGTAAATTTGCTTCCGATAGATACCGATTTGTTTGCCTATCTACAGGCTTTTCCTGCCCAAAGAAATGCAGACGCCCGAGTCCCCCTGGGTGGGCAAATGGCTGCCGTGGGCAGCTGGTACGCTGCTGAGCTCAGCGAGCCCTCTGGGCTCCTCCAGGCTTTCCTGGCTCTGCTCTCCCCGGCTCCTGGCCCTGGCGTGCACATGTGGGGTCCTGGCGTGCTGCGTCACGCCACGGGTCTCAACTACCTGGCAGATGTGCCTGCCTCTGTGCCACCTGCGCTGGAACACGGGCCAGGGTTTGATACGCTGGAGTTCTCCCAAAAGCTTGATTCCCTCCATCCTCCTGGTCAGCCAGCTGTACGGCTGCAGATGGACAAAGCACAGAGCTGTACCCCCGCTGCTCTCAGCACGTGGCAGGGGTTGCAGTGTAAGGATGCTGCCACCTTCCCCCAGCAGTTAGCTGAAGGGTTGAGTGATTTGCCCTGGCATGCGCAGGAAGCCTTTGGCAGAAATGAAAGGCAGAATCAAGGTCTTAACAACTTGCAAGTCTGCCCTTAGCCACAAAACCTGGCCTTCCTGGAGTACCGCAGGGTCGTTGCTCCCTTCTGTCCTCATGCAGCACCTTACAGTTCTGCTTTCATGGCATCTCTCTCACAGCTTTCCAGGCTGGGGAAAAGCATCCTCTTGTCCGTGAAGGGCAGTGCGGCAGTGAAAGAGTTAACAGATTCATGTTAATAAATTCAGGCTCTCTTTTCCTCTAGGGCATATTTGCATATTAATGCAGGGGAATTGTAACGAACCTGTCTAGGGAGGCTAAAGGGAAAATTATGCAAGGTTGGCTGAGAAGGTGGAGGAGGGGAAAATGTTCATTTCCAGTGTCTTCTAACCCCTCAGCTGCAAAAGCACGTGAGCACCCTGAGCCCCAGGGCAGTGCATGGCCAAGCCTGGGACACCCTGGGAGAGAAGGGAGTACCTGAGTACAGGTAGCTATTCAGAGACGCACCTGCATCCCTCCTGCGCTGGCTTCTCATGGCTAAGCTTCATATTGCCCCAGACATTATGTTAATCCCGGGGCCACAACAGTGGATTTCAGCAAGCATGTCCCAAGTCATCGCCCTGTCCTCCCAGAAATTCAGATGAAATGTCGCTTTTGGTGGCCTGTCAGCAGAGCAGTTCATCCATAACTCACTTGCAGCAGAGGATCTCTCAGGGCTTTTCAGCAGCCCTTGTGTTTGGTGCAGGGGGCAATGGAGCCAGGGAAGGAGACTTGACCCAGGCTGGGCTGAAGCACCTCCCTTTCCCATCCCTACTCCTTCACACCAGGCTGCAAGTAACTGCAGCACATGCTTGAACCCTGCCAGAACCTTTGTTGCCTCAAACCCCAGCAGCCCCACAGGCTAGCCCCAAAGCCGCTGGCAGCTCATGAAAGACGCCAGGAGCTTTGCCAGGTCTGCTTTCTCTGCTATCTGCTGAGACCTCAGTTTATAAACCCCACTCCAGTGGACTGCCCTACAGATTTTATCTCCAGAGGGACAAATAATATGTTGCTTTTGCCCTGCAACAGCAGATAGAGCGAGGGTTTATAGACATGGGGAAATCAGGTATAAATCACTAGATAGGAGACTAGTTACTGGCCCCTGATGTGATCTAGATTAGGAGATGGGAAAAGCAGCCTTTATCCCTGAAAGCAAAGCAGCCCTTCTTCAGAACAGCAATGGGGCACTCAAACGACCTCAAGAGCTGCAGCTGTTTTGTGCTCATGCAAATGTCATCGGGGCAGGACCCACTCAAATTAGCAGGATGCAAAGTGGCCCGGCCATTTTCTGCTGCAGGTTTGGTTTCCTCTCTCTCTCATGCCCCTGCCTTCTGCCAGTGCCTCATCTCTGCCTATGAAAGTCAATGTGGCTCAGACTACACTGGGAGAGAAATGTGAGGTCTGATCCAGGATGGTCAGTGATCAGGATTTTAATAAGATCTATGGCTTCTGCTAGGTGGTTAGCTCAGGCAGTTAATTAGGGCTGGCGGTGTGGGGAGGGGTGTTCTGCAACAGGCCTAAATGCCACCTGTGGAAACAGAGAGGGTCTCTCTCCAAAATCCCCGGGGCTGTTTCTTTTTGACCGGGCTGGTTTTCGGGGGGAAGTGTGAGAGGACAAACGGCAGGGTTTGGAGGTCAGCTGCTGGTGGCATTCCCAAGGACTATATGGTGGGTAAGGGCCCACGGATCTGATGCATCTCTCCAGCTCTGAAGGACTTAAGAGCCCAGTGGCCCTATATATGTGGCAGGCTTGCCCCTCAATATCACCAGGACCGGAGACTAGCCCTGACATGGGGCCCAGCAGGTGCAAAGACACTCTGGCTGTCCCCTAGGCAGAGCATCTTCCAGCACGTGTGTCCAGCTTGAGTGGTGGCCAGCTGAATGCAGGGTCATTGCCAAATGCTTCTACAGCCTTGGCAGAAAAGGGCAAGCCACACTGGTAAGCTGCTTCCTGACAGAAGAGTCTATGTGAGCTGTCCTTGACATTATGTTATTTTTGATACAACTGTGGTGCTGTGCTGGCTGCCAGATCCCGTCGCTACCTTGTATCCTTCACTCTTCTGCCTTCTTCAGAAGCCCAGAAACTTTCCCCGCTCCGGGTGTCAGGACACACACAGTCTCTCATCATGTTATTACAACCACGGATTATAAAGCAGATGTGTAAGTGAGGTGGATAAAACAAACACATGGGACCCTTAATCCCCAAATTTCAAGTGCCATGGGGATTAGATTAATATCTTTGGCTGCAGGATTTGGGGATGCAGCAGAGACAGAGAAGTGAATCTGTGGAGGCAAGCTGATTGCCTCCTCTCCGTTTGCTGTAAGACAGACTCAGGGTAAGGGTTCTGCTTTGGAAACTAGATTGAAGGCAGTAAGGGATGTGGCATTTTAACCTTTAACGTAACATGTGACGTTTTGCCTCTAACACACGCTGGGTCCTACATGGTTGTGAAGCCAGAGACCACCCCTGGAAGCTCTCAAACCCCAGTGCTGTATTTAATCGCAGGCATGCAGATCCTAGCAGCTGCTGCCTTTGGGGACATTGCTGTTTGCAAGTTGAAAGAGAAATGCCTCACTTGAATTTCCCAGTGTTTGGTTAAGCATCCGGCTTCAGTGATAGGATTGAAGCTGAGCTTTGAATGACGTTTTTTGCTAGGAAGAAAGGGCTGGGGAAGAGGCATTTCTCCCTTGGGCTTAAGATCATAAATAAGGCAGTGTTATATAAGTGTGACTATAACCTATTTATACATCGTGTCAGACTCATACAATCAGGCTATGAATGACAAATCTCCCACTAATTTCTATGAATATAACAGTGGTACCTATCTGAATTTTGAAACAGCAGTGGAAATGCGTGCTGTTCTGTGTCAGCAGCAACTGGGACTCCCCTCCAGATTACACTGAGGGAGGGGTGGCTTGTGTCTGGCACTTCTTATACAGCCACAGTGGGTGCAGTTGGCTTCAGGGATCTCCCTTGCACCTATTCCTGATCCCAAGGCCCAAACGGCAGGGAGCAGAGGAAGGGAAACCTCCCACCTTTCCTGGGATGAGCCTGGGCTCTTGTCCCTCAAGCATTGGGCCAGGTGGGAGCTGGCTCTTTCTACAGGACTGTGCCCTGTTATGAGGCATGGAGGTGCTGACAGGTGTCAGGGCAAGGGAACCGAAAGTGTCAGCTAGCAGGGCCAAACCAGCATCAGGAGCACCAGCTCACATGGAGTGTTAACCAGGGGAACGCTGTGCTGCAGGACCCTGTCTGTGCTCAGAGTTTACAGGGTTTCCAAACCAAAATGTTAAATTCCTGGAATCAAAGCTCATCAGGGGTTACTAAACACAAGGAGTTTGGTGAATCAGAAATGTCCAGAGGCTAGAAGTGTAGCTGGGGGCCTTTACGGCATACATTTGCCCTGCTTCTGTATATCTGTCCCCACCATTGGTGCTGCTGAGCGGAGTGGTCTGAACCAGAATGCAGACCTTAGCTGTGTGGGTCTGACTTGGCTGGCGTGGCCTGATGCCTGCCTGGGATCAAGACAATGGTAACTGCATATAAAAGAAATCAAATGAAGATTCAAACCCAGAAATTACCTCTGAGGCACAGAGAAGCAGTCATCATAACTGTGACAAGATAAAACCCCAAATCGGGTTCAAGTTTAAAGCCCGGCTTTTTGCTTCTCCATCGCCTCCCAGTCTGAGCTCTGCCTTGGGCACTGTCTCATTGCAACTGGCAAACACTTGCACATCCCTGCTTCTCCCAGGGTGCCTCTCACGGCCCCTGTGCTGGCAGCCATGGGCCCCAGAGACCTGAGCATCACAGCCGTCTGCGCAAGGCTGCCGCAAGAAGAAAAACTCTGAAATCCCTGTGGTGCTCCGTTGTGCCTCCAGCTAGTCTTCCTTCCCTGCTTCCCAGATGATCTCAGCTCCTGCTGCGGCCTGATCACACAAATCCATCAGGGTTATGTGGCCCTGCTGTCCCCCGCCAGAGATGAAGGAGCCGTGGGGTCAAGTGTGGATGGCCCAGGGGGTCAGAAGTGATGGCAGCCACGGTGGTGTTCTCCTAGACACCCCCAGCAGAGCCCTGTGACTGATTCACCTCATGTCCTGGTGCATCAGGCGTTGACTCACACCCAAGATGCGTCAGACGGTTGTGTTGGTGAAGGGTTCCTGGGCGCTGCCCCAAGCGCCCCCCCTGCGCCCTGACGCTGGGCCGCCTTTCAGGGGGGAGGCGGAGGGGAGACCTTCGCTGGCAAATGGCCTGTGTCTCTGCAGGAACGTGAAACGAGGCTGGACAACTGTCCCAGCCCCCTGCAGTTTGCTTCTTAGTGATTCCTGACGCCAGTGCGAGGTCTCTTTTGCACAAAAAAAAAGATATCCAGTCTGAGAAAGGCCTGATTCTGCTGCCTTTGCAGCCATGACAAGGCGCTTGGTAACTGCAGCAGGGACAGAGGGAAGCAGCAGAGACCTCAGACTTTCAGGCTGCTGCCAAACAGATGCTCGGGCAGCTGAAATCAACCTCTGCAGTGGCTGGCTTGCAGACGGGTAGGCTCATACCACAGCCTGGCTGGCAGGAGTTCATGCCCTTGAAAATCTCTCCCAGGAGCTCACACTTTCTGCACTCCGCTTTGCCCAATGAGTTTGTTCATTAAAGGGAAAAGAAAACCCCTAACAGAACAGGAAACACTTCCAAAGATTCCTTGATGTACAGGCCAGCCAAAGCCCACCACGGATCCGATGGCTCTCAGAGCAGCAACCCCCAAACTGGAGGGCTTAACTTCACAAGTGGTGTCAAGCTCCAGCAGCGCTGGCTCAGCAGAAATCAGGAAAAAATCCAGTATGCAGTAGAACAACGGGAACAACAGAAAAAGTAAAACTATGTGCTAATTGGATGCTTTTAGTAGATGTCCCAGCCAGTCCAACAGCACTGGGAGCACTCAGAGGATGTTTGTACTCCAACCATAACACAGAGATGTAAAAGGTCCAGCCAGATCAATGACCTGGCTGCAAGTGCAACTAACCTGCTTCAGGCACCTTGGAAACAGCATGAACCTGGGGCGAGTGAGCCAGCGCTTCCCAGGTGACTCTTCCCGTCTCCTGCAATGTGCCTGGGGGACTTCCTGAGCCAGCGCTGGGATCTGTGCCCCTAATAACCTCTGAGAGATTTTTGCTCCATGAATAGGCCCAGGTGGTTTTTGAACTCATGCAAATGTTCAGCATCTACAGCATCCTGCAGCAAGGAGTTCCACTGCTTCATTATGCCAGAGCCACTTCCTTGGGCTTGCTTTGAACCTGCCACCTCCTTGTTTCACTGCTCCTCTCCGTGTCTGTCCTGGAAGAGGTGGTCATCTCAAACCAATCTCCCTCCAGCTATGGGAGCAGAAGAAATGGCATCTTACTTGCTGCTTTATTTGGGGACCTAACAGTGTTGCCCTGAATTAACTAATAAGAGAAGGGTGTAATTCTGCCCAACTAATTCAGGAAAACATAGCCCTTCTCACAGCTCATTTGCTTTGTCACACAAAGGATGTGTAGATAAGTTTCTACTCAGCATTTGTAGGCTGCTCTTCACCATCAAAACTCACTAAGTAATTTTGTCAGGACATCATCTTCTGAGGATGATCGTCCTCAGCACCATGCTCTTCTCAGGGGGGTGAAAACAATTAATGAAAGTCTTTCTATGAGGTGAGGGCTCCCCGGGTTACTGGCTATTCAGGCCCTGTGGTTCTGGGTTCTGAGCTCCAGCTCGGTGAGCTCATGGAGTGTAACGTGGTTAGCAGAGAGGAAGCTGTGTTTTTGCAGAGTTTGGCATGACATGGGAGCTCACACACATTAGTGCTGGTCTGCGCTGCCAGCACACGCTCACCAGTGGCTGACCATAAAGGGAGAAGTCGTCAAACAACCAGCTCTGAAGGCAAAGAGGAATGAACAGTCTCCACAAGCTTTGCATAGGAGGCAAAATGTATGGGTGGGACATGTCACGCACGCACACAAATAGGTATGTCAGATCGGGGGGTTGCTCTTGCCTGTTTTCAGTATCTCTGGCTGTAAGCCCCCGGTACACAGCTCCAGTGACAAGGCCATCTGTTTTGCCATGACAGCTGGCAGCTAGCAGAGGCCAGCATGAATAGTCCGCCTTCTTTGCAGCCAGCGTACCGCCAAACTTGCTAAGAAAAGCAATTTCAGCCATGCCAGATGAAAGCCACCTGCAGCCCCGGCCAGAGGCACAGGACGTGTGGGCACCACAGCACCAGACGCCGCATCCCTCTTGTGCTGCAAGGGGAGGTCCCCGGTGACATCTCTTTTCACCTCTGCATTTTAGCAAGGAGAAGCTATGGTAGGCCTGTTCTCTCTGGGTGGACTTTCCCTGGTTTTGATGTTTGGGTTGTTGTTTTCTTTTTTATTTTCTTTTGAAAAATGAAGCATTTCCTCTTCTCTCTCTTTCAGTATCCATGGTGTGACCATTACTCAGTGGCTGAGGGAGAGCATGGTGAGTAACAGTGCTGGGCATGAGGAAAGACTGACATAGGAAAATGCAGCGAGGAGGAGGAAAGGGCGCAGACGGTGCAGCCCCGCAGGCTCTCAAAAGGGCAGAGCAACGATGACAAAGTGCACAAAAGAGGAAGCAGAAGAAAAAAAATGCAGAACTGTCAGTTGGGCATCCCCTGGGGAAGGTGTGCAAGTCCAAGTCCCCAGAGTGTGTTATCCAGCAATGTGTGGCCAGCTGGTGGCTGGGGCCCTCCCACCTGCCTGCTCCAGCCCTTCTGTGCCAGCTCTGGGAGCCTTTTTGGGAGGCACTGGCCTTGCTAGTACCACAAACCTGAACCCCATATGCCTAGCGCTGATCCCACGCAGTGCTGCAAGGGGGGGAGGGGCTGTCGTAGCCACATTGTTCCCCTGGGTATGGCCACCTCCTTCCCGATATTTGCTAGGCTTCTCCATGCAGAGAAGGAACCTGGCACCCTTTCTGGGAAAGTCAGCGCCAGCTGCTGCCTTGCATCCTACAACTTCTCAGCATCCGTGGGGCTCTCCTGAATAGAGGACTGGTGGATCTGACCTGAGTGTGAACGCACCTCTCAGAGAAGTTAATCTGAACTACAATTCCAAATGCTGCCTTAAAAAGATGGCCAGACACTATTTAACAGAAGTAGCCTTGAGACTATCCCAATACAAAGAGGGGCTCACAGACATTTTTGGTGGCGGGGGAGAGGGGTGGCCCATCTGCCAGCATCAGTTATGCCAACAGGAGGCTTTGTTTGAAGAAGGGAAACTGAGAAAATATACCCAGAAAGGACCTCAACAGAGTTACCACCACATTAAGGGAACCTCGTTAATCAGGGTTAGTGCCTGGGATCTCCCCCTGAGGTCAAAGCCAGAGGTGCAATTGCAACCCCTGGCAGTCCCTGCACCCCCTTTGCACCTCGTGTTGGCTTCAGTTCCACCCAAAACTTCTCCTGGGCTTAAGTGTGTGGTATAAGACAGAAGAGGAAAGGAAAATTTCCAACAGAAAGGTTTTTCAGAGCTGTCCATTGCATTTGTTTCACCTTGTAAAAGCTCGCTTCGTCTGCAAGGAAAATGTCTGTAAATGTGGCCACACAACTGCTCTGCAGAAGGCAGGGATGTGCTTTTGCTTCCTTGCGTGAGGCTGGCCTGCCTCTTTCCGCGTGCTTGGGGGAAACCGCAGAGGTCTGAGGACAAAGCTGCGCTTTCTATTTCTCATCAAATCTGTTGTGACAATTTTCACCCTTCCCTCCCTGTGTTACACATGTCCCTGTCAGCTTTGTTGCTGGACAACTGAGGAAGCCCACCCTGCATCACTGAGATGTCCCATCTCACCCTACCCTATCCTGTCCACCAGGAAAGGGCGGTGGGGAAAGAGTCCATTTCTTATACCACACTTTCTTTTTCTGAACTTCCTTGATTGAGCCTGCTGGAAAAAAAATAGCTATGCCAAAGCACTGGGATCTGTAAAGAGCATGGAAACACCAAAACCGTGAGGGCAGAGCATCCTTCCTCCCCAGGAAAGTGCAACCAGGGCATGCGGCAAGCTCTGATGTGCATGTGCCCATGGTGTCAGGGTCTCATGGGGAAAGGGGCTGGGATGAACCAGTGGTTTTAATTGTACACATGAATTTTTGCTACAGTCTTACCCATTAAATGCTGAGTATTCTGGGGCACACACATGCCTAAGCATTGCCAGTGCCTGTTGCACAGGGAGCAAAGCGATTCATGCTTAGCTGGCATGAATTGGTTTTGTATGAGCCCATTTCCTTTTCCCTGACACAGGAGAAATTTGTCTTGCATTAGTGTTGTTTCCTACCCACTTGGGAAGGAAGAAGTGGGTGGTGGCCACATCCCCTTCTCTGAAAGCCGTCCCCGGTAAAGGGGGCCTCGGGGCCAGAGGGGAGGGAGCAGAGGGGGCCCACTTTGCCACAGCAATCTGCTCAAAGCTTTTAACCTGCCTTTGCACTGCCAAGCGTCAGTCCTGTCTGCAACACACCCTCTTCATCCTCATCTAACTGTCACAGCAGCACAGACAGCTCCTCGCTGCCCAGCGATGCTGGCTGCAGACTTGCCTTCCCAAAGCATCCCTTCCTTAGTTTGAAATCCCTGGCAGGAAAAATGTCCTCTTTGTCCCTTCTTTCTCCAGAGACCATGCCATCCTGCATTGTCCATCGTTCAGCAGGAAGTTTTCTGGCATGACTGCAGGTGCTGGCAGGGAGGTTGGGTAGCTGCTGTGGCCACTGGCCATGAGACACAAAGTCCCAGCAGGGAAGGCTGGCCAGGCTCAGGAATGACCGCTGCTTGCTTGATGTAATGAGCAAATAGTGTTAACAAGCAGCTGTAATCTCCTGGCTTTGTGCCCTCCCCGCTTCCACGCGCAGAGGCAATGTCAGGGCAGATGTCTCCCTCCTTGCCACTCCGTGTGCTTGCAACCTGGGACCAGCAGAGATGCTCTCCAGAGCTGCATCAGCCACTGTGGCCCTTTTCCCTTTTCCCTTGGCCCTGCAACTTCTGGGCTAGAGCAGTTATTATACCTATTGCATGCTTCTCAAATCCCCCCAGCATGTGATGGTGTAGGGATGCATGTGTTTCAGCCCGGATACTCAGCCACCCAGACCAATTTAACACCCATCTCACTCAAGTGTGGGGTGGTGGGGTCCCAGACCCTTCCACTCAAACAGACATTCAGCCTTGCTGCCATGTTTGGGCCCTTAAATGCTCCCTCTGAAGGCCAGTGCTCTTTGGCATTAAGAGCTGACTCCCTAGCCTTATAATTTTGCCGGTGGAAGAGATGTTAGGATTAGGGGCAGAGGAAAGAAAGGACTGGAAATGTGCTCCCATTTCCTAAAGGCATCCGCTTTTTCCTCCTCCCAAATTGCCCAGTCAACCACAAGATGAGTCACTGGTCTCCCGCATTTCCACCTGACCCACTTTTGGCTTGTCTGACTGCAGAGCTTTTGTTTCTAGGATGCACATACGCACGGCTATGGAGCTGCGATGCTTTGGGCTTCTCCTGCGTGAAATAACCTGGAAGCAGGGAAACTTTTCAGCCCTGGGCTTCCCTTGAAGGCACAAAATGATGACCATCCCAGGCCACCATCGTCCAGGCTCCAGTGGGAAGGTCCTGGGGGTTTTGCCTGAACTCTGTGCAGCTGCTACAGGGAGGTTTGACCCCCAGCAGTTCCAGCCTGAGCCTGGGGGTCCGGGGCTGTGAAGCCATTATCCCATGGTTAGGTTTCCCCCTGGGGAAGCTGAAAGGAATAAACAGCAGATGGGACAGCTTGTTCTGCTCGCCTGCTAATGGTTTTCAGCAGGCTGCTCCTAATTTGCATCGCTCCTGTCTGTGGAAAGGTACTGCCATGAGTCAGGATGCTAGCGAAGCCCAAAGGAAAAACCTGCTCAGAGGTGCTCAGATGACTGTGCCCACCAGGTACCTGTTCACCTCTTCAGTGCTATGGCTGGCATGGACCTCGCCTTTTCCAAAACCAGGCGCAGCACTGTTTTGAAACACAGTTGAAACGGTTAGCTGAGAAACACAGATTAGTGGCAGAAAGCAGAAATGGCATCCCAGGCACAGGAACAGCCCTGGGCAGCAGCATAAATAGACACGCACTTGCTCCTTTTTGTGCATGGTGGTGTCATGGGTTTTTTTCCATCACCCAAGGTGAAATGTCCATCCCAATTGTATTTTCCATGTCCAACTCATTGTATTTCCTATTTGCTCAGCCGTCACATCTTGAAGGATGTTACAGGGGACTTGCCTTGCAACCAGACCATGCCTTGCTTTCACCTCCCTTTGCTGGCCAGTGAGGCAGGGCTTGTTCTTCTGTCCCCAGCTATAACTGCGTGCCCGCCTCACTCTCTGGCTCCTGGATCATTATCTCTGTGCCTGCCCGAAAGAGCCCTTGCCTGGCCTCTGTCACCTGCAGCCAGTCCCTGGCTTAAGCCTGCTTTGTTGCAGTCTCTTGCTTAGGATCCCAAATTCAGTTAAGTGTCTCAACACCTCAGGCCAATGGCTATGGCTCTCACGGCTTGGGTGTAGGGCAGCAAAAAAGCCCAAGTGTATCCCCAGGGCATCGCAGGATTCTCAGGAGAAACTCACCGAAGAGGGGCAGAGAAGGGGAAGGTTGCGCTTCTTTGGCTGCTAGATATACGAGGACTATTTAGAGCTGTGAAAACCCACTTTGGCTCAGTACCTGCCTCATGCAGGGCAACATCCAGGTTAACCCAGACCTTGCTCCAGGTCCACTCGTGCTGAATGGAGGACACATAGTGTTCACCTTAAAAACCTCCGCTAGCTGGCTGCCGACAGCTGTACAAGGTCCATGTCCACGCACTGCCCGTTGTGTACCCCAAAGATGCTCACAGCCCGCTGCAGCAGGGCAGTGGTAAAGCGGCACCTCCTTTTGGCTCTGCAGTGCCTGGCAAACCCTGCGAGCAATGGAGCCAGCAAACAAATAGCACGGTCCCTGCCCACGGGCTGTAAAACGTGGGAGAAGGAGGCCATGCATCCCAGCTAGCAGCTTCCTGGGCATCTGACCACAGCCAGGGCTGGGGGCCGGGTGCTGATGAAACGGGCTGTTTGTTTTCAGTGCACATGAGCCTAATTACTGGTGTCTGTGCAGTAATCCATGCTCTGCGGGCAAGCCAGAAGGCAAGGCTGGGCACACCTGCCCAGTGTGTGGGACCCAGCCCAGAGAGCTGGCAGGGTCCAGCAGGACAGTGAGGTGCCCGTGCTCCAGGCATGTGAGGCACCCAGCCTCTGCCCGTGCCCGGCTGTGTCCCCACCCCATGGACCGGAGTCCTGCTGCCCAGCAGGAACCTGCCCAGAGCCAGCCTGAGGGTTATGCCAGGCCCTGCCTCCCAGATCTTGGGCAGGTTTGGGGTGCAAGGGGGTTGCCTGGGCTGGGAACATGCTGATGAAGGCAGGGCTGTGGCTAAGCCCTCGCAGTCACGGCTGTGTTGGAGCTGGTCACACCCTGGCTCCCATCCGAAGAGGTGGCTCCCTTGGCCAAGGCGCACTCCTCCACAAATGCTTACAATATTTGGCACTTGCTAAGTCCTTGGCTCTCTGCGCCAAGATTTTGGGTGGTGTGACAGCTATTCGTTACACCCTGAAAAGTGGGAGACTGCATTTGTTTGGAAATCAGGGGTTGTTTATTTGGCTTTTCCCCTGATCTCCTCTGACAAATTAGAAGCTGTTTAATGAGGCTTTTCTTCCGTTTTCAATGGGAACTACAACGTCTGACATGACTTTTCTCCTATGAGCCCATGACCGTAGTACCTATGATGGACTGCAGCTACGTGTAGCCTCATAAAACAAAAAATGCCAGGTCCTTTGCATGCCCTTTCCTCTGCCCCTGAGAGCAGCCCGTGGCAGAGTCTGCTCACATCCATCCTAGTAAGCTCCGTTTCTCACCAGAGCAGGGCACCCAAACTGCTGACCAGATTCCCTTCCCAACAGCCTAGCACCGCGCCCCATTGCTAAGGTCCCCATCTGGGAAACTTCTTCCCAGCCGTCTCACAAAGATAAAACCCACTACTCATTTCAGACCCTGAAAGTACATCGCAAAGTATTTGCAGGAGGGTGCAGACATGCCTAGCGTCACTGACATACAAGCCACTGCACTCAGCCAAGTCTGGGAGCACTGGTGAAGCTTGCCTGGGCTTATACCAGCATGAGAGAACAGAATTCAGGCTTTGGTTAAAAAAGAAAGAAGTCAAGGAAATCCCATGTAAATGTAATAGGTGTCAAAGGAAGATGATGTTTTTTCAGTGGTGAGGAATAAAAATTTGTACTGAAAGTCAATTAAGCAAGTAGTATGCTTTTCCACAGTCTTCAATTTGGGAATCACATCAATTCCCTAAATCTCCCTTTGGCGATGACTTTTAGCTCCGCTGTTAAATATCACTGCTGGAATTGCAATGAAAGGAAGTCAGTGGTATTCACTGATATATGGACCTGCCAGGAGAGAATGGGGTTCATCTGAAAATGTGGTCATAATTCTTCTCTTTGCATTATTTCCCTGCTTCCTGCACTTCTCCGCCTCTCCCCTTGTACATTAGTAGTCCGGGTTGAAACCTTCAGCTCAGCGTGTCCCTGATTGCAGCAGGAACGGGGGGCCTCCGCAGAGACAAGTCAAAGGGACACCCAAGAGGGACTGAGCAAAATCTGGGCTGAAGTCACCATTTCCTGGGACCCTCCTCAGTCCATAGGGCATAGCTGTTAAGTACCCAGCACTGCCTTGGCACAGCCTCCAGCCCCCAGCCCCTGGAGCCCACCCTGCCTGCCAGTGCCTCAGCTCACCCCATCCTTGGGACAATGCCCACAGCACCCAGCAATTACTCATTTTTGGCAACCTATTTAGGAGCCTCGAGTTGCTCGTAGTGCAGCGAACATCCTGTGAGCACCAGAGGCGAGGGGGGGGACCACAGGATGCAAAATGCAAAGCTTATCAGAAATGCCCCCACAGGAAATACAGTGATGAATATAGAAACCTGATCAAACCGCAGCCGGAAACGGGCTGCTGAGGGCTCGGAGAGATGCTGGGCTCTCTTGTGACCTGCCAAATTGCTATCTGCTTCCTTCCAGAAAAATTAAGAGAGGAGTAACATTATCTGAGGAGGAAAGTTGAATGCACATGGGCAGAAGTTGTCCAGCCCAGCAGAGGCACGTGCACATGTACCTGCTTTTGCAGAAGCCTGCTAAATTTCAGGCCTCTATCGTACACATGGCAACTCCAGCCTGTGCACCTTCATTAGGTGCTGGGTCGGATTCCCAAAGCGGGAGGCTCTCAGTGCCATCCAGCACCTCCACGGCTGGCCCCAGCCCCAAGGCGCTGCACCCCACTCCCACCCGTCGCCCACAGCCCATGCAGCTGCCTGGGCTCCTCCACGTGCGCGGGGCAGGACCTGCTCACGTTTGGCAGGGATGCTTGGGAGCTGGTTCTGCCCTGCGGTGGGCGTCAGTCAGCTGGTGATGCCGGGAGACCTGCCGAGGTCACCGCCTCGACAGACTCCTACAGGTGCATTGCTTAAGGGTGAAACACAGAGAGCGGGACTGCCTGCAGAAATAACAGCCTTGGCTGTTAAGAAAGCACCCAGCTTGCAGGCTGGAGCGCCCCTCTGCCATGGCCATGCCCGCTAAGCCTCTGCCTGGCTCCCCAAGTGGGGTTGCCACCACAGCGTCTTCAGTCCCAGCGGTGGCCACTGAATGAAGCTGTCTCATTAGCCCTGGGAGCGCAGGACTAGAAAGCAAAGGAGGAGGAGACATCCTGACAGTCTAAGGCTCACAGGCGTCCATAGTATGCAGTTTAAAATGTTCCCCCTCCCTGGGGATAGTCTATTGGTGTTGAAATTAATTTGCATTAGCTATTTTAAGTGCTGGCCTCTTTCTCCAAAAAGCCCTGGAGCTGGAAAGCTTCTTGGGTTACCGCATGCACTGCTGTCTGGCTTATGCCAGTTCTTAATACTTTCTGCCTCTCCAGTAAAACAAACAGGTTTTGCCTGCAGATCCCAACTTATCCATTGCATGCCACAGCCAGGCTGGTGTTTGTCTTGGATGTGGTGTTGTCTCTGCTCCAGCCACGGACAACCGCGCAGCGAGCTCTCGCGCTTATTCGCTCGGGCTTAGTAATTAATCAACTGGCAAGGGCAATGGCTAAGTGGCACTCGGTACCATACATAGGCACATAATGGCACAATTAAATCTCCTGAATAGATGTCAAATGACTTTCTTAAGGCAGCTGCTAAGCTCAGACAGTTCGGAGAGTTTTTAATACCAGGTGCTAATGGGCAATGCTCAAATGTAAGCCTGGGTTAATTAAGTCAAGCCACATCAATCAAGCACGAAGGCAGCCCAGTTGGCATTTCCAGTTTATTGTTGATATGCGACCCCCACTAGGCCCAGAGTTAATCAGTACAAGCAATTATCCTGCCCCTAGCGATAACAGCCGTGTGCCCGGCCCCCTCATGGTCCAGTGCAGACCCGGGCACAGGCTGCTGGGCCGGTGCGTGGTGCTCTGCTGCCCGAGGAAAGCAGTGCCCGAGCCGTGCGGGGCTCACCCTTAGCTCAGCCAGGGCTGTGTAAGAAGGACCTGGAGCACTCATGGAGATGGGCACTTCTGCAGTGGGAAGGTGCTGGAGTGAGCCTGTCTCACCTGGAGGAGCAACAGGGGACAGGGGTAACCCAGGGGATGCAGTGAAGGCGAGCAAACTGTCCTGCCAGAGGCTTTGAAGCCACGTGTCAGAAGGTCTTCCTACACGTTTGTTTCCCCATCCGTAATAAAATAAGTAAAACAGCTCTTAGTTGCCTCATAGGGTGTGGGAGCTGTGCTTAATTGATATGTGCAACCGATTTAAAGGTTCTGAGAAGAGGGGAGAACTGAGAGGAGTTACATGGCACTCATGCTCCTGCACAATGCTGTGTCCTTGTGTACTGCACCCTTCAAAGGCCAAATGTCCTATGTCGCCACTTCCCTTTGACAGTCAACCCCATTTTGAAGTCAGATGGAGACATCCTGTCCTGTCTTGTCTTGACACATAAGATGTCTTTGTAACCTTGACACCTTCACCATCAACAGGCAAGGGTCTGTTCTGACCCGAGGAGACAAGATGTGCTTTTTGCAAGCAGAAAAACACTGAGAGTTAAATCATCCTTTGAAACAATGCACCTCAAGGCACTGGAGCAGAGAGATGGAGGCAAACCGAGCGAAAGTGAGGGGGGAACCTGGGCTGACACAGTGCTGCAGCTCACTGCTCTGCACTGCTGTCACGAGACAGCACAAACATCTCTCTAGCCCTTGGATGTGGCTTCTAGTTTCCTTTGCACTGAAGTGTTGGTAATGTTATTCAAGAGTCACTTAAAATGTGAAACAAGCGCTCTTTTCCAGGTGCCATAGTATTTAGTCTGTTTTCTATCGCTGCTCTAGGTTACAGTCCAAAGTGTGTTCTGACACCCTCCTTTTCTATGCGTTCCATCTTCCTCCTCCTCTGGACGATATGGAAGTTTGATTTTCCTTTGACTTTGCCTCATCCTGCCCTTCAACAAGCACCAAACCCTTGCAGCACAAGTGGTCTAAGCCCCCAGAGCTGTTTGCTGCAGGCGTGCCTTCACAACTTTCTTGAATATGCCAGTGCCAGGCCTGTATGCAGAAGACTGGGCTCTGGTGTGCTGGTATGACAAGGTAGGATGTGCCCAGAAATGCATGCACAGGGAGGAAACGGAGCTTTCAGAGGGATTTGCTGCCACAGCCGTTCCTATCCAAGGAAAAATAATTGAAGAGTAATGATAAATATCACCGGTATGCTAGTCACTGTTGTCTCATCGAGATGATGGGAGTGCTTCTCTGTAGGCTAGATGACATGAGGACCATAAAAGGAACCTGTAATGAGATAATGGGCCAAATGAACCAGGACTGCATCTGCCAGCTCCTTATGCAGCATGGAGCCACAAAACGATGCATGACTCTTCACAGATGAGCTGTGAAGCTAAGAAGAAAGATGGAAGAAGAGAGAAGAAAGAGGAGGTGATGAAGAAATATAAAATGAGTTGATTCAGCTTAGGATCAAGCACAGGCAGAGTCAGACCCTGCCACGGCATTGACTCAAAGCTAAACGAGTGAATGAGTGAAGAAGGGACAGGGCTCCTACCAACGTTTGCTTACATCCAGCCACTCATCAAACTCAGGCAAGACACTCTTTTTACACACATGTAGGTAATTAATTCAGACATCAGGAAAAAGGCACTGGAGACTTATTGCTCACCTAATTAAGGAAAATAAAATTGAAAGAACCAGCACAACCTGACAGGAGCCCAGCTCTGTACTTCCCAGGCAGGCAGTGGCTCAGCCTTGGTATTAAATGTCAGCTGTTGCTGGACAATACCCATCACTGGCAAATAACCAGTACTTTAGGAAGGGCATCCTCTGTTCAGAGCACTCAGGACGCCTCCTGTTACCCCAGTGAGGCAGAGAAGTACTTGGCATGTGATGTCAAGACTGCTCACCATGTCTAGAGATGTGCAGGCTCTGGTAAAGGTCTGCAGGAGAGAGCCCACTCAATCCTACGAGCTGTTCATCCAGCTGTCAATTCCTCTCTGGTTTTATCCTTCCATCGCTTCAAACCCTGGGGTGTGCTATCCTTCTGTACCCTAGGATGGAAAACCCAGCATGGGCAGAGATCTCCTCAAGGCAGTACCCAGAAATAAGTCATGGCTGGGACCCGTAGGCTGCTGCTGTCTCCCAGGACAGCAAAGCACAGGTAGCTCAGCCTGTGTCCCAGGAGGTGAGCAAAAGTCCATCTGCAGACACGGGGGACATTGAAGTCCCAGGCTACGATTGCCATCTCACACGTCATAGGCAAGAGAGAGACCCAGCCACCACCAGCCAGTGATTCATCCTTCCTAAGACACTTCAGATGAATCATCTGATGTAAATGTCTGCTCCTCTGCACCAGCCACAACAGGATTTTGGCTGTCCTGCTTTGAGACATTGGCTCTTTGGTGTTACCCATCTCATGTGAGACCTTTAGCAAGATTAAGTCTAGACTGGCCCAAGACTCTGAGGAGCTACTGAGACTTGATCTTCCACACAGGCCTTCACACCAGTGTAAGGGTGTTAGGCCCTGGGCTGGGACAGTGGGTTTGTGATGTTAAACACCTTAGCTGGAGGCTAGCCTTTAGCTGTCACTGTTAAGCACCACCACACTTCAGTTGAAGAGGCTTGCATTGTGGATGGCACCCAGGCTGGAGGTGTCACTCAAGTTACAAGCCACAGTGACCTGCCAGAGAAGACAAACCAGGAGGAGGTGGCTAATTTAGCATTCTTCAGACCAGTAGAAAACTCACCCTATTAACCAACACTTTGCTTTCCATGCAAGCCTTCTTTGAAGGTTCATTATTAATGCAATTGAACTGGCTTCTTTGGCTGCAGCTGGAGCACCTCTACCACTGGTCTATGTTGCTTTGGGTCAGACACCAATATAAATAACCAGAGCTGGCTCAAATGAGAAATCTTGGCTTGTTTGAGGCCAGCACTCTGGCTTGTTGGGTAATTTCAGGTAAGTCTTTTTTTTTTGTCATGACTTTACCTGACTTTCCCCATCTGTCCAATAAGGGTAACTGCTCCAGCTTCAGAAATGCACAGAAGCTGAGGTCTGTTCTCACATGAGGAATGTCCTTTGACCTGTCCTTAGTAAGAACACTTTTCAAAACCCTGTTCTTGAACTTCTGTGGAAGTTAGGCAGGAGCTCGGGTTGAGGTGGCCACACCAGCCTGGCCAGGGAACAGGAAGAGGTAATCCCAAAACATCTCCTGTTCTCCCTAGCATAGCTCATCCCACCTGTGACATTGCTTAGTCAGCACAGCATTTGCAAACCTATTGGAAAAACAACTGTATCATTAAAAACAGAACCTAAACCCCTAAAATCCAAGCCCACAAAATGCAGTTATCCTTGCTCAGCTCTCTCAGACTTTGGTAAAGGGCCCTGAGTGCATCAGATTTAGCAGGCAGGTCAGATTGGCCATGCAGAATGTGAAGAAAATGCAGAGAAGCTGCTACAGACATAATGCAGCCAGCTAGAAAACATCACAGAAGTTTCGCGCCACTTCCAAGACATTGATCTTTGGAGCCACTATAGACACATTCAGCAGAAGTGGTCCATTCTTTCCTCTACAAATAAGAGAAATAAACAGTGCAGGTCAATAGGCATGATCCTTGAAGGTGTCCCCAGAAAGCCCCAAAAGCTTATTTGATGGATGAAACACCTTCAGCAACATGGTAAAGCCTCCTGAATTCTCCAAATGGATTAGGAGTTACAAGTTTTCTGCAAAACTATGCAACAGTTTATAAGATAATGAAAGGACAGAGAAACCAGGTGGAAAGGAAACTGGGGACATGGAGGACATCAGTGTATTTAATGAAGGTTACCTGTGGAACAGAAAAAATTCCACCTTCAGCCAGGCTGATAGTTTTTAACTACACCAGAAAATCACCTTTCTAAAGAGGATGGATATTTAGGCTTGTTGACAAACCTCCTTCTAAGGTGAGTCTTTCTCCTTGCCTGATCCTGCTCTTAACCTGACGAGAACAGGGCAGAGTATTGCAGCAGCTCAGCTTTGCACTTGCCCCATTACTACCATAGGGTGCATTGCAGCTAGTGTACGGGGGTTGCTTGAAGCTGATGGCACCAACAAGGTGTGAGGTTTAGTTTGCAAAAAGAGGATTAAGCCACAGTCATTACTCTTATCAGTGATCTCCAATCAACTACCATGTACCTTTTCGATCTGCCATCAGCAAACCCTGGATGTGAGGACTCTGACTGATGCTACAGGTATTGTTACGGAGGTTGTAAGTGAAGTAACCTACTAAGGCTCTCTCCCAGACTCGTGAGCCAGGAGTTGGGCTCCCTTCAGAAGAGATTGTTCTGAATAAAATGTCTCATTGCTGTTCAGTTTCCTTCATGGTTCAAAGATTGTCTTCTCTAGTATCTATGAATATTCCTGTGATCCTATCCTGGACTTGCTCATTCCACAAGCTGTTACTAAAGCTGACTTAGACAGTAGGACTACAAAAGGAAAAGTTTTAGACGCAGAGCCATGCACACTCTTAGCACGTGGCTGAATCATACCCACAGTGATGTCCAGCTCCAAGCTGCAAAACTGATCAATTGTCCTAAAAATACGTTGACTTTCCCTGCCACTTTGGATCCAGCATCTTGTCTTTTGTGTGTGCTTGTGGTTAATTTCTTCAAGGAGAGTGGGCAGGAGGAGCGTCGCCGAGGGAAGTGCACCTAGGCTGTGCTGTCTGGCTTGCATGTTGGTAAGCCAGGACGGCACAGGGGCTGGAAGAAGCAACTGACATGAAGTGACAGTTTCCAAAGAAGAGACATCTTTGCACAGTGCATAGGTAAAGCATAGACACACTGAACCACAGGATGTTGTGCATGGTAAAAGCTCACACAGGTTCAAAGAGCAATTAGACAAATTCATGACAGAAAAATCCATCGAGGTCTATTAATTGCAAAGACAGAGTCTCTGCTTCAGGAATTCCCTCGGTCCCACACGCCTGGAGGGCAGGACAGTACCCTGGGGTAGTATCAGAACATGCTTTTACTTCTTGTTGGGCATTTTTCTTCCCGGCCCTTAGTAGAGAGAGGATGGATGAGCTGAGTATTGCTGGTCTGGCGTCAATATGCGCCCATGGGACGTTGACCTGGGAATAGCACAGACCTGCACAGAGCTTCCTGCCTATGAGGCAAATTCTCTTCAACTCCAAGCAGCAATATTCAAGCAAGACTACAAACAAAACTTCCCAGAAAAAAAACCAAACCACTTTTCTTCTTATTTTGGACCAAATCTGTGAACCCTAGGGAGCAGTCCTCAGGAGCGAGATCTGTTGCTAATGTGAGGAGGCAGAGAAGAAAGCTATGCCATTTTACCTCAACAGCCCCTCTGATTTGAAGGCACCATCTGCCTCCTGTTGATTTTTTCTTCCCAGGGGCTAAAACACACATGAGTCACTAACAAGCTCGTAGAGCCCGTGTGCGCTATCATGGTTTGCATAATTTATCCTGAGCCAATGTGATTCCACAAATTAATATTAAGTTGCTGTTGTTGGGGTGGAAATTCCTGTTACCTGCAGCAGGGCTGGATTTGCTCTGCATCTGCAGATTTATAGATGCCTGTGATGACAGGGTATAGAGATAAGGGATAAATATGCACAGAGCAGGAGAATGAGAAGAAATGCATCATGATCCAGTTTTTGTGGCTCTTCTTTCCATAAAAGAGGGCTTATCATGGCTCCTGCACAAGAGATCAGGTTTGTCATGATGAGATTGGGTGTCCACGTGTCACTTCTAGAACCTGAGAAGATATCTCCAACACTTTGGTCTTTCAGTCTTTCTACCGATTCAAGCTGTTTCTTTACTTAGCACCTTCTCTTAATCACCTTTATCTGAGAGATCCCCGTTGAGCAGAGCAGAGGGAACTAGCCTGGTTAAAGGGAAGCAACCCTGCAGACCCAGGCAGGAGTGAAGTCCACATTGTCTTATCCCCCTCCATTGTCTGTCTGCACTCTGACACACAGAAGCAAGTAGATGAGATGCTCAGGTGTTACCTGAGTAACAGAGCTTGGTTTGATTCCAGAATATTCAGCTGCGGGAGCAAGTTGGACATGCTCCAGACACTAAGTTTTATGCAAGCCCCTCTCCAGCATTTGGTCTGTGATTCCTCCAGTGCCACTGTCTGGGTTTGACCTTCATTGAATTTAAGACTCTCCTGTTGCTGAATGCAAAATCTGTCTGTATCTGACGGAAGGACCCTGTTGACCATCTCCTCCTGGAGGGTAATGTTTTTAATCCCTGCCTGGCACCTGCTATGGCAGAGTTTTGGTCTTGCCAGTGATCTAGAGAGTTCTCAAATGTCTCAGTAAAGTGCTGAGGATCTGGGCTGGAAATGTTCATTTTGATAGTACCCTTCTCTCCCCATGCGTCTTGTGCACCAGGTTAGATGTCTGTTGCTTTTATTGATCTCTTGTTTGTTCTTTCTTAAAAGTCAGCAGGCACTTGTCCCACCCAGCCAACAAGCACGTCTGACATTAGCCTAGCTGGTATCCACCCCTCCCCGGGCACAGAGCCTATCCCTAAAACGTGAGCAATGCATACCTGTTCCTGATGGCAAGGCAGATTTTCTGCATCAGGAGAACATTGTGTTTTCACTGGGTTCGCCAGAAAGGAGTCACATAAAAATAGTCACCAAACTTCCTTTCCCAACATGGGTTTCACAGATTCCTCAGTCACCATTTGCCAAGTACGACCTGTCCAGCCAAGCAGGCATGTTGGAGTGTGCACAACTGTACGCAGTTTGAGGTGCTCTTCTGATTTTATTTTTTAATAATACAATTCTCAAACGTGAATCCTGTGCCTGAAATGTTGAAAAAAACCCAGCACAGTAGTGGAGAGCTTGCACAAAACTGATGTGGTGAATTTTCTATCAGTGCTCACTATTAAGTGACAGAAAAATTCCCATGTGTTATGTCCTGAACACCTTTCTGCTCACCGTCAAGAAAGAGAAAAATGTTATTTGTGCTAAACACAGATGTGGTAAAAATAGAAATTGAATCCTAGGCCATATTTAGCATTTCAATTAAATGACCTCATTTTTAACAAGCATACCTAGATGATTCACATACTAGAAAAATCAGGCTATATACAGAGCTGTCCAAATGGGACATACAGCATGCCTGGATACAAGTGGAACATTTAATGCATCTCAGGTTCAGATCTTCACACTGCTCGCTGGATTTCGATGTGGTGCCTCTGCCATTCCTTGTTTCTTTTCTTGTGCTAGGACAACCCTATAGTTCCTCTCCCCAAAGCCAAGAGAAAGGAGGTGGTAGACAGCCCAACCAGAGCTGTTTGATCTAGAAGAATAAGGAACAGCCCATGCTCGAGAGGCCAGCTGAGATCAGGGCAAAGACATAAAGTAAGACAAACACTGTTGGGGTAGGAGGAAAGAAATCTGTCGCAGGAGAGCAGGGCAGCCCTGGATCAGGGTCCAGAGGCATGGTGGCATCTCCATCCTTGGGGACCATCCACTATCAGACCTGACCTGGGTGTTGGGGAGAGGAGAAGCAGAGACACCCCTAGAGCACCCTTCCCACCTAAATACTTCTGTAATTTTACAAACCCGTGAGCCGCCCACATCTGCCCCAAAGGACGGGGTTGAATGCACCAGAAAATGACATCTAAGCAGCAAAACTTTGGCCTTAAAATTTTCATGGAAATGAGCTGTGGAAACAAAATGACTGTATTAGAAGACTGGCTTGAGCATTAGTATAAACCTATCATTCTGTCAGAAAGGACAAATATTTCCTGCGGAGTTAATAGAGCTCTTACTCTTAATAGTTGTTTATTTTATTTTCCACTGTTAGTAATAAACCTCTGTGCATCTGAAAATAGCTCTCTCTAATTACTGTATGAGTACCTGTGCATTATCGGTGTGCACGGTTATGTTTGTGTGTGCTGATGACACCTCAGGTATAGGTAGAGAGCTATTTGGCTTCTTTGAAAAATGTATGTTCACTGAGAAATCTGAAATGTTCACAAAAGTTTCACCAAATCCAAAGTAGAGTTAGCCCATGATCAGAATCCTTGGAAGTCACTGCCAGATCTCTGCCTTTGGGGGAAATGTGCACAGAAGAAATCCTGCAAGGAAGTCAAGGGACAGTTAAAAGGAAAAATCAGAAAAAAAATTAAATTGTTTGCTCAGATTCATACCAAAATGACCTGTCAAAAGAATCATGTTTCCCCTGAACATGAAGCCTTGCTGTTTGGTTTTTTTTCAGTAGGACTCCAGTGACATGCTCTGTCACCCTATTCTTGAGACTTTTGTCACTAATTGCTCTCCTGATAAGATTCAAGATCCTAACATGCAAAATGAGACAAAGAAGATGGATATGGTGGGCTGGTAATTTCATGTAGCACCAATAACTTGGTGCTATATGAAAGTCTTTACAAAAATATGGCATGTCTTCTTAATGAACAAGTTCTTTTTCATTTTGGTTAAGACATTTCAGTTCATTTAGACACCTGGACAACAGCTGGGTTGCCTTCTGAACAACAGGTGCTTAAAACCAGGGTTCAACTCAAAAGTGGCCACAGGGTGGGGGGAGCTGAGAAAAAAACCACAAATCTGACTCAAAATTTTGCACAGAATTTGGTCAACGTAGACCAAATCCGTGCTGAGGCAGGGAGATGGGTGGATGCTCAGCAGTGTGCAACAGCTAAGGAGAACGGGTTTTCAACTGAAGGGTGAGAAGTATTTTTAAAGGGCTCCTGGCTGAGCTCCACATCTTTATTTTTGCTTGGTTGAGTGCAGCTGAGAAACTGGTCACAGAAAGGTTTGCACCTCATGAATCCCTAGGAGACTACACCTGCAGTGACTACCTCCATTCCAGGTACAAGCAAAATAAAAGGACTCAGGGCCAATTTACTTGAAAATCTTTTCCAAGTCCAGCACTGTCTTCGGATGCATCAGTAAATTTTATCTCTAGGCCCACCTCTGAGCTAGACTAGCATCCTTGTCAAGTGAGTATCCACCATACAGCATTACTTTCCACCGCCTTTTTTCAGATCTTTGGAGTGGCTGTCGATGCTGGGGTGTACGGCCACCTCTTGATTTTATCTGGCAATGTCAGCTGCAGCATGCTGTCACCTGGCTGAGTTCTCAAAATGAAGTCCAGGGCTGGAAATACTGAGGCCTGCTGAGAAATGTGGTACCAGCTGAAGGCATTGTTCAACATGGCCTTTGTTGGGGTATTTTCTGTCAAAATAAGTAGGGTGTGTGTGTGTCAAAATTGATGACTTTTCCACGGGATAATTCTACCCAGCTCTGAAATGCTCCTTTTTCTGTCCAAAATACCTCAGGCATGTCATCTGAAGCATCAATATTTCCTTCCCACTGAAAATATTTGGGGGTTTTTTTGGAATTGCACGCATGGGATTGTGTGTGTGTGTATGTCATCTGTGTTGTCATTTGGTGGCAGAGGCAGGTCTGAAAATACCAGGGACATTGTTCCTATAAACAAGTTTCTGTGTGTGCACTAGTGTGTCTGTGAAAGAAAAGAAATGGGAGCTTAACCGTGGTGATGCTGGACACCTTCCAGCTCTGTAGCAGGCTGCAATGTGGGTCACAGGCTGTTTTATGAAAGCTGTCTCTTGCATTGCCTTTTCTCTGGCTGATGCTCTTTAAGCATCACCACTGCCAGATCACGTTCCCTAGGAAGCAGAGAGGTGCCAGGTCTGCGCAGCCAGTTTGCTTTGCCAGGCAGCATTCAGGACAGGTAACAGCATCCTTGTTCTGAATACATTCAGGCAAAACTTAAAGCCAGAATAATTAAAAAAAAAATAAAATAGTGCCATCCTGCAAGCAAGCACTGCTCAGTGCCACCGTGCTGCTGGCAGGGCAGTGCAGAGCCAGTGATTCAGCTTCAAAATGTTGTCTAGTAAATCAGCAGCAGTGCAGGGTGTCAGCTAATGCCCTGCAAGGACAAGGTACCTAAGAAGAAAGGACCTTCCAAAACAAAACCAGGGGATGCTGCTTAATGTGGGATAATGGAAGGACTTCTAGGTTTTGAGTGATGCAAATAGACAGAGAGGCGATCACTTCTTCACCTGTGGGAGCAGTTCTTCTCTGCCCATCAAGAAGGCTAAACCCTGGTCTGGTATGTTGTTTCGCCTCCTTCTCACCAAACAGGAGAGGACAAGCTGGTGTCAGAGACTGCATCGTGAGCACGTTTCGGGTTCCCCACACAGCCTGGGAAGGGGCTGGCAGAGGAAAGCCGGGTTCAGTTTCTTGCTCTATCTCTCCCTCCTCCAGTGCTGGTAAAACTGTCATCTTTTCAGGAAAGCCACAGGATGGAGAGGAGGTGTTTGAAGCAAAAGGAAGAAAAGACTGCAACAGAAGCACCAAAACCACTGAGATATGAGAGCTAGCTAGTTTTTCACACGTGACATGAGGACAAACAGCTGTCAAGAGCTGAAGATGAGTTTGTTAGGCATCTTGGAAGTCCTCTGAGAAGGTGCTTTCCAGGCTGGTCTCCTGAAGTCCAGCTGGCTGAAAGCACTCCCAGGCACTGCCCCTCTTCCCGTGATGACCTGCTGCCATCTGCCAGAGAGCACAGTGGGGCAGCGGCCATGCCCCAGCCCCAGAAATAAGGTAGGGAGGGGGGAAAACCAGAGATGAAATTTCCTCTGAACTCATTACGCACACTTCAGGATCTGACAGTCTCCCAGGACAGCAGGAAGGCCCAACCCTTTGAGAACAGTTCCCTAGAATCCAAGTTTCTCAAATTCCATCCCTTGGGTTCCACCAGTTTGTGCTACACAAGGATGCACAAACCATGCAAACAAGTGACGTGGCGTGGGTCACAGCTGGCGTGGCACCTCACTCTGGCCTGCACTTCATTGCAGAAGTTTATTGGGTTGGTTAAGCATGATTTCCCCTTCCTAAGTCTGTGCTGATTACTCCCGATCACCTTCTTGTCCTTCATGGGTCTGGAAATGATTTCCAGGATTAGTTGAGGTGAGGCTGACTGGCTTGTAGCTCCCCGTATCTTCCTTTTTGATCATCCTGAAGACCGGAGTGGCACTTGCTTTCTTCCAGTCTTGAGGAACTGCTCCCAAGGCAAAGGCGCTGGACATCATGTCCAACAGTTTCTCACCTCTTTACTGAAATTTCCTCAGCAAAATTAAGCCGAAATGCTGAGATCTTACACAGTTTTTTACTCTGAGGCTGAGGATCATCTTGCTTTACGTGCTGCTTTCTCTGGAAAACAGAGAGCAGCGTGACATGCCGCTCCAGGCTCTGCTGGACCATGTTTTTCGTGACTCAGATGCTTGAATTTAAACTTGTAGTTAAGGACATTGCTGGATCTGGATCTAAATTTCTGAGGGCGAGGTTGGTGCAGTGAGCAACACCACGGCTTCTCCTGGCTGCTCCCATGGTGTCTGTTTCTGCCAAACTTCTTGACTGCCTTTGTATGCACGTGTGGCCCCCTCTGCAGAAAGAAGACCAGCAGTTTAAAACTTTAAGATAATTCTTATTTTAGCTTAAAAAGCACATACACCCTGCCTAAAAGAAGAGTTTCGTGCTCATACCCAGAGCGAGAGAAGCCACATGGGGATCTCTGAATGAATATCCCTGAATGGAGCTGAAGGAAGACCTCTTTAAAAGACTCAGGTTTGAGAAGATGAATAAACATGGAAGCCGAGCTGCTTGGGATTCACTCTGGGCTCTCTCTGTGTCTTGTAAGTGCCTGCTGGCCTCTGAGGCTGGAGCAAAGGCTGGTGCATCTGGAGGCGATGCTGAAATAACGAAGATTTTGCTTCTGCAGAGAATCACGAAGCTGTGCCATGGGGAAAACAAACATGGGATGTCTAGAGAACAGAAAAAAATAATCATAGAATTGGACCAGAAAGCCCTCTTTTATTCTGTGTTTTCCATGAACCACAAGGCTACATATTACTGATTTAAAAAAAAAAAAAAATGCTGTCAACCACATTATGGGGATCTGCAGATTTTTGATTGACCTTACAACTCCTACTCCTCCTGTCAAACCAAATCAAAGCCCATATCCCAGTCCTTCCCCCAAAATGCCTGGATTGGAGAGATGTTTTGGATCCGAAGACAGATCCACAGGTGAGGGAGCCCAGCAGATATTGGTGGGTCTTCTCAGCACACAGGGCAACACGTGAGGAGTGACAGGGCCCTGCCAGGGCTGAGCAAGAGGGAAGGTGTGTGGCAGAAAGACACAGTCTCCGTGACCCATGTGGGTGGATTTGGCTCCTTTCTTTGGAAATGCTATCGACGGTGGCAGACACTCCCTCTGGATGCTGTGAACCAGGCTCCCAAACCACCCTCACATGTGCAACGTGGCTTTCTCACCTTCTGCCAGCCAGAAGCTCCCATGGGGCGATTTGCCAAGTACAGGGAGGGACGGGAAGCAAAGGTGGCATTAGGGTCTTCAGCATGTGCATTGGCTCTAGTCTATGGGGCAGCAACCTCCAAAAATATGGAGAAAGCAAGCTTTGGAGCTACTTTTTCCTCCATTTCCCACCAGTGAATGGTCTTGAAGGGATTTTGCACCTTCATACCCAAGAACTGGGAAGTCTCAGGGAAATATGTCCGCACTACACAAGCAGTGTCCAGATGCGTAATATTCAGAGCAGCATCTGCCAGGATGATGGCCTCTAAGGCCCCTCTGATCCCCCAGCTAGGATGTGTCCTCACCTTGGTGGTACAGCTAGCAACACAGGCGCTGAAAAGCCCCACCAGTTCCACCCATGGGAGACAGCAGTGATCACCTGGGACAGGTGAGCGCATCCCTGTGTATTTGCTTTCTTTCTGAAACTAGTCATTAGAGAGGGTGTCACTTGCTTTCAGCTGACAGCAAGCAAGGCGTTGTTACAGGAGTCTTCTTTACATGTCAGAACTTTCTCACGGTCAGAAGTGCTCCTGGGCATGGGAAGGGTAGAGAAAGGAGTGGTGTCGCCCTCTTCAATGTATGTCTCATGCATTGAGGAAACACTCACACAAGCCAGGAGGAACAGGAACTGTGCTGAGGTGATTGCATCAGGTCCTTTGCATCAGTATCTCACCATCCCAGCCATTTCAGTACCTCTTTCTCTACCTTGACCTGCTTCTCTCAAAATGAGGAGGGTTTTCCTGTTTTCCTCAGGCCTTGCTCCCTGTTTGTGAGGCACCTTGTGCTCTCCCTTCAACAAGCCTGCCAAGCCCTGTGGTACTAGGGGAGCTGGTCTGCTTCTAGGTGTCTCTGACCATTTCAGAGCAATGGTAGCACCTCACAGCTGAGCTGGAGAAGACAACTCCAAGGGGCAAGTTAGTGCATCTGGTGCCCCCACAACATGCAGCTGCCCCTTTAGGGTTACCCACAGACTCAGTCCTCCTTTAGTAGCTCCTCTTGTTGCTCTGCTGTGAGTCCTGTAAAGTCGTCCCTCCGTGGAGCCAGATCTTGTTTCCAAATCCTGCTGCATTGCTCCCAGGCCCTCCTCCTACCTTCCTTCAGCACAGCACACCTTTCTGGCCAGAATCCATCCAGTATCATCATTAGAAGGTTCGTTGATCCCCAGAATAATACCTGCATGTTCTTTAGCAAGCACTGACTTTAGTTCATGGCTGTTTTGCCCTATGTGTACTTTCATTGAGTCACACAGTGCTTGCTGACTCACAGAGAGCATTCACGTGAAAAGTGGCAAGAATAGTAGGATGCAGGCTGGATAGCCTCTCTCCGATAGCTTCTCTCCCAATGGGAGGTGAATGAGGCTCATCTGTTTAGTTTAGAAAAAGCCCTCACGCCTTTGTGTGCATCCATATGGAAGGAAAGTTTCTGACAGATGAGGTTTCTAATTTATAGGCAAACACAAAACTGAATCTAGAGGTTGGACATGGATACCAGATGAATGCAGGCTGAAAGCAAAGCCAAATGTTTTCTATACAAGGTAGCAGAGTACCTGGGGAGCGTGGAGAGCCCTCCATTATTTAACATCTCAAGTAAGTACTTGTCATGGAAGGGAGAAAGGCACACTATATATGAAATCTCAGAAGCAGCCCTGCTATGTGCTTCTAGTGAAATCTTCGTCCTTCCTTGTGTTCTGGTCAAACTTTACCATATTATGTCAGTAGAGGCCAGAGATATGGTACCTTTGCTCCGAACCACTCCCAAAAGGGGTGAGACCCTTGCAAGACTCAGGGTACACTAACCCTACAGCCCCCCCACTCCTTCATCCGTGCAGGCATTGCAGCTCTACCAGGAGTGAAGAAGAAAAACACTATCCATTCACATGTACAGGATGCGCTGGCAGACCTCCCGTGGGATATGTCCAGGGCACTCCAACTCGGAAAGGCCAGGCGGGTGCTGCTCATCTCCCCGCAGTGCTCGATCTGGGACTCAAACACAGTGATGTATGTCTCTTGCAAGCTCCTTTCGGAGAAGGTTTTGGCAGACAGGATAACCTCCACCAGAATGGAGGCTGGAGCCAAAGCCAGCTAAAGCAGGTGGAGTGATTTATTGTGCTGGAATAGCTGTTTCATATTTCCCAGCTCAGCCCTTTTGCCTGGCTTGCAGATACTCACCCTGGGTGTGTGAAGGTTCCCTGTGCCTGCACAGTGTCTGTGCAGCTTTAAGCAGGCCCTTGATCAAAACATCCGAAGCGAAGCAGATGTAATTTCTCTAGCTAGCTGTGCTGGACCCTGAGGACTCTGGAAAACTGCAGTAAGGTCCCCACAGCTTCTGGGATGAATGAGGGCCATGTTAGCGGCACTGGAGGGATGACAGCCAGCTGTGAGTTTTGCTGGCTGCACGTGTGTTTACCTCATTCATTCACATCTCACATGTAGGGAGCTGTGGATTCAATTAGAAAATAATACCCATTTGCAGCTGATTGCCTGAGACATCAGCTTTAATAGCAGCTGGAGAGAGTTAGATGCCTGAATGGGTTCTGAGCTGCACTTCCTAGTTATTATGCTTCTAATTATGGCAAACCTGCTATTTGTCAACAATGTTTTATCAAAGGTGGGGAGACATGACACTCATCTTTTGGGAGGTGGCTCAGACTTTCTATTAGGTATTACACAAGATGGAGTCTGCCATATACCTGCTTGCCTTTCAAAGAAGCATCTGGGCTTTTTCTGTGGCAACGAGAATGTGTAGACAGCCTCGGAACAGTCAGTCTGGCAGCTTGGTGGCATACCTGTTTCTCTTCTGATACACGGGGAGCTTACACAGGCTCTAGGATATTTTTTACTCCATCTGGACCAAATCTGTGAGATTGGTTCTAGAAGCCATTAAAATTTTCATTCCAATCACACAGCAAACAGCTGAGGGCAAAACTTTGCTAAGAGGTTATATGTCTGTAAAGAGAGCACGAACAGTTCCTGTTGCAGCAATTCAGCAAGGGTTAGTCAGCGGATCTTGGTAGTTTGGTCTTGAGAACTCCCTAAGACACAACTTTTCCTGCTGGAACTTGGTTCAGAAAAGCAGCACTTGTCCGTTATACAAGAGCGTGATACGCTCTGCTTGGCTTGACGTGGAACATACAGCAGGAGATCTCAGGCTGTCTAATCCAGCCTCCTGCAGTCAGAGGCAACCACTGAGTAGTCATTCAGTCCTGATAGGGACACAGGATTGCGCTCCATAAGCTATAGAGCAGTTCTAACACTCTTAAGCAAGCTTAAGATTCTTTCCTCCCCCCCCCCCCCCGGCCCCCCCAAAACAAAACCCTCCCCCAAAAGCAACAAAAAAAGCCTACTCCAGAAAGACAGCAAGAGAGTTGAAGGTTATTGCCAATGTCCTCAGTGCCTGCAAGGGAGAGGAATTTTGTAACTGAAGTTCCCATGTAACAGACAGCAAAACAACTAACCCAACCCTGCTTTTACTAGCCAATTTGATTTTAAATTCCTTCCTGATTCCAGATTTGATGGCCTGTTGAACTCTGGGCAAAACATGCCAGCCAGGCACTTGGCAAGCTCACTAGCATCCATAGATGCAGCATCCTCCTCCATACTTAGCTGAGGTCAATCTCCAATGTTCAAGCAAGGTTCGTTTCACGTCTTTCTGTCAAGCACTATTTCTGCTTGCCTTTTTCATGTGGCAGTCCTAGCTGTGGCCACTGCCTCAGGCACTGACAAAGTCTATCTCAGGACATGCAAAGACAACCCTTTTTGGAGTGTCCTTGGTAGGGTACCCATCACTGGCTTCATGATGAACCAGCATCTTGCTCTTGCAGAGGGATACAAACAATGCCATTGGTGATACTAGCCACTTTCAGGACAAAAAGAGACCAAAGATCCCAGAGAACTGGAGCTTCAAAACAGCAGCACTGACAAAAAACAGCCTGTCCTGTGAAAATCACAGGAACCAGTTCTGGGCAGAGTAGAGGCATAGTAAGCAACTTTCACCTTTCTGTGACTCTACTGCACATCACTGTAGCCCATGTGCAAAGTATTAGGGGTATATAATAATCCCACAAAGAACAGGTGACTATAAAACTACAAAACACCAAAAAGCATGTAGTTAAACCAGAAACTTAAGTGTTAACATGTAATGAAGTCTCGTGGTATTTCCTACAATCTCTGAAGCCCCGAGGCCCCTGTGGATCTGAGAAAATCTCAGTATTTTATTTAAAATACATCCAGAAGATAGAAATTTCTTTCCCACCTTGTGGGAAAACTTGAGTTTGTTCTAAAGGCATTTATTACCTCTTTTAGATCTTGTGAGGTTTTAGGGGCTGGCAAGACATAAACCACCTTGTTCATCAGCTGGATTTGTGAGACTGAGCTTACTCTCTCCAGTTTCAAGGATGACACCAGACTGGGAGGAGCAGCTGATACGCTGGCAGGCAGGCAGGGCTGTGATCCAGGGGTACTGCAATGGGCTGGAGTACCGTGCCAGCAAGAATCTTAGGAAGTTTAGCCTGGGGTGAAGCAACCCCTTGCACCAGGACAGACTAGGGGCTGGCTGACTGGGAAGCAGCTCTGCAGAAAAAGGCCTGAGGATCTTGGTAGACAAGAAGTTGAACATGAGTCAGCAGTGTGCCTACACAACCATGAAGCTCAACTGCGTCTCAGTTAATGCTAGCAAAAACTCAGCCAGCAGAGTGAAAGAAATTATTATTCCTGTTTCACACTGATGAGGTTGTCTCTGAAGGGTTGTGTCCAGTTTTGAGTCCCTTCAATGCAAGAGAGGTATCAACAAACTGGAACAAGTCTGGCAGAGGCCACCGAGATGGTCAGGACCTGGAGCACATGGCGTATGAGGACAGAAGCTGAAGGACTTGTCCTTGTTAAGCATGAAGAAGACTCTGACTCAATCGTCCCTGTAATCCCCCGTTTGGCAGAGGCAGACAGCAGCTAGATTCCACCCCTACACACACATCTTGCTCTTCTCCAGGCTGAGCATACCCAGCTCCCTCAGCATCTCCATGTACATCATGAGCTTCTCCTCATATCCCAGCTGACTGCATCTGTCCTACTTGTGAGAGCTGCCACCACTGCAGTTTGTGAATGTCACCGCAGGGCAAAGAGCTGGGGGCTAGGGGACGAGGAGCAAATGAAGTCACCAATGAAGCACTGATGTCAATCTTTGCACCAGGATCCCTTCGCTTTACAGAAGCTGAGGGCTGTGACTAGAAGAGGCAGAGAACCCGCTCTGCTCCGAACTGCTTCCCGAGCCCCATCACTGGTGTTCATCCACACCAGTTGCCTCTCAGAAGAGGATGAGGTTTTCTCACTGTACTTCAGGCACACCATGAGCTATGAGCAATCATTTGGACTGGATGGCTGTTCTGCAATCCACTGCCTACTCTAGGGGGATTAGCGTATCTAATGAGTCTCCTGCCTCTTCTAATTGTTGCCCCTATACAATTACTGAAAAACCTGCCTCAACATGACCCACTATTCTCTCCCCGCACTTGCTAATTGCCACAGGTCCTTACTCCTGTGCACGTGGCTATAGCTACTGGGAAATGTTCTCTTGCTCAGATAAAAATTGTAACACAGGCATTTAAACTGGGTGGCTGTGTTTATTCATTCAGCTAGAAAGAAATAGCTGGGGGAAGAGCCAGCTGAGCAAACAGCATGAGATGAGGTGAGACACTAATACTTTGTTCAGGCCTGCGCCATGCAGCAGGATCCAGAAGACGTGTCCCCAGTGAAGGGCCCCAAAGGGAAGCGCTCCTAACCAACCTATCTGTGGTTTAAGAAATGGCCCGTTTTGGGATACTGAGCATGGACTGGCTCCAGAGAAAGCACCAAATCTGTAGGTGTTAAGCTCCTCTGAATAAGCCTAAGGTACGGCGGAGTGAATCTACTTGTGGCTGACAGCATTGACGTGTCTGAAAGAAGCTGAAATAAGTCCTTGAGGTCCAACACAGGTACTCCAGTCATGGGTGCCTCTATCAGGAAGTATTTGTCAGTCATTTTTGTCTACTATTATTCTGTTTTGTCTACTAATCCCCTGCCCAAATTCCTTATCTTCTATGACATGGCTCTGGCCAGTTGCTTTCCAAAGTTGAGAAGTGAGCAACCACCTGACAATCTTCCATTTTCAGATATCCTCTTCAAGCATCCTCAGATGTTTCTTCACCCTTAGTGCTCTGTTAGGGAATTGAAACAGGGATGAAGTTCCTTGGTTTAATTTACCGAAGACTGTGACAAGAAAGAACAAGGACTGCAGACTCCTCTCCAACCAACAGATTTGCTGTTGGGGTGAGACAAGTCCCTGAAGAAGTTTGTTGGTTTTTTCCTACAATGCCTGCTTCTCATCACTAGCTATGTTGGCACCAAGCACAAGCAGCAGTTTTAGATTGCAGACCGCTGAAGCCAGGCAGAATGACCCCCTGTCCTGGGTCTGCATCATGGGGTTTATGTGAAACTGAAGCCATCTCTTTTCTTTCTCTCTTGATTTTTTTTTTTGTTTCATTTTAGTTCCATTCAGGATTTCAAAGGAAAAACAAACAGCGGACACACATGTACCAGGTACCAGATGTATTTGGAGTGCATCATCCCAGATTTTTGCTCAGATTAATCTGAAAACTTCCTTCTGCTGCCCTAACAATTCAGAGACCAGTCAGATTCGGTAGTACAGGTATGTGCAGATGCACATATGTTTCAGATACAAAGAGGGAACAATGAAAAGGTGCCTGTAAGAGTAATCATCATATCCCGATTGCACGTGTATTTTAATTTAGTTTCTTTCTACTTCAGAGGACTGGCACCTTTTACACAATAGGCCACAAGTTCACGAAGTGCTGTGCCTTGAAATGTTGGGTAAAGAATGTCCATTTATGAACTATATAAACCATACAGAAAACTTCAGTGCATGCTGGCCACCCATGTATCTCAGCAATGACTGGTCAAATTACACCTTGAAGAGAAAGTAGAGCCACGGAGTATGACTCCTACAATGAACAGGCTTCATCTAAACACAGTAATTAAAGTGTTGTGCAACCACTCTGCTACTAAGTATCTGTAATAATTATGCCCCAGGAAAGTAAGCCCAACACATGTTCACAACCTTCCCCTAACATATGGGTTGTTTACACATTCAAGTTCCCATCCCATCTTCTTGGCAGCTTAGGAAAAGCATCTAAAAATATGCAGCCACACTGATGAAATGGCCCTCTGACAATGCCACTCAATTCAAAGGCTTTGGAAAATCATCCTGGAAACAAAACTGGATGGTAGGTTCAAGGTTCAGACATGAGCTTCTATACTCATACGTTCAAATAACAGCCACCATTCCACGCACACCAGTGTCACCAGCTCTTGCTGGTGTTTCAGCCCAAGTCTTGTTCTCCTGTTTCCCCAGTGACTGTCACACTCTCACTCTCAAGCAAGAAGTCCCAGGAATCCGTCTTGCAGACTTCAGGATCCCGCCGTGGATCAAGTCTGGAAAAGATCGAAAAGTTCTGCCTTCTGGTGAGAAGGCTCAGTCATGGTGAAAGGGCAGCCAAGAGGATACAAAGACCTGGGATTTTATTTGAGCCCTGCTGTGTGCTAACAGTACAGCCACAACTAGCTCAAATCTGTTGTGACTGACAAGTGAAGTCTGCTCAGATACCTGGTCAGGGTTTGGCTGAATCCGTGTCACTCTGATAGCCTGGAAGCTGACAGCTGGTAGAAATAAGCCCAGTTTCTTTCTTGATTTAAGCCTGTGGTTACTAAGGTCCTCCTGCTACCACTTTTTCCTGTTTGTGATCTTGAGGTCCAAGGCCAACAATTGTAACATGGGAACATTTCCAAAAAGCTCACAGATAAAAGATTGCAATATACAGTACCAAAAAACCACAGAAACCCCCTAACAGCCATTGCTCCTGAGACTCTAATACTGATCCTTAAACATCCTTCTTTTCTTCACACACGGGCAATTTCATTTGCATTTCTTATTAATCTTTTTCCTTCCTTTTTTTAAGACTGTTTCACATGGCTGGATTTCACAGTGGTATAAGCAGGACAGAAGACAAACAAACACATGTAACATAGACTGCACCGTTCAAGTAGTCGGGTAGACAAGGAATGGGGCTTGTTGCATTCTTTCTGACATCATTTCACCAATTTACTGCTTCTGAACTACCTGGAAGCCTATTTTTTCTCCAGCCCAATATCTGCTAGGTGTGTATCAGCCAGTGGACCCTCATCTTCATCTGAGTGCCACTGCATTTGTTATTTAGACTGTGTGACTGGTCACTGATGTCACCTATCATTTCTTCCAGCTCACTGCATAATAATAAACCACAAATAAGACCAGTTCCTGCTGAAACAACCTGAGCTTGCCCACAGACCTGAGGTTCTTAAATAAGACAGCCTTTCCCCGGGGGATACTTGACAAGTTATGATCAAACCTCTGCAAGCTGAACACCGAGTATTTTCAATTTCCACAGCAGTAATGCCATAAGCCTCTGCCACAAGATTATAAAGAAGCAGGAGGAAACTCTTTCTGGAGAAGTGGCCTCTGAAGAGATGGTAAGGAGGCGAACCCCTGTCATGCCAGAAAATGCCCCAGTTTTTTGGAAGGACATGGCTTTTCCTGGGCTAATATTTGATATAGGTTTGGGCTTAACAGTGAAGTCTGGAGATCAAAGGGATGTTTATGCTTAGGTGCCCCTTCATTCTTCTGCTTAATAGGAAGGAAGAAGAATATTTATGTCAAGTCTGGATTTTCATATTCTTGTCACTGTTGTTATTATATATATATATAAAAAATAGGAAAAGAAGAATTGCATACTGATGTTCCCTCTGCATTGCTGCTCTTTACCACATCAAGGGCAAGCCAGAGAAGAGGCGTTGCAATATTCCATTGGTTTGATGAATATGGAAACAACTCAAGGCCCCTGGGACTTGATGGCTGCCACCACTCTCTTTGCTTGCTCCATGCCATGCGCTGCCTTGAGAGCAAGATGGACTGGCCATAAAGAAAGGATGCAAAATGTCCCAGACAAATCCAGATAAACTACCAAATCTGGGAATGCCTTGTGGAGCCCAGCCCACATTCCAAGCCTGGTTGAGGTTCACTCCTCTTGACTCATAGCACAAAGTTGACAAACTAGCCACAAAGGCCTCTGAATTCTCTCTGTAATTAATTAGCCACAGGAAAACCTCAGAGAAGAGAGAAGGGAACAATTTAACACAGCTCTCAGAATGACACAGGATGCTGCAATTCTGAAGAGTCAAACTTGTCCCTTCTTCTGTCCCAGAGGCCATCCCTCTGAAGGGAAAGGTCCCATCTCCAGGACAGATGGTGATTTGGGGGTTAGTTTTCCAAGTCATGAGTCTGGCTTCCTTCCACCTTGCAAGTTTTATTCAACAGACGACAAAACCAAGCAGTATTACTCAATGGAAAGCTTCCCATCCACTTCCATGGCAATTGAAAGAGGCCTCATTCTGTTGCTGACCTTCCTGAGATGCCGCTCCTGAGACATGGTCTGTCCCTCTGCTGCCCCAAACACCTTCTGCTGCCTTAAGATCCACATCTAGACAACAGCATGCCTTGTGTGCAAGGCTCCTGCCTTCTTCCCCTTGCCTCCATCCCATGGCTTTATCATGATACTGGTTTGGGACATGACAAGAGCTTTTTCTTATACAACCCTGCACCCACAGTCATCTTTGGTCACATCATCCTATGTTGTTGGTATTTCCCTCAAATACATCCGCTTAAAGGGTTTGAGAATAATTTAAGTCTGCTGAGTGAAGAGGAACTTCTACTGTGAGGGGAATTCTGCGTCTCCACTCCAGCCTGCATCTCTGGTGAGTGAGTCCCCTCATTCTGGGCTTGCATTTGTAACCATCTGTGACATTTAAGAAGAAGCTGAATGGATTCATCATCACAACATGGTGTGCAGCAAAGAGTTTATAATTTCCCAGCCATTTACTTAAATTACTATACAATAAGTGAATTGAGCTAAATAACAATGGAGAGAAGGGAGAAAATGGTCTTGTTGTCTTCCATTTCAATACCCCACCTAAGTCCCAAATTTACTACCTCATTACATCTTCTGATGTGTTCAAGAAACAGGAAGAAGAGGGACATGCATATGCTTTAAACCACTTATCTAATCAAACCTTCTGCTAATTTTGGAGTGGGAAGGTTGCAAAATAAAAGATATATTTTTCTCTCCCAAATGCATACTGTTAAAATGGCACCCGGTGTACATTTTTCCTCTTGCCCTAGCCCATCCTACTGTCACCTCAGTGGAGGCTTCTTCTCCTTGGGTGCGTAAGCCATGATTCAGCATGTTGCCCTGCCATGAGGAGGAAGCCCAGTTCGGCCAGGTATCGGTCTGTGTGTTGGCTGCTCTGGGAAATCAGCCTCTAGCAGCAAAGGCATCGGAGTAGTCAAAGCCCAGCAGGGATCTTGCTGTCCAGGCTGTACCCACAAAATTTCCAAGAAGTGGGTCAGGTGTGGAAGTGGAGATCTGCAGCCAACCTGCTGCAGAACAAGTAGCATCAAGCCTAAGAAGGCAGGATTTCACGTTGGATGGTTTCTTCTAGGTTTCCTGTGCAAAGCCCCTGCTTGCAGGCGCTAACACATCTTTTTGACTCCCCTGTCTGACTCATGCCACTCTGATTCTTCTGTTCTCCTAACAAACAACAGCTGTGTGGACACATAGCAAGTTCAAAACTGGTGGACTGTTCCAGACCCTTTCCAACCTATTGCTCCAAGCTAAGCTGGTCTCACCTGCCTTTCTACAGACTTTTGCAATTGTGTAGCTCAGTTTAAGGTCCAAACTGAAGGGCACAGTTGCTCGTTGAGGGTTGCTGGGCTGCTCTTCCAGAGCCCTCTTGTGGCTATGAGGGAGAGCCAAGTAAAGGCCCTTGCATCCCTGAAAGACAAGAGGATTTGGGGAGGTGCCCTGGATGGGTTTTGCCATCCTGCAATGCACACCAAGGACAGAACTCAGAGCTGACCTCAGCAGACATCTCTGCTTGGCTGGAACAGGAACGTTTACACCACAGACCAATTGATGCAAAACCCCAAACAGTCTTCTGTTCCCAATATTTGTTGCTGTCCTTCTCTCAGTTCACCAGGGAAGAAGTTCTAGCTGATGCTTCCAGTATCAGGCAACACAGTAATTTTGAATGGGTTGGGACCTTAAAGAGGCTCACAAATTTTAACAGAAATGCCTCATCTGCTAAATCTGGATTGGGTGCATTTCCAGGTTAACCTACATGTGACCGCAGCCAACCAGGACTCAAAGTTCAGCCAGAGATTAACCTAAACTTCACGTCAGATTTTCACCCAGAACCTACCTGAGATATGGTAGACCATATCTCGGGTGAAAAATAGACCCAGGAGGCTCACATCATGTGGCTTCTGGAGCTGTCACCACAGTAATACTGAACAGTGGGACAGGTGCATGTCGCTGATAGCATCCTACTGCTCCTGCACCATGCCTAAGAGCCTCTCAGGTCTAATTCTCAAGGAAGATGACAATTCATAGTTCTCCTCCCACTCCAAAACATAGGTGTGCATCTTACTCTTCTACAGATTACACAAAGGAGGCTGTGGGTTTTTTTAAGGTTTATTACTGTCATCAAAAGAGGCAAACTCTCTGTGTCCAGGCAAATAAACTGGAAGGTAATGGGCTTGCAATGCATCTTTTCCCCAAAATGCACAATGTCAGTGTTACAGCAGTTCCTGCTCCATCTCATTGTTTTATCTATCCAAGGCCAACAAAAAAACACATCTTCTTTAGCGCAGTGATCCAGATAAAAATGTGACCTTGCAACTGAAGCACCACAAAAGTGTCCTTTTTCCTACACAGAGCAGTTTGATCCGCTAGGAAAGGTGCACACAGCACAAGCTGTTATCCTTGCTCCCAGTTCTGAAGCAAGAAGGGAGCGCTTTTGTTCAGTTAACATGGTGGTTTCCATAGGATAGAAATTCCTGCAGGAATCTGCAGCTGGAGCTGAAGATAATGACTGTCTGGTCTTGACTCAAGAAGTCCACAGGGCAAAGGGTCCTTCAAACTGTAGAGGTGTGCTGTTCCTGTGAGTAATTAAACATCTGTGCTGTTAAAGATGCTGGCTTGCATTTATTTGTATTGTGCAAATGATTTACTTTGTAAGATTTCTCGTGATTTTATTTCACAGGATTGGAGAGGTATGATGACAGCTTCATTTACCTAGTCCAACCTCTGTTAGCCAAAGAAACCCCATCATCATCTCACCTTGGGAGGAGGGAAATTTTCTGTTTAATGGAGACAAGAGGACAAATTGTCCAGGCAGCATATTACATTCTTCCTCGTGAATCAAAGTTTCATTTTCTTTTTCTTTTGACTCTTCAGGATCACAAGCTGAAAGGCAGACAACAACGCTGCTAGTGCATCCCTGCGCCCTGCCTTGATTTTTACAGCAGAATGACACTCACAGCTCACATTTGGTGTGTATTCCTCTACAACCCCCAGATGCTTTTCTGAAGTACTGCTCAGACAGTTATTTTCCATTCATAAAAAAATCATAGCTCACACACTTACAAGGTCTTTAATTCCATCCAGCTAGCATGGCATTGGGAATTTAATTTCTTCTGAAGTACAAAGTGCTACACCTGTCTTTTATTAAATTCTTTTCTCACTCATTTCAGACCTCTGCAGTTAAACTGATCGTGCTGGACTTCTAATCCTTGCTGTCAAAATTTTTGTGATCTGGCCCCACAAATTAAATACATGCCCCTTAGTCCTTTGTCCAAATTATTAACAGAAATTTGAAATGGCATCTAGGCTGTGGCACATCTGTTGAACAATCTGTAAAACTCTTCCAGTTTGGCAGTTACCAGCAAACTGCTGGTAACTACTTTTTTTCCTCTGTTTTAAATAAGGATGCATATAGAAGGCATGCCTGGTGAGGAGCAGGTGAGGACTTTGGGCTTGTCTAGTTTGGAGAGAAGGAGACTGAGGGGCCATCTCGTTGCTCTCTGCAGCTCCCTGAGTAGGGGGGGTGGAGAGGGAGAGATGCTGAGCTCCTCCCCCTGGTATCCAGTGACAGGACACACAGCAATGGCTCGAAGTTGCATCAGGGAAGGTTTAGACTTGACGTTAGGAGGCACTTCTGTACCAAGAGGATGGTCAAACACTACAACTGCCTTCCTAGAGAGGTGGTTGATGTCCCAGACCTGTCAGTGTTGAAGAGGCATTTGGACAATGCTTTAATATGCTTTAACTTGTGGTCCGCCCTGAAGGCAGCTGGACTAGATGATCATCATCAGTCCCTTCCAACTGAACTATTCTGTTCTGTTCTGATCTATTCTATGCTATTCTATACTTTTAACAGAGTCTAACCTGTGCTATAATTCCTGACTTGATCCTGAGACTGTCACCTGGGGCAACCTTGAAACATCTTCTGTCAAGACGCATCACACTTATAACCTGCCCTGGTTTCAAGGCCAGCTGACCTACCATAGGAGAGCATTAGGTTAACTTGGTATAATCTCCCATACCAACCATAAATGTATTGGCAGCACTGAAATGTTTCCATAGAATTTTCATTTCATGCAACATTTGCTGTTGAAGGCTCTTGACAATCAGGCTGCTTTTCAGTAAATGCTTCGGTGGAAGCACAGGTTTTGATTTTGACCATATTCAGTATATAATTCATTAAATGGTATGACAGAGCCAAAGAAAAACAGATTATGCATCTTGGTCACCCACATGACACCCACTCCTACTTGCTCACCATCCCAGAGGCCACCAGCAAGGATGTCCCCACAGCAAAGTGTTCAGCTCTCCTTTGCAACATCTGTGGCCACTACAGGCCAGCAATGAGCACAGTGCTTCCCATCACAACATTCTTTAATCTCACATCAAAATCCATGCCAAAAATACACCTGGAAACAAAAAAAAAAAAAAAAAAAAAAAAAGTTTGGGTATTTTCTTCTGCTGCACCATTTAAAGGCAAAAAAACTTTTCTTTCCCATCACAAATGGAAACAATTCCTATGTTTCCATCTGTCAGTGAGTGATACTGCCCTGAAAATGCACAAACCACTCCAAGACAGAGGCATCAATTGGACTGAGAGGCACTTCTCAGAAAATAAAATTTACAAGTGTTTTCCATTTTTACAATATTAATTAAAGCACAGGGGGAGGTGGTTTCTAGTCCTGTTCTGTGAACTAGCTTTTTCCATTTTCCTATAGATTCAGGGAGGTGTGGGAAGCTGTTAGTATGCAGATAATTAAAAGAAAATTAATTCCAACTTGATTCGCTCTGATGCTCAAGTCTCAAAGAGAAAGAAGAAGCTGCAATGCACAGGGAGCTACCTGAACACTACCCTTGTCTTCTGCAGCTCAGAGCTTTTCCAGGCAGAAGCTGCATTCAAAGTGAGCCCTGTGGGGTGGGAGATGCTGAAAGGGTCTCTGGTGCTGCTTCCTAAAAAGCCTGTTATCCTGATGTCAGGGCTCCTACGGCAATGGGAAAACTGAGTCATCACAGTGGCAGAGGAGCGGGGTTGGCATTGAACACTTCCCCACATAAGCCACTGCTTATATGAAGTATCCAGCTCATACCTATGCCTTCCACACCCCTGTCGTGCACTTGAGGTGATCAGAAGGGTTCCAGCTCTTGCCACCAAATTTAGGGGGTTTTTGGCTTTCCTATTTTAGTAAAAAACTCTTTTGGAGGCTGTTGGTATCTTTTTTTCTTTGAAAAGACATAAAGTATTTTTTCCAAGGTGGCAATTTAATGAGAAGGAATTTAAAAAGCAGGCCAGCTCTCAGTAACCCAGGCTGACTGCATGACCCCCACACCATTTGGAGCTCATGGCCAGCCACTGCTCTCCGTACAGGACCACAGAACAGGTGGCCACCATAAGGACATTCCCTGTTTACTCCCTGCACAAAGTGGGCAAGATCTGATCCGCTTTCCTTGGGAAACAGTTGCTGAAAGTGTGTCTTCAGTCTCTGCCAGCAGATGCCCAATGTCCCATCTGCTCATGGAGCTCAGCCTGTCTTCAGATGCACTACTTTTTCATCACCTGCTCCTTCATCACTGTCATTTCCATTAGCAATTTCCAGCCTTCCCGGAGGAGCTATTGGGTCTGTTTGCCATCTGTCTTTCTCCTTCCCCTGAGAACATTTGGACAATGTTTCATTTAGTAGTGTTGGTTTTTTAAGTAAGTTCAACATCTTTTGATAATAAATTGCTCTTTATATCCCTTGGAGGCACTTCCGTCTCCTTTGGTGACCTCTTGCTCTTTCTGGGTATTACCATGGCTTCACGTTCGCCTGCCCCCTTGCCATTTCATCAGTCCAATTTGATGACAGAACAACCCCTCAGTCATGATCCTGTTCTTCTGGAGAATGCTTACTACTACCCGAGATTACTTTTCCCCTTAGCACCTTAGCACTGCTCTTTTCTCATTTGCATTCTTTTTGCATGAAATCTCCATTTCATTCCTTGAATTTCACTTCACATCTTTACTTCTGGTACTCCCTTTTCTTTTGCCTTTGAAAAACAAAGATAATAAAAGATTAAAAAATATTATTTTTTCTAATTAAACTTTTATCAGTTTTGTTTGAGACAATAAAAAGGATTTGTGGATACCGAACACAGAAAGGGACAAATATGGATAAACCTGAAGATTCATCTCTGTTAAATAATTGGAACAGGTGGACAAGATTATATTTAAGGCAATGCACAGAGGAGAGAAGAGCAGCAAATGAATGCAAAATCAGAGTGCTTTCACTTAGCCAACTTCTACAGGCAAAAATAAAGCAAAGTTCTAATCTGATAAAAATACAGAATTGGGCAAATGTATCACTTCATCTAAACCTGATTTTTTTCTGTCTTTTCCATGTGGGGATTAACAGAATTTTTCAAATTTCCTTTAAAATATTTAAAAAAAAAAAAAAAAGATAGCTCAGATTTCCTCCATCACATGCCTGCTAAAGCTGAAGCTTGAAGAAAGACTTCAAGCACAAGGCTCAAACTAATACTGCAAAAGGTAGCAATGCTGGAATTTGCTTTACAGCAGCAGTCTCACTTCATCTCCTAAACCAAGATTTTGCTCTGGAAATTCCAGACTGAGTTATTGGTTACTGGAGACAAAAATGCAAAGTGTTGAGGGAAACACCAAAGGGAAGCCTACAGGGGAGCTCGGCAGCATTTCTGAGCTGTCTGCTCGGCTTCCATGGTTTCCTTTGGTGACTCCAAAGAGAGATGTCTCCTCTTCCATGTCCTACCTCTTCTTATCCTTTCTTCTTTCATCACCAGTTCTTCTCAGAGCAGCAAGGGACTTTCCCTAGGCAGGTATTACCAGAGTGCAGACCCTTGGCCACCATGGTCCTTTGCTATCCTTCCTTCTCTCCCAGGTAATTTTTTCTCTGTACCAGCACACGGTTTGTGGTCTGCTTGATATTTCAGTGCTTTGAAGCAAGAAGTCACAACAGACTCCTAAAACTATTTTGCTTGCTGTATGCAAAAGCCATCCCTTGGAGGCTGTTGCTTTGTTTGCAGAGGGGCTGTTGGGCTGCCGTTGCCCAAGTGCATCAATGCATCAAGGATGTCATACCTGTAGCATCGCAGGAGACAGCTTTCCCTGACGATCCAGGAGGCTCTGAAGAGGATGTTCACTAGCCTGTGGCTCTTCTGGGCTTTATATGTTCAAGATGTAAGTTGTGGTCTAGTCATGGTATGTGCTATGGTTTTTGCTGAAGCGTGGGTACTGTACTTGGGCTGCAGGTTACTTCTGCAGCCCTGTCCTTTCTAGCAAGCAGCGTGCAAAATAAATGCGTGGTCAGTAGAGGGGCTCCTGAAACTGGGCTGATCTCTGCTCTGCTCCCTCTTACAGAAAAACCCTGACTATGAAATGTGAGACACATCTCCTCTTACCCTCCCAGCACTGCTATCATCCAGACAGCGGTATGCAAAGTTGAACCAGTCTCCTGAGATTCCTAAAATCATCTTGGCTCCCAGACCGAACCTTTCCTTCTTCCTTTTTTCCAGAGCTCTGCTCCTCACTTCTGTATGCAGCTAGTGAGAGCTATGTGGCTTGAATTTCGGGGGGGGGGGGGAGGGGGTGGGTCTGATGACCACCTGTAGCCTCCATTGGGAGCTGACACCTCCTAAACTTAGCAAGCAAAATTTTATAGCAGGCTGCCCCACCAGCTGTCCCATCCTACCACACCAATAGAGCCAAAACCATTCCCCAGCTATGGCGTTTCAGTCGAGAATCACAACTGTACCTCGCGTTTTTTGTTTAGGGTTGCGAGGGCTTTTTTTTTACAAGGAGAGGGAATACATCCTCTACTTATGTATTAGTGCCAAGCTGGTGAACTTCTGGCTCAGGTGAGTGACATAGCGAAATTCTGACTCATTTGCAACAAGGAAGGAAGCAGAGTATACTGTGTGCTCAGAATTAGGGGCAGCAGGCAAGATTATAGCTGGAAAGGCTGCCTGCTGAGAGCACAGTGTATTTAGAATCATCTAAAATTATTTGTGTGACTCAATACTGTTTTCCTAACACCGAGAGCTGCATGTGGCAACTCTGCCCCTTAGGATGCTCTTTTTATCCTCCTTGATTTTTTTACTTGTGGATGAGAAGGGGGAAGAAAAATGAAGAAGAAGGAAACTTCCCCTGTTGTTTAATCAAAAACAAACAACACTTTGCACTTTTGCAGCAATTCAAGGTGTTTTACAGATGAGCTTGGAGGTGTTGGACGTGGACCTGGGTTGGTATCACCTGTTATCTGCTGCTGTACACAAGAGCAAAGTTGTGTGGTTACCTCTAAGTGGTTCTGATTGAGCTGAAGGGTTTGTTTGTCCTGTCCCTTTCTTTCTGCCTTGCAAAGGGAGTTTTACACAGTCAAAGCCATGGCAACATGTGAGCCCTACTGTGACACCTGCAATGTCTAATACCGCAATTTGAGGAGCCAGAAGGACCCAACAGTAGTAGCACTAGGAAGTGTTAAGGTCAGAGAGCAAGGACTCTACTACAACTTATTCACCTTCGTATTACAGAGGTCTTTGGCCATCCAGAACTACCAAATAGCATTTAATTTTCTTCCCATTTTGGTCAGCTGCTCAAACCCCGTTCTCCCCTCACCCATATCAGTGTGCATCTTCAGACAAATCTCATCTGATGCGATTATGTAGAAAGTGATACCTCCCCGCAGGGCACAGACTTCTCTTCAGAGAATCTACTGAATGAGCTGTCCCAGGATTTCATTTCCTTCCCAGGTAATAAAACCAGGTATCTCCTGTCTTTTCTTAACCTGCTTCACATCTGGTTCCAGCCATTATATTTGCTTCTGTCTACTGGATCAAGCAGTACTTGGCTGTCAGGAATGCTCTGAGGGTTCCCAGTGGTTGGAGATCAGGACCGAGCTACCTCTTTGACAGCTCATTTGAGCCCAGCGCTTGCTGGGAAGCTTAAAGGCGAGACAGTTTAATATCACAGTGTGTCTCTGCGGGTCCAAATGGACCTCATGCCAGGTGGGTGAGTGGGCACAGACACTGCTGTGCAGTCATGATGATAACATGGCAGTGCCTGAGCCAGCTACTCCCTTCAGTGAGTCATTATTTCCCCTCTTACCTCCTTCCCTAAACAGCTTTGCTGACAAAATTAGCAGCTACCTGCTGTATGCTTAGTACTACCATTCACGGCACAGAAGAAAATATTAATTCATCATAAATGGAAGCAAATGGACCCACATTAAGCAGGAAGCAGCTTATACTTGTATTATTGCATCAAAGTCAATGGTATGCTTTGACTCATCTAATAGAGGCCATCGCAGAGAAGAGCCTGTTAGGCAGAACAGAGGAAGTCCAGATCTGGATGAGAAAGCAGCTAGTGACACCAGGAGCCATCTCTAAAGCTGTGCAAGTATCAACCACAGCACGTTTCTTTCTTCAGATCCCCTTGCACATCACGTAGCTATCTGGGCTGGAGCTCCCCCTGATCTGCTTAAACCACAGAAAAGGGCAAATGGGCCCACAGCAAGAGGCGTCTTAGCCTTCTCCCTCTCCACAAACACCTCCAGTGCCCAACACTTGTACTCTGAAAACTAAAACTGCAGAGAGCCGGAAAATCCAACTGAGAAGAAGCATGGATTAATGTGCAACTCGTGTAGCTGGATGCTCTACCCGACTTCTTTTGGATTCATTCTTTTTGTCTGGGTACTTGTCATCTATCCAGGATCTACTGGTGGAAAGAATCTACTTTCCATTCACGGAAAGAGCTCTTTTCATCCTAGAGGAAAGACATCAAAATGAGATGTCAAGATGAGAAATGGGGGCTGTCCATATAGGCAACTGACTGCTACCTGCTCACAGCCAGAACATCTGCACAGAGATCATCACAACAATGAACGAGGCCTTAGCTAATCAGGTCCTTTTCCAGATGTCTTACAGTCATACTGCAGAGGATACAAGAAGTCACAGAAATGCTCTTTAAGGGCAGTCAGTACATTGATGAAACAATTGTTCCACCACCAAAATGTTGCTCCCACCTTGCCTTCTTCCCCTAAATTGCTTTCTCCATAATTAGCATCCCAACAGAAGCACATTTCGGCCTGCAAAGAGACAAGCCACAGATACAATGGCTTTTCCTTCTTGTTCATTCAAGGTCAGCTCCAGTCCTAAGGCACCAGCTTATTTTTTCCAGCAAAGCGTTACAAAACCATGGTAATGGGATCGACCTCTGCCTGCAAGCTGCTAATGACTTCCTGGGTGAGCACCCAGGGAATGGAACCACTCTGGTCTGCATGCCGCTGGGGGAATTCATTTGCTGGAAGAGCATTACTTAGCTGACTTTCAGCACTTTCACGGAAGAAAGGGGCTCAGCAATGACTGGGTGAAACCCACAGCTTGCCGGGGGGCTGGCTGTTGTCAGATGTTGTTAAATCTCACAATGCTGCACAGCCACTGCACGTCCCTAGCAGACAGGGTGTTTTCGTTCAACAACTATTTGGGAGCAAAGTGCACCAAGTACCTTAGGCAAGCATTATTATTAACTCCGATTATTCACCACTGGTTTTGCTAATACTCTACACCTAAGAGAGGCCACGGTGACTCAGATCCCAGGAGGCCAGTGAAAGAATGCACAGACCACAGTACAAGCAGGCATGAGCTCATGTTGCAAGCAGGCACAGCAACGTAGATGTGGTCCAAAGACCTCGCATGCTGTCTGCAGCCCCAACCTGGCTGCAGAGCCCCCCTCGGGCATATGGCAGGCACGTGAGGAGGCTGCATCCCTCATTCCATGTGATGCGGATCAGGAAAAGGAAGGGAAGACGTTTTCCTGAGAACAACATCTGTCGCAAGATGAGACTGAGCCAGACTTGTGTGTTAAGCTGCCTTATGGATAAGGTCTAGCAATTGAAATGGCTCTTCAGAAAATTAAATAAACCGAAAGCATGTTGAAAACAGGCCTGTTCCTGTTGGCATTTTGAACCCAGATTCGTTCTGAGCTCTGACTTGCAGAGGCATTCCATAAGTTCAGAGGATGGAAGAGATGAGCTTCTCTACTTCAAAATGTCCTGAACAACCTGATCTAGCAGTTAGGGTGACCCTGCCTGGTGCAGGGTTTGGAGACAATGCTCCAAATCTCTTTATGATACTACATTTCCTGCTGAAAACTGTATGAAGGGAAAAGCACAATACCTCTAAGTTTTACAGGTCTCCTCTTTTGGCACAGGTGTTTTCAGCCTCTAACAGCCAGCACAGGCCTCTCAGGAAGTGTACGTCCCTCTCCAAAGAAACATGCACAGGCACCAGCCCTTCCAGGACTGCTTATTAGCACCTTCTCAGTGTCCTGTATTTTTTGCAATTGCTGGATAAGCAAAAAAATCAATAACGGTTTCTCTTGTCCTTCTGCTGAACTCACAGAAGGACCAGTTTACCCTGGAATAACTCAACTGGCTTTGCAGCCCTCCAGCTGCACAGGGATCCGCAGGGACCTACAAAGATGGTCCAACTTGAATATTGCAAGTCAATAAATATGGGAATCCAGTGCACTTGATTTTCAAGTTGCCTGGTTTATTAACTCAACAGCATGGTCCGGTTGCCACAGAAAAGGGCCGTGAGCCAAGTGTCCTGACTTGTCAGGGCCCGGAGTGCACACAAACACACTCCCAAAGGCTCCAGTTCAGACCAGCCCTGGCCCTTCAGTTCCTGATGGAGCTGTGCTGGGGTTTTGCTCAGCCACAGCTGTGCCTCTGCCTGGCCACGGACCCTATTGGTCCGGCCTCTCATCTGCACGCTGGCTTCCTGAGTGGACCTGGAGCATGTCTTGTCACCATGAACTCACCTGATGTTCTTCATTCTTGGCTGAACCTGGCTGTCATCTAGCCCTGCCTTGCCTGGGTGCTGTGAGTTGGGGTTTGCAAAGCCCCTGCCTTGCTGGCTGTGTTACCATGCTTGGCTCCTGTCCTTTAGGGAGGACCTAAGGCTGGTCTTCACTGCTCCTGGATGCTAGCTCTGCTATTGAGGTCCTCGATCACCTTGGGGAAGTTTTTCCCATCCCTGCTTGCTTTAGCTCTGGGTCTTTCCAATGCAGCAATTAATGATGGATGGGGACTGCAGCCCAAGCCAGGCTCGAGTCACCAGAGGAGCCAGCCAGGTATGTGGCTGTCCTCCCTCGTGTGGCTGTCTTCAGTTTAGCACTAGATTAGACTTGTTCAGGATTTTCCCTAGACTTAGCTGTTGTTCACATAGTGCAGAAAATGGGCTTGTCACATCTTGTCCCATCAGCAGAGGGGATGATCGGCAGCACCTGAATCTGGCTGGGCACTGTGAGCTGAGCGTTTAGCACCAGGAGCTTGTTAGGAGCTGAGAGGTCTTCTGTGGAGACACACAAAGGTGGGCACAGGCCAAAGTGTGACTGATTTCACTGTCTGTCTTTCTCTGTGGTTTGAAGATACGCAAGCAATTATTTTAGTTTTGTGAATGTGCACCAAAGGTGTGGCTTTCTCATGAAAGAAAGAATTGGCTTAAAAAAAATTATCAAGATCACAAACCTGGTTCTAATGCTGCTTCAACTTCCAGCTGACCAGGCAATCCCTTTCCTCTGTGAAGAGGTGGTGAATTTTTTTGCTAATTGTGCTTTCTGGTGAAGTTTCCCAGTGCAGTCAGACTTCTGCCTGGGCTCCCTCAATTTTTCCCCCACCAGTGAAAGCCATATTTACAGCTGGTGGAATCTTCAAAACCAAAAAGAAAACAGGGCAACCAAAGCCTAGATTGCTGTGACAGTGTGACAACTCTAAGTCTGTAACATTAGATTTGCTTATGAACCCTTTCCCTCGTGTCTGATGGATCACCTGACATATATGCATCCAAACTGAGTGAGCTGGTGTAGCTGTTTCCAGCTGGGCTTCGTCTCATCCCAGGGTGGGTGTATAAGCTGAGCAGATGATTCATTCTCTGCAGGTATTAGTCTTTACAGTCTTTACAGTCCTATCATAAGCTTCAGAAATGTTGCTTTGTTGTTTATCAGCACCTGCTTAAAAACAAACAAGTACAAAACCAGTAATGCTTCATTGCAACAATCTCATCAAATTTGGAGCTGAGCATCTAACAGCAGAGAGATGTAGGTGTGCTACGCTGCCTTCTTTCTGCCACTCAAAAACATGGATGAACAAATGAAATTTTAATGCTATTCTAAATGGGGAAAAATCCCTACTGGCAGGAAAGGGTTAAGTTCCAATGGAATCACCCAAAAAGGAAGACCAAGGTAGCTTTTCAAACTTTTTTTTTCCCCCAACCTTTTTTTTTTTTTCTTCTCCATCTTCTTTCCCCAGACCTTTCTCTGGGTGGCAGTCTCTTTTTCTTCATTCCCACAGAAAAAAATAATCTTTTACCTTGACTGAGGAAATAATGTGTGCTTACAAAAGCAAAGAACTACCTTAAATTGCTTGGGCAGCAGGAGTGGTTAGTTCAATTAATTGCCTTAACTTTGCAGAAACATCTGGCATGCTGTTTACATCCTGTGAGAAGCAGAGTTCCTTTAGGAACGGAGTAAAGAAGATGAATGAAAATCTGCAAAGACTCACCCACACACTTCAGCAAGCATAAGATCTTTAGCCTCTTGAAACCACCCTGCAAAATGCATCTGCTCACACAGAATTTCAGAGTAACACAGCTTTCAGGTGCTCACAAGAGCTTTGATCCTAAGAATGGCAGCAAATGGGGATGATGAACAGAGTCTAATTATCATAATTGTTATTATTATTTATTATTTATTATTATTATTATTGCAGGTAGAGTTAGACTGTCTGACACTGGGAAGTGTTCCTGGACTTCATCCAGATGTGTTCCAGCAAGGACACAAGGACCAGAGACAACATGATGCACACTGAACCACAGGCTGGAGCCTTCATCCACAACCCGTATGTGTGTGAGCTCAAAAAACATGACCAGCATGGCACAGAGGGCTTCACAGGGTTCATTGTAAAAGCTCTGTGTGTGTGGAGGAGGCGGAAGAAACTGCATAAGCAGCCGGAGAAGACAGTGGGGAACAAGAACCAGAGCCATGGACAACTTGACCCCTGACAAAAGAAATTTAGTTTCTTGAATGGAATGCTGGCAAAAAGAGGTTTCATTTGTTTCCAGGCTTCTCTTCCAGGAGACAGGATGCTGTGTCCTCCTCAGAAACAACATTGCTCCTCATCAAAGTTAAAGGACTGATTTCTAAACCACAAGGATGTTTTGAAAAGTCAGGGCAGATTGTCTGGCTTTGCATGTGCTGCGGTATGCAGTGGGTGCTCCAAAATGTGAGGTACCTGGCAGGTGAAGGCCTTGGTCTCTGACTGATGGGAAGCTCCAGGGAAGGTGGCTGGCTCAGGGACCCTTTCCTGACCCACAGCACGATAAGCTGGCTCCCCTTGCTTGGAATCAGTTGTGAAACACACATCTTCCCCAAGGCTCCAAATGGTGAAGACTTGGGTCAGAATAAAGAAGGTGACTCCAAAAGTGGTATAGACCCAGTGAGAGCCATTCCCAAACCTCCTGATGAGTTAAAACTCTTCATGCTCAATACTTCCAAGAGGGGAAGACCTGGTGAACTAAGACATCTTTCCCATGTTTACCAAACACAAAGTGACAGGGAGAAAGCAATTTTTTTAGAAAATAATCTTGTAAATAATTTATTTACCAGTGAAGGGACCAACTCCTTCTGTCTTTCTCCCTGCATCTGGTGTTGCTATTATCTTGAGCAGGCCACCAGCACAGAGCAAGCGGAGACGTGTAGAGTGGGTGGGTTGGTATGGCTCATCTCATACATCATCGGCAGCTAACTGCTGGGACTGTATGGAGCTTGCAGGCTGCAGGAGATTTAATTAGAAAGAGATGTATGCTGCACTGGGGACAGGGCTCTTGCCTTGGCATGCTGTGTTTCTACACATGCTTTTGACACCGAATGTAAATGTTTTTCCTTCTTCCTAACGTCAGTTCTTCTTCCAATAAAACTGATGCCTGACTGGTCCTGTGAGAGCACAAGTCCCAGTGTACTCCCTTAACGCAGTGGGGAAGCTATTTTGAGACTCTCAGCCTCACTTGTTCCTTTCTTTCTTTCTTGCCAGGAAGGATGTTTGTAGCCCACACTGTTCCTGGAGCCCATTTCAGGACAAAGCAGCAGGCAAAGCCCACTGAAGTGGGGAACCCTGATGGGGAGCCCAGGAACACCCCCAGCTTGCTGGGTCACAGCCACCACCTGAATGCTACCCTTCCGGCAAGCATCTGCTTCCCTGCATTTCAGTGCACTGCCGTGCAGGAACGTTCATCACGTGCAGGCAGCAATGCTGAGCCCAAATTAGAAAGAATCATTTCTAACAGGCTAATAAATTAAAGGTGTCTTTTGCAGAACCTTCCCCTGTGCAGGTTAGCAGGTGGTGTAGCTTCAGTTTAGCCATGGTGTATCGGTGGTCTCACCTTGTGCCTTCCCTGATGCTTTCCAGCTCTGCCTTCTCTACCTGTCTTTCAGACCCTCCAGCCACCTTCCTTCGTTATTGTTAAAGCCTAACCAACAACAACTTCAGTCCTTTATCTTGAGGGGACAGCTCATGCACACAGCTACCCCATCCAGCTCGTGTACTTGAATATGGAGAAAGAAAATGGTTGCTCTGGAGTGAATACAGGATAGCGACACGCTGGGAGGATTCTGCTGACACCACACGCCAAGGCCATGGCATGCACGGCTGGAGAGCTTTAACAGAGCCCGTTCCGAGGTTTCCCAGTCTCAGGACTGGTTTCTGTTCTTTTTATTGATGGTATATTATTTTCCAAGCTCTCCTCTGAACTGAACAGGCATCACTGAATTTTGAAATGATGGATGGCTTCAATGTCTCTCACTGTTGAATTCCCAAAGGAGCAGAGCGGAAGCCACAATAACTGCCACTTTGAGGCTTGCCTTGGCCACCACATTAAGTTGTATCTTCATCAGGAGTGATCTCTCATTCCCTGAGTGGGCAGAGATCTTCCACTGTCTGGAGTTTCTTGTCAGTGACATTTTTAATACAGTCTGTGCTCAGCCAGGGTGTGACAGCCATCAACCTGTGTCCCAACACTGTAACACTTCGTATCCCTAGGCATCATATCACCACAAGTAAAGATCTCTCAACAACCCTGGTTCTGTCATGCTTCTTGCAACCTGTGGTCATCATCTTCCTCACTTGCTGTAGCTTTATCTCCTCAGCTCCCACAGAGCAGCTACCCGGAAAGCAGCCAGTACCACCAGGTTCTGCATCCAACAGAGCCCAAGAGGAAAACCTGAGACAAGCCTTGAGACCGCTGGCATTTCCTCCTGACTGTTTGACCCTCTGCTACCCCCGTGCCAAAGACCCTGGAGAGTCCATTGCCTGTTCCTCAAAAGGCTAGATCCCAGAAACCTGTCCTCCTCTTGTCTAGGACCTTTGGTGCAGATGGACTGGAGTATTGATTCTCACAGTTGTCACCTCATTCCTCCAGGTGGGGAATCTTGCCCCCTACCTGATATCCATGAAGGAAGAGCTGAACCCATCTAGGAGATGAGGTATTTGGACTAAAAGGTATGTCTGTGTGCTCTTGCTCTAAGGTGCAGACTCCATCCCCTCCAGGAGTGACCTAACAGTAATCAGTCCCCCCGTTCAAGAGCCATCTTTTGCCAAGAGACTAATGGACGAGCTTTTCTTGGGTTCCCTCAGGCTTTCTCCAAGCTAAGTCTAGGCTCTGGGACTATGTCAGACACCTGCTCTTCACAGTCAGGGCACTAGGGGACCTGAAAAAGCTCCACCACTGCTGACAGTCTCAACCCCATCCCAGTGCTTTGGGCTCAGTGAAGCCAGGCAGTGCTGGACTTTTGCCTCAAGCTCCTTCCCAGCAGTGTATACGAAAGTGTCACCATGTGTGGCCCAACTGGACTAGTCTAGTTATGGAAAACACCTTGGTACATACCCCTTGATACCAGCTATGACCTCTTTAACACATTCTCATCAACCCACTCTTCCTAAAGCACAAGCCAGAAATAGACTGTGGCAGTGACTCAGAAAGGGAAAGACGAGGAGAAGAGTCATTCTGACTCAAATACTGAGGTGGGCCTCCAGAGGATGGCAAGTAGGACTCTTTGCACCAGCACTCACGGCTCTCCGTGTCTCAGCTGCCAAAGTTCCCTCCCCAAAACCTGCAGCATGCTGGAAATGTTGCTGCTTCTCAGTAGAGGAGGTGATGCTGTGCTGACTCCGCAGCGTGACTCAAAGGCATCACTTCTCCAATAGGTCTTGACCGTGGGCTGAAGTCCCAGTAGCATTATCTGGGCTGGTAAATAACATGGGCCAAAGCTTGCTATCTGGCCTAGAGGGCAAGCAGCATAGCAGAGCTCACATCTGCACAACTAAACTGTCTTCTCTGTCTATACATCCTGCGAATATCACTGTGCTGTTGTTTCACCTGAACCACGGCCAGGCACTGCTGCGAGCTGGGACAGTCAGAGCCACAAGTCTCACAACTGAGTTCACAGCCCAGATCTAATTAGGAAAGCCAAGATAAAGACCACTCATGTTTAACTGCTTTCCTAAGCTGGTCCAACTCTTCTTAGCACCAACTGCCCAGCTAACAACATCTCATCCACAAACAACCCCACTCCATTGCTCCACTTGCTGAAGGTGTAGCTGAATGGGAGGCTTTCCCATGGGAAAGAGGAGATAATTCACACCAGGATGAACAGACACATTTCCCCAGAAGGAGAGAGCAGGCCTTCATTATCAGAACCTAAGTGATTTCCCTTTTCTTTCCATTCCTGTTTTTCTCATGTTTCTCCCCTTTGTCTGGCAATATAAGCTCAGGCAACAATATCACATGGACTCCCTGGGTCTAGAAGCATGTGTTAGATGGCTGTGTAAAACAGGGCAAAGTATCACAAAACACAGAGAAGGGTAGTGCCAGAGAATGGTCCTATCCCCATCCCCTCCATATCATCAGGAGCAATGGGATCTCTTCCCAGTCTGCTCAACAAACAAGCAGGGACTCGGTCCACCAGCCCAGGGCAGGCTCACCTACAGCAGGGAAAGCAGGTCGACAGAAGATGCAACCACATTCTCACCTCTTAAAGAAGCACCTTTGGCTTCCCATGCTTTCCTCACCATCTAAAGCCTAGTCCACAAGAGTGTTAGTTCCTCTGGCTGGTTGTGAAAGATCATCAGAGACCAGAAGGAGCTGAGCAGTCCTCTGGTTCCTGGATAGTCATCTCATCTATTCAAATGTCCTTCCTTTTGCAACTTGGGGACTGAGGAAATATCTGTCCCAGCCATCACTTCCCTTCAGCAGAGGTCAGGAGAAAATAGCTTCTATGAACTAGCTAGAGCACTTCTGAGATCAGTTTCATGTCCGTGACCACTTACAGTCCTTCAGCCCCTTCCACTCCAGAATTGCTCTGCCCGAACCATTCAAAATCAAGATGGTCTTTGCGTCCCCCAAAATACAAGGATGTCTGTGACCTGAGCTGAGAAGAGGAGTTGCTTGCTTTCAGACTCTGTCCCAGTGCTTGATTTTTTACAGCAGGAGGTTTTGACTCAAAAAAAAAAAAAAAAAAATTATAGCTTTTATCAATGCAAACACTAGCTAGAACTAGGAAAGCCTCAGCTTTTCATTTTCAGAAAGAAACCCGTAGCTGCCTTCCTTCTACCAAATGTCATATTCTGCTTCAAAGCTGGAAGGGTCTTGAAGATGTCAGAATTTTTTTAATCCATCATTTTGCCTCACATCCTTCTGGGAAACAGACAACTCACCTGAGCTACAACTTTCTAAAAAGGTCAAGCCTGGGCCAGGCAGGCACCAAGGACATTGTTGCTTGAGTGAATAACATTTTGACTAGAGATCAACCCCATCTTTTAAAGGAAAGCATCAAGGAAATCTCAATGCACCTTTCTGCACCTGGACCAGCACAGCTCTTTCAGGGAAGGAAGCCAAACTGCTGCCTAGCTCGTTAGTGCTGTGCAGAACCCCAGCAAAAGGCTTTCCCATCTGGCTGTCCACATCCATGCAGGTGATGTGCAGCCACCGGAATTGCTCTCTCGTGCTTGCTTTTCCTGGCTTTTCAGAAATGAGCAGCATCTAATGTATCTCAAGGGCCAGGTCCTCTGATTTTAGAAAAACCTGACCAGTACCACTGTTCTTTAATTTAAAAAGTCGTTTAGCATCTGATCACAACAAATGGGTCCGTATTTTTAAGGTCCCACTGAGAAACAGCAAAAAAAATAATACTTTAAATAGAGACACATTGCTTTTCTCAGGAAATCAGATAAATTCTTGAAGTTTATTTAATTCAGCAATTATGGAGCCTTCTGGCAGTGTTCCTAGTCATACAGGTGGTAGATCTGTGTGCGCACAGGTGCATTCCTCTGATCTGTTTCTGACCTTGATTACGCCAGAGTTAATTCAAGTGAGTATTGCTGGCCAGGAGGTGCTTCAAACTTATGCTGAGGTGGCAAGAGTTTCCTCTGAGAACTTTATTGTCACATCAGCAGCACAGAGCAAAACCAAGCACATCAACTTTCTGTGGCGTGCATCTCATGACACCCCAGTTTGCAGCGTGAGCCAAGCCCTCCTCATGAACATGTAATTGTCTCTGCAGTTTGATGAGATGGGCATATAATTGCTTTTGTTATTGCCATCTGTGGGTTAACCACAGCTGACCCTTAACATTTTTCCCTGTGCACAAAGGAACTTCAGCTTCTGTGTCATAAAGGTTTGTTGCTAAATGGAAACTAAGCTGGTCACAAGGCTCTCAGTGACAGAGAGAGCACGTCGCTCCTCGCTCCTTCTCCTTACTCTCCCACTGGGGTGGCTTATAATTAGCACAGCCCTACCAACAAAGCAGTGTCAGATTGCAAACACGCTTCTGGAAGTTATTTATGGGCAGGAGCAAACACGTTTTGTGTAAACTTGCATTGCGGTCTGGCAGGTTACCCCTGGGAATTTCTTGGTTGGAGCTGCAGTTTCAGCAGGCACTCTGCTCCAAGCAACACAACATTCACCAGCCCTTGGCAGTGCGCTAGGAAGGTGCCTTGTCCCTCTCATCCCTGGGAGAATGTAGCTTGTGTTTGCTTTGGCATGGGCAAATTGCACCCTTTGATGAGTACTTTCTCCCTTTTCAGTGCAGGTCTGCAGCCTTCCTACCGTTTCACTCACATTTTGGCCTGGCAAGAGAGAAAAGAATGGAGAGGACCATCCAACTGGCTGCTCTTCCTTCACTCAGTCTGATGTTAAGTTCCATGACACCGTGCCGTTTCGCATTTCAGCAGACCGACACAAAAGTCATGTGTTTGGCACCTTAACAGGATGCTAGAAAGAGAGAGGGAGGTGGAAAGAAATAAAGACCTTTTTGCTAGGTGTCCAGGAGACACAACAGCAAGGGCGGTTCCCCAAGAAAGCATGGGAGGGAGGGTTGAAGACCGTCTGTAGTCGCCTCTCACAATCTGGTGTAGTACTTACTTCAGGATGGTCATTTTACCCAGGAAAGCATATCTTTCTCAGATCATCCTTGGAACTGGGCATCACTCAAGCCTGACTCAGAAGGCAAGGGAACAGATTCCAGGGCAACACATTGGCTAGGGGAGGAACTGATCCCTTGGCTAGTTTAGGTCTCTCCCAAGGTTTAGACAGCGGCTGAGCAGGATGGGTGAAGATTTGCCTGAGGGTCATTTGTTGGTGCCCAGGGAGATCACATTCCCTGTGCCCTAACTTCCCTCTTTACTCTCTTGCCACTATAAGGAGAGGGAGGCAGGGGAAGGAAATTGAAGTGCTGAGCTCCCACAGTAAGAGGGGCCATGCCCATAACTCTGGAAAGCAACCTTCCAATGTCTCATGTCTGAGGAACGTCCCTGAGATCTGTTTATTTGCTCCTTGAACCATCTCTTCCTGGCTGAGGCCCCTGCAGCTTGAGCTATCACCTGGAAAAGACATCCCAGGGCAGGAGACAGACTGTGGCACTGAGAAGCACCTGGGGAGTGTGAGGCTGACAGCTGGCATTGCTCTTGAAAATTGTCTTGGCTGAGGCCCTGACATTTTGTCCCTTTTCCTGACATGGGACTTGATATACATGCAATGTTGAATCATCATGGACCACCAGCCTGACCTGATACGTGCAGGAAGATGCATGTCCCTGCTCATCCTGGACACCTGACAGAAAACTGCACCTGGAAGCACCAAAGGTCTTACTTGCTTTGGAAAAGCTGGTTAATCCAGTTTGTTTGGTGTGAAATAACATTTCCCACTCCTTACCAAAGGGAAGGCCTAAAACTAATTATCTAGAAGAAATCAAAGGCTGAAGTGCCTTATATCTCAGGTACTCTAATGCGAGCTGGAAGCTGTATTTAATGATTTTTGAATGTATCAGAAAAGGAAAAGCCATAGGGCTGGTATCATGGAAGGCGGCAAATCCGTCCTTGTAAAGACAATGGATTTAATCTGGTTCTAACATTTTTGGTTAGATTTTCTCCTTATGAACATTTTGATTGTTTGAACCTTGCTCATTTACTTACTGATTTTTTGATGCAATTAATACTCATTTCAGCATTGCCATCGAGAGCATCTTTTCATTTGCTTTTACAAACAGAAAGCTGACGCCTGCTCTAATCAAAAGATGCACTCACTCCAGACATGTGAAATACAGTACCACAATGTGCATTACAATGCAATTGATAAATTACATCAGCTTGTCACTCCCAGGAAGGGTTTATTACTGAGGTAAAAGGAACAAACGGTTGCAGCAAGAGATGGTTTGTTTTTTCTTGCTGATTTATGTAAAAGCTCTGTTCCAGCACTCACTTAAATGGAAGTGTTAAGGGAAGAATACATTGTCATATGAATTCATGTAGAGAAATGCTCTGCAGCGTATAGAAGAAGAGATGCTCACAATGCTGTCTTCATCACTTGGTCCACTTAGTTGCTTCCATCAGAAACAAAAGTTGGATTGTTAAATGTGGAGGGAAATGGAAGGAATAAAATCTTATGAAGAAAAATGCCATAAAGAAAAAAGAAGTATAAAAGATGATTTAAAAGCAAAGAAAAAGAAGAATGGATTCAAATTTACTGTAACAAACTTCTATCACATCAAGACATTTTTCACTTTGTTGTCTCAGGAGATTCTTCAAAACTTGTTCATTTTCGTTCTGAGCAAGTTGCAAGAAAACACCGAAACTTGGAGAATCTTTGTCTGGTTTCCTCCCCTTGCCATTGCTATTCTCAGCATGGCTTGAACAAGAGCACTGATGCATTTTGTTAAGGCCTCTACAGCCTTTAATCCAACCGAGGACCCCAGAAGGAACCTAGTCTCTCCCTCTGCTGCCTTGCATATGCAGGCAGTACTTTAAGGCAGTACTGGTTGATAGCTGTGTCTGTAAGAACTACAGCATACGGACAGGTGAGGACATGTCAGGACCACAAATGTGGCAGGAAATATACGTCTTGAAGAGCTCACACCTACCCATAACTTTGGCTGAGGAGCATCAAAAATCCATTTTTATTAGGGTCAGGAGGAAAACTGTCACATGTGGTAGGGAAAACTAGCGTATAACTCCTGCTCCAACTCTCCTTGAGTCTTTTTGTGCCTTTCTGAGCCAACCCAGCTGTATTTTTGCAGTGTGCCTCATAATCTTCTAAATACTGGACCAGACATTCACCTAGGGAGCCACTCCTGGCTGCCTGCCATCATTTTGCAGTAACGAGCTCATGCATGGAAAGTCACCTCAGCCCCAGGTTGGAATCTCTCCTGGCGTAAATTCTGCTTGCCTCTTAGATGGCATCAATCATTCATAGCCTTGTCCTGCTCAGAGCATCTGCTTCCCATTCTCTTCCTTAGTTTCCTCCTGATTAATTAATGAAATTGTTGAGTGTGGTTGCCGGAGAAACTGCCATTTCCTTAAGCATTTTTGCCCCTCTTTATGGGAGAAATCAGGAAATCTTCACAGGAACCCTGAAAGGACAGCAAGCTTGAACAGGACCCACCTTTCACCTTTCACCGGCACAAAAGAGGCTAAGACACCAAAATAGAGCCAGGCTGTTCCCAGGCAGCCACAGTGCCTAAGGGCAGAGGTGAGAGCACAAGGAGAGGAAGGACTATGTGCTTTTCCTGTCATACTCAGCATCCAAGGGGCAAATAAGCCACTCTCCAGGCAGTTTTCTCCTCGGGTAATGTCTACAGTGGCTCTCAAACTCCTAGCCCTGATATCACATGGATAACGTGAACCTTGGTGCAAGGCAGAAGTGGGCAACCTTGCACTACCACTGCCTGCCCTCTTCCACCCCTGCAGTTCGGCAGCTAAACTCCCTGGCTGTATGATCCTGATCACCTGGGCAGCTTGCAGGTGACCAGCACCTCAACCAGGGAAAGGCACCACTAGGAGAGATGCGGCTTATGTGAGCACAAAAGTATGGCGGCTTCTCCGGGAGCCTATGGCAATGCTTCCTCATCCAAACGAGCCCCAGGGCCAGCACAGTCAGGGTTTTCCAAGAGGAGCTGGGGGCAGAAACAACAGTGATATTAAATGCCCTCTTCAGCTGCAGAGCTGGGAAAGAGGGCCTGGAGAGGCTGAGCCTCAGGTCTGTGGTGGTTTTCCCCCTCTCCAATGCCCACACATCGTGCTTCCTGCAAGGTCCAGGCTGCACAAAGAAGACTGCAGAGTGATGCAAATCCTGCCTCCCAGGGCTGCCAGGGGACCGGTTCCATCCTTTGCAAAGGCACCAGGCATGCCTACCCTGTGCTGAAGAATGACCATGGAGCTTACTGATGTGATGAGATAACGGACAACATTGGTTGATTTATGGGTGAAACTCATTACAAGACAGCAATTGAGACATAATGTGAAGATAAGTGCCTCGTGGCACAATTTCGTAACTGATGAGAAGTCCGGTGAACCACAGTATCTTCTCTGGATGCATTCTGGCTTCGCTCCTGCATGAGACAAGAACCAGCATTGGAAAGACCCTGGAGTGGATGCTGCTGGGGGTTGTCTCTCCTTTAGCACCGAAGGCAGGAGCTTTGATTTCAGCCTGCTTGTGTCACCGCCATTACTCAAAGCTATTAGTGCCAGTGCTTTTCTGCTACTGTTCTTTTTCAGAAGTGTTTGCTGATGACCGAAAGGGCTCATGGCATGCTGCTTTCTTAGGCTGACTCTCTCTTATTTGGCTGAAGGAGAGAGTAAACATCACCTCTGGCAGCCCAGGGATGCTTATGGTCCCACTAGCTTTCACTCACAGCAACAGAATAATCCTTAAAAATGGGACTTGAATTCTACTTGATGTTAAAAAGCAAGTAGTACAGCCACTGGAGGCTGGTGAGATATGACACAAGACAGCAAAATCACTGAATTTTGATATTGGTCAGCAGAGATGTTCCAAATGTCCCTCAGCAACTTTTCATTCTCAAGCAGGCAAGTACAGTGTTACATGCACTGGCCCAACCATGGGAGACCACTGGATGGGTCCAAGCAAGCACCAGCACTGGCAAGTGACATGGTTTTTTGACCTGCCGTCATTGTGGATGGGAGGTGGCTTGCATCTGAGACAACTTCGACTATTACAGCTCTCAGTAGCTTTTAGTACCCCAGGCTCTAGGCTGGATCCCAGAGCAACTAAAATCAGTGTGTGGGGGCAGCATCATCCATCTTTCAAGGGAAGTTAAATTAAGCAACCTGGTCTATGCAGAAGGAGTCCTGGCTTGGGAACCAGGAGCTCCAATTTCTAACTTTGCTACTCACCTTGGTAGTCTTGGTCTCCTCTCCCAGTCCCTTCTCTGGCCACAAAACCTTTCAGTAGGGGCTGCTTCCCACTCTGCATATTCACAACCTCTAGCGCTCTGAGCACCGAGCCACTAGAACTTTACATAAGCTAAAAACCAACAGGAAAACTCAAGTCTTTGGCTTTGTCTCTCCAGAGCTTTTGGATTAAATTCACCATTTCCCTGGGGAGAGCAAACCTTCAGAGCTGGTTACATCAATAAAAGAAGAAAGGAGGGTCCAGCCCATCACTGTTCTCTCAGCCCCAGAGCCTGTGTATTCTGTGTCACCTCTGCTTTCCCATTTACAGCCCAGCTTCCCCCACTATGGAAACAGGGGTTTGCAAGCCAAGTACCACACTGACACTCATAAAGAAAAAGGGAAGAAAACAAGCAGGGCTAGTGGGTATGAGCTATATGGTCTGGAGCTCCCCTGATGCCCAGAGTAGCACTGGGTACCCAGCCTAAGGGACAGAGACTTGCTGTAGGGAAGAAGAACCTGCTTGGTTTACAAGCAGAAATATCTGAGAATTTTTTAATGAGGATTTCAGTGGATACAAATTGTTTCCTGGATAATGGCTAATGACAGCTAATAGGGACCCCAGAAACAATACGACAGCACCTTCTTGTTTTCCGTTGCCTGTAATTACAGTGTCCAGCTGTTATTTTCATCCTCCTAAGTAGTATAATGGACAATTGCATTCACATTTCTACTCCCTTATTTTGCCAGAGATGTCACCATTCCTATTTTTTCTATAAACATAGCAGTGCAAGATTTCTTCCCCCTCCCATTGCTTCAGTTCTCATCTAAAGTAAAGAGGCAGAAGCCAGTAAAAAGTTTATTAGCAGACCTCTCTGGAGGATCAATTTAGCATAGTTATGCATAATACAGCTTTACTTCTTTTATTTTTCCTTAAATAAAAAAAGATATAAAGGGAGTTGTTTTGAATTTATAAGCTGATGAGACAGTGAGTAACGGTGAATCACTGTTTAATATTTTAGTCAACCATCTGCAAGGTGAGCTGTACTCCCATCTCATATTGCTAGAGCTAAGAAGTCACCTCAAGTTTCATGAATAGAATCAGCCTTGCATGATCCCCAAAAGGCTGTATTCAGCACCAAAACCAATCATCTCCCATCCAGGAGAAAACAAGCACAACTATAAGCTGGGGGGGTGGGGGTGGGGAGGTGGGAGCAGCAGAGGGTGTGAATAACACTGAATTTAAAAAGCTGCAAGGGTGAAGCTGACTTTTTGGTTAGCTCTCAGTGATGCTGCAGGAAGAGCAGGGAAGTTACAGGGACGTCACAGGGATGCAGCTTTCTGGCCGTGCATGGAGGACAGTTCTTATGGCTGCTGTGGCTGGCTTGTGCTTGCCTCATCTTCCTGTGCTTCCAACGCTACTACTAGCGCTCCAGAGGCACTAAACCTTCCAGCCTGAGATTTCCCAGCCAGTTTCCCAGAAAAAGCAAGTACAGTCTTCTCTCTCCTGTTTCTTCTTCCTCCAGCCCAGGGACATATGCGGAACATCTCGTGTCTCAGTGACACAGCCACCCCAGGAGAAAGCACGACAGTGCTTGCAAGGGAGGAGGATGCAGCACATTCCTGTGCAAAGGAGGTTTGTCAGCAGTCTGGCACCTGCAGATCCACACTGCCAGGGGACACACACGCTGTGCGGACCAGTCACCTGCCCCACCTGCAGGGACAGCGCCAAAGCAGAGAAGGTGCAGAGCCAACTGTATCCCTTCCAGTCTTCACATGGTGCCTCTCCCACTGGGATCAGCCCAAAGACTGAAATCCCAGGTGGCTCAGGAAAGCTTGCCATTTCCAAATTTCCCCTTCCTTCTGCTCCCAGTGTTGAAATCCTCATCAGCCTCTTGGTCTTAGCCACTTGCATGATAGCTGGTCTCTCCAACTGGCTACTTAATGTCTCCTGCCCACTGCTCATACCCAGCTCTTCTGCTGCCATTAACAAGAGCTGTCTCTCCAGTACATGCTACCCCCAAAAAAACAGGCTCTAGGCCCAGCCTCTCAGTCTGTCTTTCTCCAAGGGCATCTTCAAGTTCCTTCCCTTGATTAATGCATGTTAAGACTGACTGATTTCATACCTTCCATCTCTGTAGCTGCTTTACAGCAGGTAAAAATGCAATTTCCTCTCATTTTTCAAGTGTCACGAGCTTTGTGAACCATGACAATGTACATTGCTTACTGCTATTCAAACTTCCCCCCCCAAAAAAAAAAAAAAAAAAAAAAAAAGTCTAATGGGATATGAATAACAGTTTTGCAATAAATGTGAAGTTATTACATCACTGTAGAGAGCCAATGCTACAGAGAAGGGTACTGCAAGCCTCTGTGACCAAGCAGAAGTGTGGCTCTCTGTACAGTGCAGGCAGAGCAAGGCGGCTCCATAGGAAACTACATCAGTCACCCTGGGGCTGATTTTAAGGGAGAGGGGAAACCTTCACAGTTTTTTACACATCTTTTACATCTGGAGGAAGACCACTTGAATCCATTCTCTTTATGTTGCTGTGAATGACAGAAAAACTTCTGGTGCAACCAGCTCCTCCACAATGTTTTACTTATATACACGTGAACGAGCAGTTTAGTCTCTGCATTGGTTTGCAGACCTTTCTTCCACAGCAAGCGTTTCAACCACGATGCAGTGAAATCTGATGTCAGCATGAAGTTAATGGTCATTCCTTCGCTCCCTAAAAATAACCTGCTTCATAATGTGTAATAGACATTTTTAGAAGCTTAGGGGAGCCAATTTAGACAAGAAAGGTGCCTCCCTCTCTTCTCATGCCAGTGGTTCACCACCCAATCCTGTAAAATAGTACGCAAACTTGATTTTCCATAGCTGTTTCTCAATGTCCATTTTTTTTATGGAACATAATCAATTATTTTTTTTGCCTCCAACTGAAGGAGCCTTCTGGCATGTGGTGCCTTATCTCAAACAACACGTGGAGGCACCATGTTCGCGTCACCTCCTGGACTTCTCACTTAATTGGGCAGATTTGGCATTGTTTTAGTGCTAAAGCAGCCCCTGATACTATCCAGGGTTCTTGCCTCAGAGATATTATCTGGCACTCCAAAAAGCGTAGATTTGTTCTCTGAATGCTCTGTTTCCTCCATAAAAATTCAAAAAGCTTGCTCGCAAGCTTGAAGGTCGTATCTTCAAGGACAGTAACAGAACAAAACCAAACATTCAAAGCAGTACTTTCTTTCGTCTTTTCTAGGTCTTCCAAGTGAAGCAAAATAAAGAACAAGAGACCTTCCCACCCTCTCAGTTTTTCAGACATAAGAAAAGATCTCCAAGCATACACATTTCCCTGTTTTTTTGAGGTGAAAGAAGCGAAGGAAAGAGCTGGTAAAGAAAAACAGAATCTTCCCTATCTCCTTAACATTTAAGGAAGGAAAATGTTACGGATTTTTAAAATTGAACATGAAGCCCTCTTATTTTGATCCTTTCTCCAAGCTATACATGCCCTGATGTGCTCAGGAACACCTTCCCAAAGTCCTCTCGAGCCACCCTTGACTCTCCATGCATTCACCCACCCTGCGGTGCAGTAAGCATGGCCTGAGTGACAGTGACCGCTCAGTGAGACAGGGGCCCCCATCTTCACACCATACCAACACCCTTTTCTCACTGAATCCACCACGGGACAAGATAAGGAAAGAGAGGGTGAAACGCTATCATAATGCTCCAGTTCTGCCAGAAAAGTCCAGTGTGAGAGTGGAAAAAAGACACCCTCCCACCAGCACGTACGGTCATTTTGCTTTCCTGGATTTGTCTGAATCTCTTATTGTTCCCTTTTCTCCGCTCACTCGTCGTACCACACAGAGCTGCGATCTGAAAGCCTTGTGTGTATTCATCAGTGCTTCAGAGCAGATGATTCACCTGCCCCTTTTTATAATTTTATCTCCCATCAGCTGAGAAGTCAAAGTCTGTATAATGCACCATTGTTGTTTCCAGGAGCGGGCTTGTCGCTGTGATACGAATGATACCAGGAAAAAGGTATGATTTGAATTGAAACAGAGTTGGCGAGTAGCATCCTAAAGCTCCAGAGCTAGCAGATTAAAAATAACAACAATGAAATCGTGTCTTCTAACAGCTGGGAGGGAAATAATAATGAATACAATAGCCGTGACTGCAGCACTGCGTGGGAAGATGAAGTTTAGAGGGTGTATTGTCCGCTCTGGGTAGCAAATAAACAGTGCTGCTTGTTTTACATCCTTTACAACCAATTGTATCTACACCCAAGCTCTGTCTCCAGCCTGGCTCCCACCCTGTGTCTGGGAGACCTGTATGGGTCTCCAGGAGAGGAGCTCTGAGAGGGGCATCTGCCCCGTGGGCCAGCAGCTGCCCTTGCTTGGCATAGAAATATCGAGGAGGACAGGGACAGAGAGCGCATCTGTGTCAGCTCCAGCTCAGGCTCTTCCCTGGGTTATTAATCCCTGAAGGGCACGAGGTAGCCATGCAGAAGAATGGATTAGCCCCTCTGGCAGGGAAACCTGACATAGTTCAGGGTGATGCGCAAGGGACTGAGTTTTTTTCCTGCATGATCAGCAAACATCAGTGGGGTTTGCTCCATGGCAAAGTGCTCTCATGCCACAGATGGGCAAGCAGCAACTCAGGTCAGGTACTAACAGCACCTTACAGCTCTTTGGAGCTGAGCTCTGCTCTCCTAGGCATCATATTTTTTTGTTTACCTCAGTGCACCTCTGCCAGCTTCAGTAGAAATGTCATCTTCTGGCAGCTCTAGGAAATTCTAGATGGGTCCTTGAAGGCCACAACTCCCAAGCTGATCCTTCAGCTTCCTCAGTTCAGCTTTTTCAACATCCAAGCACCAGCTCCCAGAACAGCACGTGAAGCACTGTTGCCTTCTAACCCTCAATCTATGAGCCTCCCTCTCCCACCTATTGCATTGGTGTTATCCCTAAAGCCAATGATGTTTGGCCTTAAAAATCCACCCCAAATACCCATTTCCCCCACCTGTACAAAGCCATGTTGCTCACCCATCTACTGAACAACATCTGAGTTACTTCCTCAGACAAAACACGATAAACATCACTTTAGCAGCCGAGCATTTTGAGGCAGGTGAGTCAGAGCTAATTCGTTCTCAGCCCTCCGAGGAAAACGTTGTAAATGAAGATGACATGCACATCCCTAGATGTTAATATACAAGGCCTAGAGAGCAGCACCCCACTATTCAGGTCTCCCTGCCCAGAGAACAGCTTTTTGTCAGGATGTTTCCCTGTTACCCCAGCCAACAGGCTGTGAAACACCCCAGCACCATGGGGCACCTCTTGCCATTCAGCTGGCTTAGCATGGAGCTGATGACAGTGCCAGTTGCTGTGCCTGGAAAAACATGGAATGACAGAAACCAGTGGCTTTTGCCAGCTGCTGGGCTAGAGTGGCCTGATCTGAGAGAGCATTCAACCCTCCCATAGTGTCCAGATGATGAAATGCATGTTTGTTTCCCTGGTTGCTGGTGTTGTCACCCTCTGTCCTGCTAACTGAATGGTGAGGGCAGAGTCCTGGGCACAGCTGTAACTTCCCTGCTCCACTCTGCACACAGAATTGAATTATCTATCACAAAGGATTTACCTTGTTTTTTTCTGAATTGTTACTGGATTTTGCATGAAAGTAGGCCAGGTGGAAGCAAACAGCCTCTCCATTGTTGCTGGATGCCTGCCAGCAGGGCCAGATTCACACACACGGGAGCCATAGGAAGGACACTGAAGGCATGCCTCCCTGGGGACCACCTTGCAGAACATGGAGTGGGGAACGCCCTCATCTCCTCTAAATGTTGACTGAGATTGTTTCTTAGTTAAACCAGAGCTTATTCATTCTTGCAGGAGAAGCATTCACCCATTGTGCTGATGTTATTGATGGTAGGTAGGTTGTAAAGCTGCACAAGACATGCCAGAACCTCACAGGGCTCACAGCAGCCAGCTTTTAATGTGATGCCACACACTGGTGTAGAGCAATTGCTATCCTTGCCTAAGCAGCACATTGAGGATCCTGCAGGCATGCCCCTTTTTCACTATGAACCTTCATTTTCAGGGCAATGGTTGAGGCAGCATCTTCCCCTCCATCCATCCCAACCTGCCTCATCTTGTAACATTTTGGGATTTAAAGCCTGGCCCAGCTTGTGGCTTCTTCTGACAAAGGTGACCACTGCCCTGAGACATCTCATCCTGCTCACCATTTTCATTGCATCAACCCTGATGTTTGTGGGGTTAGGCTGGGAGCAGGATCAGGGAAGTGATGTTGCTGGTGGGGGGTGGAGAGATAGAGAAAAAAAAGTTTTGTTTTGAGGGGAACCAGTTCCCCAGACGGTTTGATTCAGGGAGATGGAGAGAAGTAGGAGGACATACTCAGGGGGAAAGGCAATTAATGACACTTCAGGTGGCAAGACTTGCCAAACTATTGCCTAAATTAGAAGGTGGCCCCACGGCTCCGCCTGTAGTTAAAGGAGGAAAAAAGGATGTATAACAGCTCCCAGGCTGGGCTTTGGCTCCCAACCACCCTCCCTGGAGGCAACATATGATAAGCATCTTAAAAGACAGAGGTGGTGCTAATATCCTCCTACAGTGGCAAGAAATCTTTCACTGCTCTAAGCCGTGATTCCACACAGGTTGGATTGATCCTTCAGTTGCATTGCCACCAGCAGAGCTATTAATCACTTCTAGTACGAATTAGCCTTCAGTGACTACAAATTCTAAGCTGTTCCTGGGGGCAGCTGCATCACGTAACCCTCACTGCCCCATGGCGTGAAAGGGACAGTAACGTGAAAAGCAGTGACTTGCATAGCCACCTGGTGTTCTTGGAAAAAGCAAGCTTTAAAACGGAAATTGGCCAAGAAACAAGTATCCCACAAGAGTATCCAAGAATTGGCATGCTCCTGCATGAGGTGCTCAGGATAATATAACAATGTGTTATCCTCCTGAGCACAGCCCAAAATTCATCCCTAGCGCTACTCAAATAAAACAAGCTCTGAAAGCAGTGTCACTGCCACAACATCAGCTGCAATATAACTTCCGAAAGAGTCTGTCCTCCTGTGCCCATCAGGATCACGTATTGCCTACCCACTGATCAACAGAGCAATGCGGTCAGGTATGTGTCATGTAGACCTGGCCAACAGAAATCTGAAACAAGCCAGGTATAGGTCCATCCACTAGAGCGTGACTGCTGCTTGTTCTCCACAAAGACAGCACACCCAAGAAATCACATCTGCACTTATTTCCTAATGACAGCCATCCTGCAAGGCAAACCAGAGCACTACGCAGTATTTACTATATTCCTTCCTCCTTAAAAGAACTGCTCCCTCTGCCTTGAAACCATCAGCAGACTTCATCTTACTCTTTGGTTGGTAAAGCCAGTATTTATCATTCAGAATACACTACGGCTAAAAGCCACCTTACACTTCATCACCAGGTCAAAGCATCCCACACCACCACCATTCCAACAGAGAACCCAGCGCAGCCCTCCATGCTTTCTAAGGTTCCCCTGTCTTCTGGGAAAAGTCTCCGTGGCATGGGAATCCTCCAGTACAGATGGATCTGGTTCTTTCTTGTGGCTGGCTGATGGATGTGGTGCTGAGCACTAGCTGCAATGGTACACCTGCGGCAACTGTCTCCAAAGACTACTATTTTTGGAAACACAGCCTGCTTGGAGAAAGTAAATGGGTTAATTTTGCTTGAGAAGAGCCCACCAGAAGTTAAGGACCTGCCTTGGTTTACTGTCTACTTCTTCACTGCAAATCCACAGGAAACTCAGCTAACTGTAAACGCAAGGATTTTGTAGTTATTGAGTGAGCAGGTCAAAGCAGACCCCATCTGTGCTCCATTTTCTGCAGAGGAACATGCATACCTCCAAAACAGTGCTACTAGGTCTTAAACCTTTTCCATCTGCTGCCTGCAATGGTTGCCTGGACCGTAACAAACATGTTGGCGCTTCCAGCACCCAGCAGTGATTGATGATGTGTTAAGAGGACACCAGTGGTTCCGGTCTATTTACATTTCCAAGGAGCTTGGCTGGGCTTTGTGCTGTCATTTTCTTTTGGTATACCAGCTGTGGGAGACCAAAGGGTACAAAAATTACTGCGATGCTCAAGCAAGGAAATGCTAGTGTTGAGAAAACATCCTATTTATGCCACATTTTAAAAGGAACCCATCTTTAAGAGTTTTAAAGAGCTGCCACTAGCAACAAATGAGGCTGCTAATTTGGCCTGGCAAGCAGCGTTTGCTAAACACCATTTCAGGTTTTAATTCATCACATGTAGATTTGGAATTGGAATTCGACTAGCAAAACCATCATCAATGTGTTTTTGCAATCCCAGCTCCCTTTCTTTTCACATCAAGCCTGTCTCCCCCTCTCCCTCTGCCTTGCACAGCTGTCAGCTGTCATCAGCCGGGAAGGCAGATGAGCCAGTGCCAGCCCTGCAGATCCGACCCAATCTCCTGCGGAACAGATGCCCAGGCCCCAGGTCCTCTTTGCTCCCCAGCCCCTTGTTTGTCTGCAGAAAGCGCATGTGCTGCTTGCCCCCTGCAAAGGGAGAAGAACAATTTGTTTCCTGGGAAGCAGACAAGGGATAAAAAGCTGCACGTATTTGGGTATGCTGAGAACTCACATCCAGGAGCCTGCTCGTGCCACCACAGAGCAGAGGAGGAACAACCGCTGTGTCCCCCCTTCCCCCCACAGGGAGCTCTCCTGTTTTCTCTCAGTTTCACCACCATCACGAGGTACTGATGCAACTTGACTCCAGCTGTGCCAAAGCAATGGCAACTCCTGGGGAAAACTCTGAGGAGTTAGATCCTCCCTCCAGCACAGATCTCTGCTTCAGGGCAAAGTGGACCCTTCCAAGAGCTCTGTGAATAAAATTCCCCTTTTTCCCACCCAGGTGTTTCACCACCACCACAACTGCAGCTGGGGGGGGAAGGTTGCAATGGTTCTGGCACTAAACGTTTGCTGTGGAAAGAGTCCTGGTACCAAAGGGAGCTCTTGGAGGAAATGTGACACTGTTTGGGCTGTCCCCCAGCACAGCCCTCTCACTAGTCTGATCACCCCGGTAGCTTTCCCTGATCCGTGCCCCAGTGAAATACTCCTTCACACCCACAGGACAGATACAGCCATGGTCTCTGGCTAGGAACTAGGTCAAGGACTCCGACTTCACTTGCACAGAAAGGACCATCCGACGTGCTGTGCTGCCAGCACACCGCCTCCCGCAGCAGCCAGGAGGGCATCTGCCCGTACACAGCCTGCCGTGGGACAAGCACAGAGCCACCCCTTTCCTGGTATGTCCTACCAGGGACAGAATTTGTATGTTTAAAGCAGGGAGTCATATTTACATTGCACCATGCTCCAGTCTTCATATATTGGAAAACAAACATTTTAAACAGGAAAGAACTGAACCAGCAGTCTCTTCTCTTTCACGTTTCTGGCATTTTGATATCTACTTATTCAGTATTTTACATAGCTTGCTACCGTAGAGCACAGGAGATGAACATGACATTGGAGCAACTTCCAAAAATCAGACCCCAGCTTTTTTTGCAATTGGGCTTTTGAGAATTAAACGTAGACTAAGGAGTGGGGGATGCCTGTGCCAAGAGAGCTGAGCTGGTGGCCAGGCAAGAGCCGTGCTGCAGGAGGAGGGCAGGATTCCCACCCTGCCTCTGCTCAGCTGGGCTGCTGTTCCCAGGGAAAGGAGCTGTCTGGATCCCAGTGAAGGAGTCATGTTCTGAAAACCGCTTTCTGAATGAGTCAGCAGAGCCATCTCCCAAGGCCCTGGAGCCTGCCACAGGAAAGAGCAGATAGTTTTGGGGTTTTTTTTCCCTTCTGCTGTTGAGGTCGATTATTCACCATCCTGAAGCATGTCACCAGCCTTGGGAAGCCATTTTTTGAGTAGAATACTTCCTGACTTTTCTATTTCTGAGGAAGTTTTCCAGCCTGTCTTGCTGCTGTTTTGTCAAAGCCAGTTTGTGACAGCAAGGTCTGCAGGAAAAAACAGAGCAGGGCAACACGTTACCCCTGGTGTACAGATGCTTTTCCCTTCCAGGTGGGGAAAGCTGCAGCCACCGCAGCCCTCTTTATCAGAGGGACACACTGAAACCTCTCTCCCTTCAGAGACACCCCCTTCCACTTCTCTCTCCCCTCCTCTATTTCACAGATGTCAAATACCTTTCCTTTCAGAGGTGACCTCACTGGCACACACCTAATTCAATGAGCAGCTTGGATTTACTCTCAAGTCTGCTGCTTCTATTTCAGGCCTGTGGGAGGACCAACAATGTGTCCTTTATCCAGTGATAGCTATTGCTTTAAGAAAGATATGCGCTCTCTTGCCTTGAGTTTCTCCAGTCAAGGTAACCGACAAAGTTAAAATGACTTAGGGACACAGTAAGTGCTTCCTTCAGCTCTTCAAGTTAAGACTCATTCAAGTTAAGAACATTTTCAGAAGAGAGATGCCTGATCCAAAACAGACAGTTCTCTGTGCTGTTCCTTGGTCCTGGCTATGCAGATTTGACACCCCCAAAGGGCTAGCATCTCTCATCTCCACTGTGGCACAGGGCTATAAGAGTTAGCTTTTCAACCTTGGTCACATTCTGGCTTGACTGTCATTCTCTGGACAGTTTTGAACCCATGGCTGTGTCAGGCACAAAACCATGGCTGAAAGGCAGTTTGTGAATAGCTGGGGCAGGAGGTACCACGTTTGCACACTACGAGATGGTCAAAACGTGACATTCCCCTGGTTGGCACAATGGCAAATGTGAAAAATTGAGCTCTGTTTTACATACCCATGCAAAAAAACATAGCCTGGCTGGTCCCAGAGAATGAGCTAGAGTTTTCTCTCTCAGCCTGGGGACAGGGAGGGGGTCTCCTGCAATACAAATACATAGAAACAAAGAACACTGATACTCCAGTGCATCTGCCAGCATCAGCTTGGAGCAGGCAGCAGCCAGGAAAAACAGCACCTCCACAGTATATCTTAACACATGGCAAAGTGTAAGCTCTTGATGAGGCCAAAATCTAAAACTCATAACCCCCTCCAGACATCTAAAGTCACAGACACAACCAGAGATTCTTATTTCAATCTTCCCCACTACCTCTTCTTTTCTCAGCCCAAACTAAGCTAATTACTAGCTCCTCTCTTTTCCCAGAAAGGCTGGGTATCTCTTCATCCTTGCAAGCCAGCCACCCCTATCCCTCTAGTTGCTTGATTGATTAGCATAATTAAGTTGAAACCAGAGTAATTGCTTCTGACCTGCCTCTACTTGGAAGAAGCAGCTTCCATTCCCGACCTGGGAATGGACTTGTGTGCTGGCAAGCATGTCTGCCCCCTGCCCCTCCCCCAGCAATGCATCTGTCAGCCTGCTAAAAGATATGAGCTCTTCCTACAGACCACGCTCCACTGGCTTCCTAAGGCAGGATGCTAGGCTGCTTTTTGTAGGCCCTTTGCCATTAATAAATGTACATCACTAAGAAACGGCTTGATAGCAAAACGGTCAGAATGGCAGTACACAAAAATCAGCATCTGGCTGCACTCGGCTAGGATTAGCTCCATCAGATGAAGCACAATTAATGCTAATTTGTTGCTGCTGCAGCCAGCTTTCCTACCTCTGACATCCTATGGGAGCAGGGATTACCATTGAGCTACCAAGATCATCTGAAAAACAGTCGTGGTCTGCTCCTGGAAACAAGTTTTACATCCAATCCTTTATAGTCCAATACTTCTTTTTGTGATACTTTTAAACTCAAGCAGAATTACTGTGATCCCTTATTCTTATCAGCACAGCACAAGGCCAGGTAATTTGCGCCAGCAATTTCTGTACTGACTTCATTCATTTATGATCGCTTTGCAAAGCCATCCAGTACCACATTATTCCCTGAAAATGACTGTGTTTTCACACAGATCAACTACTAGGGTGTCAAATACTCTGTGCTATCACAACTCAGTAGCTCTGACTTCAATCTATACTCAGACCACCTTGCTTTAGTGTGGAAAAACAGCTGGCATTGTATTTTATCCACAGCTCCTGATTTCCCTGGGCTCAAGGCACCTGCAGCAATCAGAAGCAACAGAAACAATAGATATGACAGAAATATCCAAATGCCATTAAAACAGAAGGCTCCTGTCTGCTTTTTCCAAGTCAGTATGCAGTGGAAGTTAAAAGACAATGTCTTTTCAACCCCTAGCTAATGCATCCTGCAGACCACAGAAGAGGGTTCAGGGTACACTGGTATATCTCAGAGGGGGTTTGTGGGCTTTTTCTTTTTAGTTTCTCCCTCCTGTGATAACCTTTTACCCCAGGCTTTGTGCTCTTTGCGTGTTTATCAGCAAAGCACATCCAGATGCCCTTCAAGGGAGAAATGACTCATACCTGACTCACAATCGCTCAGGCAAAGCTGCAACCTTTAGTTCATTTCCTGGGAGAAGCATCTGTTAGTTTCATCTTGGAAGATTAAGCATTTCTCACTGTCATTTTACAGATCGAGGCATTTGTGACTGGCTGAGGGAGGGTCAACCGATTCTCTGCGATGGATGGAAAACAAACTTCTCTGGGTAGTTGAAGCGATGCACTCAGGATTGTGAAGATACTCTTCAGCAAGTGTTGCCAGCCCCCTCCCTGTATGTAACTCTCACCTACCAAAGGACCTCTAACTTCATCGAATGCCTTCCAAAAAAAAAAGTCACCCTCCCCATGACAAGTGTGCAACTGTGTGAAGCAGGCAGCCGGCACGCTCCCTGCCCACATTATCCCCATGCTGTCACTGTCCCTCTCGCTGGCTGATGAACTGCCACTTGGGAAAGGCAAAGTGCCCTCCTGTCTGTGCTCCCTGACTGCGGTCACAGCCCCCAAGCTGCCTATCTGGCAATAAAAAACGCACACACAGAGAGGCCACTGCAGAAACCACCTTGTTTCACCAGGCCAGCAACTTTTCACCCCCAAAGGTTTCCCAGCTGTTTCTGCCCAGCCAAGGGCCTCTTCCTGACATGACCTTTCATTCCCAGAGAACAAGAAGGAGCAGATCCACCAGGCACACAAAACCAGGGCAGAGCTGGAAATCTATTGGTATTATTCTATCTTCCCTTGGCAAAGCCTTAGCTCCTCTTTAGGCTAAGTCCCTGTATACAGGACTTGTTTCACATAACTTTAGAACTTGAAAAGAGAGAGGTATCTGCCATGTATCCCCCTTTTTAAAAAAACAAAACAAAACAGAGAGAGACCTAGTGAGGTTACTGCCCCATCCTTTGAATGCACAAGTCTTAGGACCAGAGGAAGATAGCCCGTTCCCCCCCGTGAGGACTTGATCACATGGATGGTTATACACAGACATCCCAATAAGCCCAAGCCTGCCATGGTATATGGCTTTGCTTTCCTCCTTATGCTTCCAAATAGCACGGAAATGCTAATAATTATGTGTAGCCCTTGGTGTGCACATTCCTCTCCTTACCACTGTCTCCCGTCTTGGCTGAATAATCACAAATAATTCACTTGTCTGGATATGACTCACAGCTACTTTATTTCACACAAAGCAATTTCTAATTGCATGTTGTATATCTGTGTTATGAAACCCAGTGCTAACTGTTATTACAAAATTAGTGCAGAAAACTCAAGGGGAAGGAAAACCACAGTGAGAAACCAAGTAGCAGCCCAAAACTGTGTCGGGTTTCCCATCCCTAGTACAGGAAGTTTTCCAACACGGATCCAAGCATTTCCTAGTCACTCACACAGTAACTCAGTCAGTGAGACAGCTAGAGTCCTTCTCCCTTTACCCACAGATGGGCTGAAAGTATTTTAGCAACAGAATACAACAGGGATTTGGTCTGGCTCTGCTCGTCCTTGTATCTGTGCTCAATACGCTTTGGAGCAACGCTGACGCAGTCACACGTGGCAGTGGTGAGCTACCAGGGAGGCAGGTCCTGGCCCCTGCCAGGTGTCCCAGTTCTCATGGCACTTTCACAACACTTTTCTGTACCTCTGAAGGGGCAGTCGGTCTACCAGAACGTATCATGGCTGAAGAAAACACAGCTGATGTTATAGACCTGGACATTTTTTCCCGTTTCTGGGTAGGGCCAAGTCGGGAACATGTGAGTTTTCAGCTCTGCTCAAAGCCCAGCTCCATCTGCTCCTGTGACCTCCTTCAGAACATTGCCATTGCCACGCACTTCGGACAAAGTTGGGTGAAGCCTAGTGGCAGGCAGAGAAGGGATAATCCATCCCATGGGCTGAATTTCATCCCCACTTCTAATGCAATGGCTAGACGGTTCAATAAAACAGAGCCAGGGAGAAAGATGAACTCCAGAACCCAAATCATCCAAACTACCTAACCACTCATACACTACAGGTATGATTTTGGCCCACACCGACTGCATCTTTCCGTAGGACATGGCTCGAAGGACAGCACACGCTGGTGACCACTCCCAACAGCTATATAAACAAGGTCAGTTCAGGCTCTGTGACCCTATATGTTCCTCTGACACCGTCCCAGCAGGCTGTACTTCCTCACAGTCCTACATACCACATGCTCTCAGTTTTGTGCTATGAAAACATTACTCTTGGATACTTAAACACATCCCTCTTGTTACTTTGAATACTTCGAGCTAGAAAAACAGTCTTACAAATGAACACAGGCATGTCTTGCTATCCACTGAGGATGTATTTCTTCTCTAAATATTTACACCAAGACGTGGGCAGAATGGTGAGCTCAGGGCAAATCATCAACCATCCATCTGCATCCACAGAGACTAGAAAGGATTCCAACCCTGTGTGAAGAAGGGAGCTGCTAGATGCTGTGAGGAAGCGCCCACAGGCAGTCAAAGACCACACAAGGGAAAAGCAATGCCAAGCAAGACTCCCCATGCATGCTGGGGAGGCAGATTTTCAGCAGCAAGGGGTGCTTAAACACCTGGACTAATTGCCACGGGGCGCAGCGTTCTCCATCACTATGAATATTTATACAAAGATGGGACAGCTTCTGAGAAGGAAACCACAGCTCGGCCCGAAGCTTTGAGGCATGAGGCAGAAGGCATTGGGTGGGAGTCACTGATCTGTACTATGCAGGTGGCCAGCCTGGAAGAGTTAATGGTCCTTTCTGGCTTCGGAGCCAGAGGAAATACTGTGATTGAATCAAACACAGAAAACCCACAGCAGCAGAGGCTCAGCTCTAGAAGACTGCCAAGCCTGCAGCTGGGCTGCAAATGAAGCGCCCAGTCCTCCACTTGCACCATTGGCAGTGAGAGCTGGTCCCAGGACCCCAGAATAACACATGTGCTCAGAATAATTAGGATTTGAGCTGTAAGAAACCATCAAAAACAAATAGGATGGATATGAGGCAGACGTCTTGTACCCAAGGAAAGCAAAACATGGGGACAGGGCCAAGTGACCATTCAGGCCCACAAGGGAACAGGCATGGTGGGGAAATGGGCGTCATCTTCCCTCGAGTGCCTCTTCGCCTAACCCTGTGATCCCCTCTGGCTTCATTCATGTAAAACACAAGAATATGAACGAGAAACCCTGTGAAGTGGAGAGGAGGAGGGGGAAAGGAGGAGAAAGGATTTCACGTTACCAGGGCAACCGTCACCAGGGCAACTATTTAATTAATGAGCTGCTGATGAACCCTACCAATATGGTTCCAGTGAAGTCACGCTGTAGTAATTGCCAGAGTTTCATTCATCCTGTCCTGGCGGGGGCTGCGCAGGCAGCCGGGAGAAGCCTGCGAGTTCTGACAGCCGGGAGCACCCAGCTTGCTGAATGAATGGAAAGAGCGCGCGTGCCTGGGAGCGTGCTCCATTCCTCCTCCAAGCCAGCTCCCCAGGCGCTCCAGCACGGAGACCGCGTGCTGCCCGATCCGTTTTACAGTCCCACACTGCCAAAGGGCAACCCGGCTGGCCTCGTGCCACCAGCACAGGCGGCGTTCACAAGCGGTCTGCAGAGCCAGCTCTCCTCCTCCCCGCTCTGCCTTCCACCCCCAGAAGATGATAAGGGAAAATAAGTAAATGAGCTGGTGATTTGCCTTCTCTGGCTGGAGGATTTCTCTTTGCACTCAGCAGACAGCAGCATAACAACTGTACGGGCTTCTCAAGTGGAAAAAAAGCTCCTGAAAAGCACAGGGAGGTCTTGACAAGCTACATACGTACCAGGAACTCTAAGGACATGAGGGGCATTTTGTATGGGAGGAGGATAAATAAAATACCACAAATGAGATATATAAAGCAAAAAATACTACCAAAAGTAAGCATCAGGCCAGATAATTTACCCGTTCTTATGAGATGAGAAGACGCCTCTTGATACTGCAAGTCCCGAAAACACATCACACTGCTACCCCGAGGTGTTACCTGCTCCACACAGATCCACAAGCTTCACAACACATGGGCATGATTTAGACTGATAACAAGGATAGGACATCTTACAGTCATATTTGAAAGTCATGACTGAAAGGCATGGAAGAGTAGAAACTCAAGTGCTACAGGACATACCCTGTTTTAGCATTTGCTGTTGACAAGCTCATTTTGCCCACTTTAGAAAACACACATTAGCCTACCAAATATTTTCATGGCAGCTGAGAGAAATCACAAGGATATACATCCCATTCACCTAAATCTCAGCCCACAGGATTAGCTTTGCACCCTCGAACTGCCACCACAGTAAGCATAACCATACATTGTATAGAATTCACTGCACACAATACTGACCATCCTGGAGATCAAAGATCAGGGCCAGAAGTGGTGAGATTTGTTTTCCCAGCCTTTAAACAAGCACATCTACGTCTGAACTGATCATCCAGACCCCCTTTATAATCAACAGAGAGAGTTAAGCCCCTCCTGTTGGCAGTTTCAGATGTCTATCCAAGGATAATTTTCTTCTAGAAGCACCCAGGTCTCCTCCCAGAGAACACAGCATCTATCAAATCAGTGAGTATGGGTGGAAACATGACGGACCTCTGTACGCAGAGGGACCTGTTCTGATACAGCATCCTCATGCCTCATTCTCCACATGAGCACTAAGTTGGTCTGAGTCAATGGTTAATTATAGGAGCATGGTTAAGTATACCTGGCAGGAAACAGTCCACGCGCTCGTGTGAAATACCAAAGCACCATCCAGGCTGAGTTGTCTCTGAGATCATGTTGGCTGATCTTCGATTGTCTGGTACTTCAGGAGCACAGCAGGAGAGAAAAAGAGGAGTCCAGATCACGCCTGCCTTCTGGGGTGGCATGTCCTGTCTGAACTCTGAAGAAACACATTTATTCCATAGCCTAGGATCCAGATCACAGGGGAAAAGCAATCTTCCAGCATCTCTCCTTTCCCAAAGAGCTAGGCGTAAAGCACAAATACTGGCTGAACAGACGGAGACAGATTCTTTTCCATACTACAGAGAATTCCCATGCAGGTCAACACGATATATTCAGAACCAAGCTAAAACTCGCCACATCAACCTGAGTCCCAGGGTGCTTTGGTATGTCTTGTGCCAGCTGCTGAGGAACACCAGCTCTGCTTTCTGACACCACCAAACACTTTCCAAAGAATTTGTTTTTGAGGCTTCCATTTTCAGCAGGGTCCAACACTGTATTTTGGATAAAATGGTGCTGACAGAGCAAGGGAACATGGCAACATCCCTGATCTCAGCAGCGCACGGCTACCATCTTCTGCCGGCTAGTAGGGCATGAGGTCTTCTGGTTTGGGCTGCAGATGAAACAGTGAGACAAGTTAGCCTCAGCAAGGCACCTGTGAAGTCTGTTAAGAGGAACACAAGAATTCTTCTCTGAGCAATTACTTTCGATTTCCTTGGTCAGGCCAACTGGGGACAGGATCAGCAGCAGTGCCATGGGTCCCACAAGAACACCGTGCTTGCAGCAACCCTCAGCTCTTAGGGTCGCTTTTAGATGTGTGTATTTAAAAGTGAACAGAAGTTTGAAAGACAGATTATATACAATTTGTGAGTACACAGCAATTAGCTGTCGGCTAATACACTCACATAAAATGGTTGGGACTAACATGCAGCCCAACTAAGGGGACCCAGGGCTGACTGCCTGGACAGTAGGCTCAGTCACGTGGAAGAGGGCTAATTTTTACTGCTGCTTGGAGTGGGCTACACCTTCATCTTGCTGAGCTGCAATCTTCCAACTCCCTGCTGCTTTCCCTCATGTTTTTTCCACCTTTTAACATCAGTATGCGCCCAACTGAACCAGGAAAATCAAACATACTCATTTGCCCAAAGAGCAAAACTTGGCTGTTTCCCAGAACCTTGTCAGCCATGGAAAGCAGTACTTGTGTAGGTCCCAGTCTGCATTATTATAGGGAACATCCACGTTATAAGCCACCTAGAAACACCACTGCTCACAAGGAAGTTCATGCTGTTTTTCCACCATAAGGACCTGAGCCTCCATGACTGCAACTTCTTTAGTAAACCATGGCTCCCTGTGAGCTAGGAACTGGATGTGAGAGGGGAGACATCTCACCTGACTTTAGGTGCCCATCTTAGAATGAGACAAAGTCCAGAGTCTGTAGGGGGGAATTCAGGCGGCTAGCACAGGGATAGAGCATGGTACTGGAGGTATCTGAACCTGGACAGATGAATCATAACAAAGACACTAACAGTTACACCGAGCAATGAATTCAGGCATGCATTGCAACGCTTAGGTGGAAATGAAGTGCCTAAATCCACACTTAGTACCCAAGATCTCCAGCCAGCATCCTTCTCACCCCACTGACATTTAACTCACCTGCCAACACTCAACCTGGCTGGCCAACTACTGCCAAATCTGAGCACTGTCTGTTCGAGACAGATCCACACCTGAAAACAAGGTGCTGTTCTAGGTGCTGTTCTGAAAGATGTGGGCAGAGAAGCGCACTAGAAGTGTCTCTACCAGAGTGCCTCTCTCCTATTATTATTGCACACTGATAGCACTTGTACAAGAGTCTGGTTGAAACATTGCTCAAATCCCATAAAATCTAAATTCAGTTTCCTTTAAACTTCATTTTGGGGCTCTAAATACAAACAACACAGTCACTCTGATCCTAATCTGTCACCACTGAATCACTCTTAATTCCTCTGGTGGAGAAGAAAAAAAAAAAAAAATCAGGATACACCTTTTGCCCAGCTTCCAGGCTCGTTCTTTCCAACATCTAAAAATGAGGCAAGGCAGCAGCTCAAAATTTCTTTTAGAAAAAGTAAATCATTTATTTTTTAGAAAACTAAAATCTTCCCATCCGTGCTGTACTAAAACATCCAGGGCAAAGCACTGCTTTGAAGCAAGAGCCACCAGGACCCCTCAAAACCCAGCACACACAGGTTCTGCAGCGGAGGTCTACCATTTTTTCCCTGAAAGCCCTTCTATTTGTACTCATCTTGGCAGGCTTGAAAGTACCTGCCAGATGGACAGATAACTGACATCCGGAAACGACACTCCACCAGCTGCTGTTAGCAGGGGTTGGGAAGTGTGGGGGCTGGTTAATAAGAAACCACTTACTTCCTCACGGCTGCTGGCTGCCCGCTGCCTTCCTAGGGCTTAATGGAATTTGGAGAGAGAGTATTTCAAGTCAGACCATCTGTCAGCACACATATATATCAGAGCAGTCCCCGCACCTTACTTGCATGTTAAGCCCAAGCGTTGTTTCCTCGCAGGAGTCTTTGTTGGTGCACTCTCCCTCCTCTCTCTGGCTCCCACAGTGATTCCCACGGGGCAGGGTCTGACCATGGATGGTACTTGCTGCTGAGCTGAGACCCACGCCAGCGAGCAGAGGGCTCCTCGGAGAGCTGTCAGCTGCAAGATAAGAGGCAGCCGTGCCCAACAGAGGGGAAAGAGGAGAGAACTCACTTTCACACCGCTCTGAAGCTGTAAGCATTCAGACCACAGGCAGCCCTGGGTGGAAAGACCCTGGGGGTGATGCAGAACACAATGCTGAAGGAGGTGGCAGACCACTTTCCTTGCAAATAGAGCAAACCATGTCCTGGCCTACATTAGATGAGTGGTCAACAGAGCAAGAAGAGTAGTTAAAAAGTCATGCCAGCTCTTGCTCACTGCAATAATCACAAAATTTGAAAACATACCCATATCTGGGAATTTTCTAACAGTATTCCTGATTTTATGTTCTTTGCTGCTTAATTTTGCCAAGAATTTCCCACTAGGCAACATACAAACTGTGTTTTTTAACATCCTGAAAGAAGATTTCTTAACCTTTCTGCATTTGGTTTTTCATCTGTAATTTCAAAAACTGAACACGTGCTTTTCCTTAAGCTGCAGGTAGCCTAGCATCATCACAGACTTCAGGAACAGGGGCTTTAAGACTAACTGCAACTTGTGGGAGCCCCCTGAAAAATTCACAGGCATTTTCCCCATGTTTCTCTTAAACACAGCGTTTTATTCTTCTTTTTAACCTGAAGGAAGAGAATGACATTTTAACAATGCTTAGGCTCCCATGGCAGGTTGAACAACTGGGCAATAAGCTACAAGCGTTTTTGCAGTCTGTTGATCGAGAGGACCACTGGAACAATGCCACACATGCCTTTACGCCGCATCGGTGCCTGTAGTTGGCTAAATTCCCTCATTTCTCCCTCTGTCTCCACATCCCCATTTGTAAAACAGCACTGTGATGCCATCCTCCTTCATGAGCTCCCGAGAAGCATGATTTATAACAGCAAGGGACTGCCCTCCTTCTGCTTAAAGGGAAAGACCCCTGCCTGCACACAGAACCTAATTAAAGGGAGTTTGACCGATGGATTAGTTTTCAGCTATTTTTGTTCTCCAAAAACCTAGACATAAAAGCAACTACTCTGTTCTCATGCATTAAAATGGCACTTACCTGTAGTTCATTCACTGCATTTATTACTATCTTATTAATGCATTTGCCAGCAGAAGAATAATAAATAGGAACAAACAATTGTTTGGATATTTCTTTTTCTGGGCCACATTATTTCAGAAATCTGCTTTATACTAATAAGATACATAAGTGACAAACAATGCAGCCCCTCTGGGTCTATAATCCCATTTATAACTAGAATAATCTTCAGTAACTCTGCTGAAATCAAAGGAGCTACTTAGAGTTTAAGGGCTGGTGCTGAGGTCAGCATCTACCTAATGCAATACCAGTTACACATTCCACTGCTCCTTGACAGTTTTGCGGGCACTTCCAATTTCACCCAAGAGTGCCATTTTTCTTAAAGCACCAGATCTTGAAGCCTTAATTTGTCTTTTTTTTTTTTTTTTTTCCTTTCCCCTGTCTATTTCAATCCCACTGAGTTAGAAAGAACTCTGAGACATTCCAACAGGAAGAGACAATTGACAGCAAATTATTTTAGATAGTTTCACATTTTCCCAGGTGATTTCACATCTCTGAAGGTGTGCTTGAGTTTGGAATTTAGCAATGCCAGACTAATTCACTGAGTTGCTGCAAGCCAGTAAATCGCCACTGCTGACCCCTTAAAAGCCACAGCTTTAGAGGCAGTGCCATCAGTATCAGGTACATTGGACAGCCCAGTAACTTAACAAGGCTGATGATCATGCTTCAAACTTCTTCTTCAATACACTGGGTCTCAAAAAAATCCAAAGCCGCCCTTTGTCTCTCCCTAGATCCTGCCTTGTAAATTAATTTAGTTTAAATTCCTCCTGCCTAAGAGAGGCCAGGGCTCCATTAAAAATCGCGCACTGGCACCAATGTGAAGCATTTGCTGTGGTAACCTTACTAGGCTGACAAAAAGGGACACGTAGAGTTAAAGCTCACTAATTTCTTGCAGCTTGTTTTGCTCAGATGAGTCTGTCTTTCCTGCTGTAGCAGCATGACCTTGAAAAGACCTTGCTGAATGCATGTTCTGTCAGACTCCCACTGCCCATATTCACCTCCTTCATGTCCAGGAAGATACTCTAGAAGTGAGGAGCTCCTTACCCACAAGATGGCAAGGGATGTTCAGGGATGGCAAGAGCTGCCCTGAACAGTATGTTGCTGCCTACTTGTTGGGTCAGTTGTAGTAATACATGGGTGGTCACCAGCAATGAGTGAACGATATTCTGTGGGTGGAAACCAGAGGAATGAAACAGGAGAAGGCAATCCTGGCCTTCCAGTGAGCTCTAGGGATGGTAGTGCAAACCTCAGTGGTACCGATGCCGCAAGCACAAGGGGACGAACAGCGTGATGCAGGCAGAAACAAGTCTGGAGGAATTTAGAGCTTCTTCCCTGTTAACATTTAGATGTCTCAGCTGAAAAATTCAGGAAATAGCTGGTTTTCTGCTGGGACAAAATTCCTATTTTAAGGTAAGTAAGCCGCAAGCAGGCCCCATTGCTGAAGAATGCTGGCTCTGGTTCCCCTCAGTACAGCACAGCCTCTGTTCAAACTTGGTTCGGTTTTACATTCTTCCTGTGCTTCACAGCTGTCAGCACCACAAAGTCACACTCCTAACCTCCCAGTCCTATTGCCAACAGCCAAGGCAATGACAACCTTCCACTGTAGTGTCAGCCTAGGAATGATGAAGGAAGACCTGTAGGTAGTCACTAGGAGTAGGACATAACTATTAAAAGTTGCCAGTTGATATAAGTACTCCATTTTCATTCATTCCAGCATGAAATTTGCTGTAAGGGCATAGTCTCAAGTGTTCTGGAACAATAATCTACAGCACTGCAATTTTTGAAGACCTCTTAATGAAGAGAAACACTTAAAATTAATACTTGGCTACTAGAGGAATTGGCTGGTTCATCAGCACTTTATTACTGTTAACATATTATCTTTCCCACATAAAGTTTAATTAAAGCAATGAGAGAAGAGAGTGACACAAGCAGCAGCAAGCCCAGAAATGTCAGAAGGGGCAGTAAGCCCCACCAGCCACCCCAGACTTGTCCTGGACAGGGACAGCTGATAGAAAGCAAAGCCACACTAGAATCAGAGAGCTAAAGATAAGTTTAACCTATTTTTAAAATAGTTGAAATCTCATAGGCAATGTCCCTTATTTTGAGAGTTAACATTTCAAAACAGCCCAGTAGAAACTAGGCCACAACGAAGATATTAAGAGATTAGGTATCAGTTCTGGAAGATTTGTTCAGTTTTAGTAGATGTATAGTAGATCACATGATGAAGTGAAAAAAATCTGAAAATCCCCAAGTTCAGGATCTGGGCATTCTGGTGAATCCCAGTCATATTCTGGAATTACCTAAACTTCTGGAATTCAAAGTAGAAGGATGTTCAACAGAATTTTTTTTGTAGCAGTTACCGATTTATTTATGGGGGAATTGTTTGCATTAGTCTGCTTTTTGTCAGTTTGGCAATTTTGGTATATACTGATGAATATTTAAAGAAATACTAAATCTATATGCATTCCTTACACTTAATTTCATCAGAGTATACAAGATTCTTTAAATGTCTGCTCCTAACTGTAAAGCAAGCAACATTTCTAACAGTATTTCAGAAAAAACTTCACATCCAAAATGATTCCTTGGTTTCTGCAAGAACACTTGAAGCCACCAAGAAATCCCTCAATATACCTTCACTTTTGCTTTGACAAAAGGACCCTGGCAGGCCCAATTTCTTCTTGAGTATGTGCGTCTCCCAATTTGTCAGTAAATATAGGTGAACAAAAAAGGCCATTGCTTGAAACTGCTGTCCAACTCAATTTGGCTATTGCCTTTGTATGAAGGATGTGAAAAGGCCCTTTTGTATTTGCAGAGGCTTGGAAAAGGGAAATAAGGACCAAGATAAAACCATGAAAGCACACAGATATTCAAAGACAGCGTGTTAAAATGAAACTGTCCTGGACAGTCACGTTGCTTCCTTCCTTATGGGAGGTTTACTGGGCAGAGAGCACTCTGCACTGAGCAACACCGCCCGGTGAGGGGCTGAGAACAGACCTGGTGTCCAGATCCTACAGAGGCTTCTGCCCATGATGGATCAAGTTCTCCACTTCTCCCAAGCAAAGTCAATGCACTAATGCACTAGGAAATGAGTTGCACACTTTGGTTCAGATAAAGATGAGTCGTCTTTACCTTCCTCTGAACAGGATTTACACAAAAAAGAATTCATTCTCATGCCAAACTCATAACCCAGTTCAATTACTTGATATAATAAATTGCTGAATCCAGTGATGTATTGATTCAGTCTTAATTGTGACTTTATTTTCATCCTTGTCTTGTTCTTCTTTAATTAGTTTTATGAAACTGTAGTAAATTAGCCTAATAATGTGCTTGATAAGCACATACTTGCTCATTTTTTTTCTTTTAGTAAAATCCATAAAGAGTACACGTGCCTAGTCTACCCCTTAAAGTCATATGAACATTTGATTCTGCCTAATATCTAATGCCCAAATTCAAAGGCACGTAGGACCCAACGCCCTCCCTCCATTTTGCTGAAGGCTTGGTGAACCCAGCATGAAAAAATTAGAGCTGCTTCATTCTGCACAGGACTCCTGCTTGTAGGTTAGTTGTGTTGGCATTTGGCTAATTCCCAGTCACCATACAAGCCATCCCACCAAGCAATGCCAAGGGCTAGTGCATGCTTTCCACAATCACATGCTGTTCTAGGAAAGGTGTCAATTATGTGGAGGAAACAGTCTATGCACTCATGCCAGAAACAACTCCGAGCTTTATAGATGGGCTCATTATCAGACCAAACCAAAATGCTCAGTCCGGAAGGTCTCTGTTCCCCAGTCTGTAAGAGCCCATTCCTTTGTCTGTGCTGGACTTTCTGCACCAAATCGGAATGCCTTCTGGTAAGCAAGTTCCCTGACTAACTCGTCTTCTTTCCACTTCACCATCCATCACCCAAAAGGTTGGTTCCACTACCTCTTTCCAGATACCTTCCTCACTGCATTGCACAAGTACTACCAAGTCTCTGCATCCCAAAGACTGGGGACCGGCTAGGACTGTTGCGTCCTCACAGAGGGGACTGGGACCTTCAAAGAGAGACTGGAACAGCAAAGCCCTGAAAACATCCTGTGCCCCCTACCACTTCCACCTGAAAAACACACTTCCTAGTCTGGAGGAAGGGAGAATGCGAACAGATGTCTGTGCAGACATGCAGCCTAGCTCCAGGTGCACAGCATCAGAAATAAATGTTTAGCGAAGAGTGTCATTCATAAGCATCCTTTATTCTTTGACTGTGTTAGCCTCTGACATAGGTTGTTTTCTGTGTCCAGAACAAACAACTTAAATCCATTAAAAAAAGAAGTGGACAATAAAATTCATAAGGATCTTCTTTAATGAAAGGGAAATCTGTCAGTTGCTGCCAGAAGAGCTGTGTTATCATAGCAATGTGTGTCTAACCATGTAGTTTAAGTCATATTTCAAGAAGGGAGGGTGTTCATTAGCTTTTGTTCCAATCTGTAGTTTTCTTGTCCCTGGAGCAACCTTACATCACACACCCATGCCAGAAACAAAAACAGAGGGCAAACGTTCCTTCCTTTTTCTTTCAGTGTAACTCCACTGGCATGTGGTCCCCAGGGTAAACCCCCAGTAAGATCTGGCTCTTCCCCCACCCCAAATGAGTCCTTAGCCTCCCTCAATTCTCTGTCTGTCTGACTGCCAAGTTAAAGAACAATTACCAGCAGAACGATCCCCAGATGAGCGCTGAACAGGAAACAGGGTCGATTAACAAAGGCAGAAAGATCTCCAAACCACAATCAGGGTCTTCTGCTCACTTGGAGCTCTGCCTGGCACCACTGGGGGCAGCCCCAACACATCCACACCACCCTGGTGCAAAAGGGACCTCTGCTTAGCAGGAGGGAGTAGAAGGGGGTAAGACAGTGGGAAGCTGATCCTTAATGCAGGCACAAAATGAGACACTCATCCGTAACAGTCTGGAAATCCACAGGTGGATCCACATACCCTGGGAACCATTACCTGGAGTATTTAAATCCAGACTGAGCCAGCACACACTCCGTAGGAAAATGCCACACCGGGAAGTCTCATGGTTCAGACCACTGCAGCCCTCCCAGGCCTTCCAATCTCTTTCTATACAGCCCTCACAAAGCACTATGGTGATTTTTCCTCTTTTGAAAACTGCGTTTCTCACCTATACCATATTACCTTGTGAGGAGAAAGCCCCTGAGGTCCCTGGACCACAACCAACCCTGGGGACAGGGCGCAAAGGCTCAGCCACAGTCAGGACTTTTACCCTCCAGGCAGACAGTCAAGGACAATTTAGCCCTTTATTACTGTAAGCCAATGGTCACATCTCTAGCAACAGAACAATCATGCCAAATACCATTTCCAGTTTGTGAGCCTTCCCAACAAATGAATCCTTTACCACCCCTAGCTGGGATCATTACACAGCCTTGTTCCCTCCTGCATTGTTTGCTCAGTAATACTGCTCTGTGTCTTCATTAACTAGCAGTCATTTGGAAAGAAAAAAACATAATTCATATTGCAGAAGTCATCGTCCCATGTACCCATTCACTCACCATTCCTAATTAAGTTCATGAAAGATTAATTCCTTAATGATTATGATTTGTAATGTTAATTAATTAGCTGTTTTTCCATTAAGCATTCAGAGGTTTACAGCATTACATCGATTCCTTAATTAGCCTGTGGCAAGTATTAAAAAAAAAGTAACCTGCTTCATTCTCTTTGTCCCTTAGGCAAATTATCTGCTGCTTAGTCTTCCAGTCCATCTCCTTTCCAACTCCATGCAGAATCCCTTTTCTCCACTGCAAATGTGCCTGCTGTACTCACTCATCTCTCTAAGAGGACAACATAACCAAGGAACAGGCACAGTCGACTCATGCCACTCTTTCCCTGGGGAGAAACTACTTTGATATGAACCCTGCCTCTCTTCATGCCCCCCAGGGTGGGCAGACCTGCAACTGAAAAGCTGCCTAGTGTCCTGCTACACCAGGACAGCCCTTTCCAACTTTTGGCTTGGCATGAGAAACCCCAGGATTACTGAGCTCTGCCCGATGGCAGCATCAAGGACAGTATCCACACTGCAATTCCAGTTAGCCTGCCAGGAACTCCCTGCATCTTCAGCTTCATCACAGTTTCCAAGGCAATTTCTTCAGCTCCTGGTGTTGATAGGGCTTTGGAGTATGCCCACAGGGGGTTTGCAAGCTCAGCCTCTCCTCTCTGCCCTGATGGCAGCAACTAGAAGCTCCACTAGTCATTAGGCTGAGGCTGTAATTTGGAGTGAAAATTTTAAATTTCTCCAAGACTTCTGGACAAGCTCTAATTCTCAGCAATGCTTTTGGTTGGGTGCATGCTCTAGATCTGGCACTGAATGAGCACAGAGCACAGGCATTCCCCTTTAGCCCTTGCTGCATTTTGGGAGATTCAAACCAATGCCTAAGCTGCTCTGAAGAGTGGTCCCAGGCCCAAATTCCCACTGCACTTTCTGCTCCATGTCTGGTCCCCGTCTGCCTGTGGAAGAAGACTGCTGATCTCTCCTAGAAACTGCAGAGGTGTCCATGTCAGGTATGGTCACCATGCAAATGGGGATGCAGAACACGGGAGAAGGGACTCATTCCCTACTTACTGCACTACACTCAGTTCCTGCAACAAATCAATCCCATAGCTGCAAGCCCTCCGCTTGAAGTCCAAAGCCACCTGTACTAAGTAGATCTCCTCCAATCCCCTCTGTGTGGTAAGCAAAGAAAAGAAACCCACCAGCACAGACTCAGTTGTCCAAATAATTTAAATGTACGTGTAAGAAAGGTGCAAGATCAACTTCTGTCTGCCTTCCCCCTCCCCTGTCTTCTCTGCAGGTTTTTCTACTGTGGTCGTTACCACGGGGTTAGCCCCTGCAAACAACAGGGTCTGTAAATGTAGGAAACCTGGGGTTTGCAGGTTCCCACATAACACCAACGTGCCCACAAGGTACCAGTCCTCAGTGGGGGACACCTGTCAGAAGCACAACAAACATGGAGGGAACAGAGCTCCCTCACTTAGGCCACCTGGCCAGCATATATTGTAGAGGGATAACAGCAGCAGTAGTCTTGCATTTGCCAAAACGCAGCCTACGGAGTATTTCCTAACTAATTACTATCCCATGCATGCACCTCTGATCAGAAACAGCAGTGAAAGCCAAAATTAAGTGGAAAAAACAATATTGCAAACCACACACATCCTTTCTGCTGGGGCTCAGTAAGTGTAAACCAGTTGCGACACACTAATCTCCATGCAGGCACTTCCATTACAGCAGTGCTTTTCTGTTTAAATATGAGGTGTTTGGATGATTTCTAGTAAAACCATCTTGCACTGAAGCAAACATGCCTTCGGACAGCCACATCAGCCTGATGAGATTGTTGGTGGCTAAAAAAAGTAGAAAGTTATCCCGTCAACATCATATGCATCTGCCAGGAAGACTCCACATCAGCTGGTGACAGGGACACATGAGGATTTGAGACAGAGACCACAACTGAGCCACGTCACCGGATCACCTCAGGTGACTTTTCAGTTTAGATGTTTCTGCCACTCTAAGTAAATCTTGTCCCTGTGCCTGGCTCCCAGCAGGAAAAGCTGAACAGCTCTTGAAGCATTTCTCTTCTGCTCTTCCTACTGTCATTACTGCTTGGTGACTCACTCCCAAGTATGCCTACAACCTGCTAAGCCATTGCTGCTGGAAAGCCCTGCCAAACACAACAGTGCAGCATAATCGGATTAAATACCACCTGTCTCCCTCCTCCCCTCCAGCACCAGCACAGGCAAGCCTGTGAGCAGAGGAGACCCCAGCCCTCCAAAATGGGGCTCTAAGTGAGACACAACAGGGAGCAGACAAATCCTGCACAAATTAGCAGGGGAAAGGGGAAGGGAGGCAGCCAGGAACAGTCCTTGCTACCTGCTACCAGTCCTTGTTCCTAGCTCCTGGAAGCCTGTGGGATTGCCAAGCAGGGATCTGAAAGGCTGGGTGAGGTCTCGCATGCTGCCAGCATCCTCAGCTCCCCATCCTGCACAGCCTTGCCACTCGCGCGGTGCTGACAGTTCGTGCTGGAGCACCCAGGCCAATGGAATGGGCTGTTTCACACTGAATTATAGATGCCTCCAGCACGGCAAGGAAAGGAAGCAGTTGTGCATTACTGATTCTGTGGGGATGAACACACTACATTAAAGTACAGTATTTTCCAGCTGACAGCATACGTGGTCCATTGAGCTCTTCATCCTAAAAAAAATGTTGCGAGCAGGCAACACAAAGTACGTGCTGCGAGCAAGGCTGCCACCACATGGTACAAAGACAAGCCTGTAGACTCCCTGAGCCAGAGCAGGGACCAGGGAAAAAACACCCTCACACCTCTAACCAGCACTGGCCTCATTAACCAGCTATGGCCAAATCCTGATGTTTCACCCGGATCAATTAATTTGGTCAGGAATTGTCCCTTTTGCACCCTTCCCTCACCTCCAAATCACTAAAATCTGTTGCAAAGAAACCACCAGAGTCTTGCAAAACTGGGATTCCTAAGACACAGGTGAGATCTGACTGTTCTCACTAGGGAAGATTTGAATCAAGTGAACCGGTTCAAAAGTCCCCACAGATCAGAAAAGTCTGAGCTTAGCAGAGCCTGAGAGAACTGACAGGCAAAAATATACCAAGCTCCTGCAGTTCCTAAACTCACATTGCTTGCAGGCGTAGAACTAATCCAAAAGCATGATACTTCAAATAATGGCTGGGGAGCCTTGGCCTCTCGTGTCGAACTACAGAGCAGTTCGGGTAACTGTGATTCTGCTCTACAATAACAAAACCATCTGCAAAAGACAGAAAATATTTTTTCTTCTTCCTTTTCAGCCACCTCAAAATATTCCCTAGAAGTATGGGGGAGATAGGAGTTCAAACCTAGAGGAAAAATAAGATTTTTCCATTACACATGAAAACTGCCTTTATTGTTAGAAAAAAGATCATGCAGGCAACAAAAACATTTCAAATACTGTTTCAAAAAAAACCCCTTTCCCTAGAACACGGGCCTACCAATATACACCCTGGATGCTGCCCCAAATGTAGAAGCAAGAAAAGGAAGAGAAACTACAACTCTGTAACAGAGGAGTATGGGGCGGGGCAGGGCAGGTCATAAGAGGGTAAGGGAGAAGCAAAGCTGAGATTTACCTTCCTCCAGCATCCTCAAGGCCAGACAGTGTTTGGGGGATTCCTGCCTTCTGTAGAGCAGCACCACTCAGAAAAGGTGCTTCCAACAAGCCCCAGGCTTTGTCACCTCCTCCTCGTTGTGTTGTTCTCCTCCCTTGATGGCTGGCAGGTTTCTCAGAGCGCACAGGCGCTGCAGCTGTGGCTGGCAGGGGTGCAGGCAGCAGGATGCACACATGCCTGCCGTGGGGTGGTACCCGGGCACTGGCCTTCGGAGGTGATTCACAGCTTTCGGCAGCGCTGAGCCTTCATGGGGATGGTGTCTGCCACCTTTGCAGCAAACCCCTCTCCATCTTCAAGCCGTCACTTAACTTCCTTGATTAATTCAGGTCTTTTTACTCTCCATTTTACCAGACAATCCATCAGGCAGACAGGCATCAAAGCCTGACTGACCCTGACCGTCATATACCAGCCAACTTTGAAATTCTAATGTGCAGTTCATCCTCACTCCTGGAGACTATAAAGTACCTTGGTTAGATTTTCCCAGGATACGAATCCCTTCGTTTATGGGGTCAGAGAGAGCTGCAGTGCACATTGCCACGAAATATGCTCAGGGCACAGCACTGCATTAACAGGGCACAGGGAAAATGGAGATGCTGACCCTACTGTCTGCCCTCCCTTCCACCTGCCCTCCCTCTGCCATGGTGATAACTACCAGCAAACCTTTCCCTGTGCCATGAATCAGATACAGTGCCCTTGTCCTACAAACCCAGCCCAAGGGCACTAGAAGCTGGACAGAAGCCCTTCTGGGATTGAGAAGGGGACCATCGGCTTTGCCTGCATTAGGCATTTCTCGAATGACCGCTCCATTCACAGAGCCTTTTCCTGCAGGGTGAAGAGACAGAAGAGGGTGCGAGCCTGCCTCTGAAAGCAGCTTTGGATGGACACTGCCCTGGCTGAAATCATCCACTTTGTGAGAAATAGGTAGACATTAAGGAAGATGCCTTTGACTTTTCAAAGTGTCTTCACATACAAAAAGGTAGTACTGGATCAATTAACTTTCAAGCACTGTGCTGATTCAGTAGCAGCTTTGCTCCCACCCCCATGGATGACCTCCACCTTTTCACAGCTGAAAAGAGTTTCTGCTGACCCACCAGCCTGGTGGTTGTTCTACAGCTGCAGCTGATCTGTGGGGCTTAGACTCAGCACCTAGGAAAAGTTGAGTAGTCTTCCAGGCAGATACCTTAACCCTGTCTCCTTTTAACAGCTTGAGCAGTCAGAAGAAACTTTTACAGCCTGTCTTAAAAGTTTCTGCTCTTTGAGAAAACTTTTGACATAAGAGATGCCACCAGGACCAGCCACCTCCCTCCAAAGTGGTTATGATCCCAGGGCAAATCACTAAGACCAAGTGCATTTCCCCCCAGCAGGATGGGTGGTCCTGCTCTGCCATTCATTATTTGAACCGGTGCACAGACAGACAGGGGAAGGCAAAGCCAGCCCCTGCAAATCTGTCCATGACCGATCAAGATGTGCTTAGTCAAGTTGAAAAAAACAGCAGAAAAAAACTTCTGGAGGAGAGAGGAAAGGAAAACCACATTGATTTCTGCCCATCAGGGCACCCCTTCGGAGCTTTTGGAGGCTCCAGGGATTATTAAAGCCCTTGTTCCAGACTGAGTATCACAGCAATCTGCATGCGTTTCTCTGCTGGGCAGAAGGTTGTTGCTTTGTGCTGCGATGGTGACTGGCGGCATGAACAGATCCTCCAGGAGCAGGTGGGTAACTCACAGCAGCCCTTTCCCCACTGTCCCACAGCACGTGCAGCGGTCTCATCCAGCAGCACTGCCCCAGAGGTCAGCAGCACTCCACAGGGCCATAGTATGCTGCAGAACATGCAGCCACCAGGAGATGCTCACCACCTTCTGGGGAGCAACCGCCATGTTACACGCAGATGGGAGGGAGCCAGGAATGGATGGTGGGCAGCTGGCCAGCCAGTAAATTAATTTCAAAGACAAGCAGGTGATAGATGGAGTTCATGTTGGAAACAGGAGAGGATAAATTGCCCATCTGTGACTGATACAGCAGAGAACAGCGCAGGATGGAGCAAAATGAATGGGCGCAGAGGGATCAGGGAATAGAGTGTATATATAATTGAACCCCTGAGGCCTGGATCCTGTCCTTTGGGCTACACGGGATTGCAAATGTAGGAGCACCGCTGAAGTGAATGATTCATTGGCTGTGTGTGACAGATAGGACCCCCAGAGCAATCTTTTATTGGTGTGGGGGTGGGAATGCCACTGACAAGATGGTGAGGGAATGTGATGAGATGAGGAGCTTCCTCCACATCTTGCTGTGAACCTTTGCACACAGCCTCTACGAAAACAGCTTGGAGGAGTCTACCACAATTAGAGGTGATGCCACAGCCCAATGCCTGGGACCTGGCCAGGGAGGCAGCTTGTCAGCTGGAACCGGTCCCCCCTGCCCAAACCCAGACTTACACCAAGAGCTTATTCGTTGGCTCGGTGCTGCTGACTTCTTCCCTACAGGAATCATTGTCAGGGAGACGAAAATCAGCTCTTTCCCCCTCTGTCCTTCTCTGTGCTGCTGCTGTGCCGTGTTCAAGTTGGCAGAAAGGGCCAATTAGCAAGTGTCAAACCATTTCTAGGGCATTCCCAGTCTCACCAGAAGCAGGGGGCCTTCAGTGCCTTAGGAATGAGGCTTTCGGCATTGCCATCTCATGTTGATGTGCTAAAAGGCAGCTTGGAAGCATTTTTTGATTGTTCTGTGCTATGTTCCTTCAAGGGTGTTGATTGCTTTCACCCCAGTAATTACTCAGGTGGAAAGACAAGTGCCAATACTTATGGCAAGAGACTGGCACGCATGGCACAAGCACAGCTGGGACGTGCCCAAGCACTGTGCCCTGCCAGACCGCCTGAAGCAGTGCAGGCAAGCCAGCTGCACCGCAGTGCTGCTTCAGTGGAGGTAAACATCCTCTGCCATATGACTGGGCATATGACTATGTGGATGTAAACATCCTCTGCCATATGACTGTGTCCTCTGCCACAAGAGGACATTAACTGCAGGTTATGTGTGATTGTAGCACCCTGCTCACCAGCCTCTGCTGTGAGCCAGACTGCTCCTGTGTCACCTTCCTGCCTGCAGCATCCTGCAGGAAACTGTTCAAGTGGGAATTTTCCTGCTATTAAGGCCACCTATGGTTTCTTGCTCTGCAACTTTATATTTTTCTTCCATTTTTAAATTTTTAGCATCCACCACAAGCTGTGGTGGAAGAGGATATTCCATGTCATACTGCTGAACCATCCACTTCAAGGCAGCAGGCAATCTAGCACCTTAGTCTCAATCCTCCTGGTACCTGGACCTCTCCCTGTATCTGTTTTAAGCAGATGAGGTGACACATCAGCTTTCTTTAGAGACTGTGAACTAATTCTATACTGAGAACTGATGTCTCCTGGCTTGTTTCCAACTCACCCTGCCACCTAAGCCCTATGTGGTGAATGTGTGAAGGATGAATCCATTCCACATTCAACCAAATTCTTTTTGCTGCACTTTGTTGATATCTGCCTTAATCACTGGCTACTTCTTTTAAGCCATACTTATTACTGACTGTATATAAAACCTATTCCTATTTTGCTTAGCCTGGTTGGGGGAGATAGGGAACAAACTTTCTCACCCTGGAGTAAGCTGGGGTCACTCATGCCATGACCTTGTGCCAGAGGTTGCCACTTCAATCCAACATGGCTAGGGTACCTGGAGATTTTTAGCAGTAGGTCTTCGCTCATCTAGCTGATTTGCACAGCTGATTTGGAATGAATTCATCATCAAGAAAAGCTTTTAGACAAAGAACGATAAATGCCATTATAGAATCATAGAATGGTTTGGGTTGGAAGAGGTCTTTAAAGGTCATCTAGTCCCAACCCCCCGGCAATGATCAGGGACACCTTCAACTAGATCAGGTTGTTCAAAGCCCCATCCAACCTGGCCTTGAACACTTCCAGGGATGGGGCATCCACAGCTTCCCTGGGCAACCTGTTTCAGTGTCTCACCACCCTCATCGTAAATAATTTCTTTCTAATATCTAACCTAGATCTACCCTCTTCTAGTTCAAACCCATTACCCCTTGTCCTATCACTACAGGCCCTAATAAAATGTCTGTCCCCATCCTTCTTATAAGCCCCCTTTAAGTATTGAAAGGCTGCAATAAGGTCCTTTCTCTTCTCCAGGCTGAACAACCCCAACTCTCTCAGCCTTTCTTCATAAGAGAGGTGCCCCAGCCCTCTGATCATCTTTGTGGCCCTCTTCTGGACCCGCTCCACAAGGATCATGTCTTTCCTGTACTAAGGACCTTGGAGCTGGACCCGACACTCCAGGGAGGTCTCACGGGAGCAGAGCAAAGGGTCAGAATCACCTCCCTCGACTTGTTGGTCACGCTTCTTTTGATGCAGCCCAGGACACAGCTGGCTTTCTGGGCTGCAGGCGCACATTGCTGGCTCATGTCCAGCTTTTCACCCACCAGCATCCCCAAGCCCTTCTCCTCAGGGCTGCTTTCAATTTATTCTCTGCCCAGCCTGTATTGATACTGTGTTGTCTTGGGTCACAGCCTTGCTGGTATCTAACTGCTGGACAGCAGAAGAGTATGAAGTACACGTAAACTCACTAAAGGAACTTTTTTCTTTCAGGGAGTCATATACATTTACATAGAAAAGTGACTGAAGTCCAAATAAATTCTAGCTGCCAAGCGCAGAGGGTTATTCCACTAAGCATAAGACAGCAACAGACCTTATCTGTAGGGATGTAACTCCCAATTATGTATTCCTTCCTGCGGCCTATATGCAGGGATCATTATTTTCTTCCATGTTTATTAATCAGCTACCTGATGTTAACAAGAAGATAACTTCTAGGAGATATGCAAATAATTCTGCAATTTTCTTTTCCAGTGACTCAGCATTCATATAAGAAATGTGTTAACAGGATACAAAGGCTGTTAAGAAGCCCTCTGTGTAATTATCCTCTTCCCTGCCTCCAGTTCTGAACAATTTATGGAAGAAAAAAGGCATTTTCTAACAGATATTCCATCTTGCCAGAAGAAAATTTGTGTAAGTTATCTTTTCTTTCTCATTTTAAAATCTCATTTCTTTCATTTTCCCTTCTCTAAAGACCTGTCTCTCAAACTTTATTCAGATTAGGCAAAGTTAAATGCTCTCAATGGAAATAATTTAAATGAAATTAAATGCCTTGAGTACTGAGGAGGCTGGACTGGCACCAACTTAAAATACAAGTGCCACACTGAGAGTTAACAGAGCACCTGCAGGTTACTTTTCCACATTTTCCCTGCGATATCGAGAGGAAGCATCCAGGACAGAACACATGGCTGCGAATGAGTTCATGATACTGTCAGAGAGAGACAACTGAAGCCACGTTTAACCAAAACGCTCTGGTTCACCCCATTTATCTGGGATCAAGAGCCTCAAATTGATGAGCACATAGTTAACTCATTGGAAAATACATTAGCGTGGAGAACGTTTTTTGGGGGGTAGCTATTCTCTTAGGTGACATGATGACAGTACATATCCATCTTGTGTTTGCTGTGCTGGAGTTGTTCAGGAGAAAGCTTGGCCGGGCTACCAACAGCTGGGGCACTGAGCTCTTACAAGAGCTTTACACTGTTTAGTGACGTGAACTTAAGAAATGAGCAACTTAAGAGGTAATTCCTACCCTTGGTTTTGCTTTCTTCACCTTCAGCTGGCAGCTTTTCCTTTGAAAAATGACACGTTCGAGAAGTAAGGGAACCCACCACAACCTAACTCTCCAGTATTTAACCCTCTGATGCTCCTTCTCCCAAGGAAAGTGCTCTGGGACCTAAAGGTCCCCCAAGGATGGCAAATACGGCAACCACCACACCGATAACGAGGTGGCAGAAAGATGCCCTCTTCGGGCAAAAACTTGGGCAAAGCTAGGGCAGGAGAGCAAGCAGAGACAACGACCCCCCTACATGCTTCGCCAGCCTCGAAACATTCTGATTAGGCATCTTGCTTAAAATATCCAAGCCAGAGGCTTTTGCTCGGAACACCGCTTGTGATGGGTGGTAATGCCAAAGGTGTGCTCTGAACGGAAATCTAACATTGCAATCAGTTGGCAGAGGTTACCTGGAGGAATAAGAACATATTCAGCAGGTAATAAAATCATCTCCCTGGGATGCCATGCGGGCAGGACACGCTATCGGAAACACCCAGGAGAAGAAAAGCCGTGCTTGGAAGGACTCGGCAGCTGACACGCAGACAAGAAGGATGTTTGTGATGCCTACGTATGTACCTATATGGTACATCAGAACACTTGGTGGGTCTCAACCCCAGCTTTTTACACAGGCACAGCCCATCCCACAAGGAACCCATACCCTAGATTTTAGGAACTGCATAAAAGCAATTCCGGTGCCAGCCTCTGTGTAAAGCTAACCTCTGGGCTCTGCAAAGCTAACCACTCCTACCAGCAACTAACAAGTGAGATACTCCTTGGACAGCAGGGCTGCCGAGACACCCAGCCATGCTGGCAGGGCAGCGTGCCGAGGTTTTCCAGCCCCCGTTGGCCTGGATTCCCATGACTTCGGATGCGAGCGGTTCAGCTTTATCGTTGGGGCTGTATCCGTTTTCTCTCCCTCTCCACTCATAGCTCCACACGGGCCACCTCATCCCTTTATGATGGGACAGGGGCTATGATTTTAACAGCCACATGGCACTGCACACATTTCCAGCTTCCCCACGCAGCCAAGACACTGCAATCAAAGCACAACTCCAATGAGGCCAAGTCCAGCCGGGAAGCCGGGAATGCTGGTGTTACAGCCCACCACTGGTTCCGCTGCCCTCCTGCCCAGCCCGGAGGGGAGCGCGGGTGCAGAGCTGGTAGGGCTTCGGCGCTTGAGGAGCCGCTGGCGACTGGGTATTTTGAGGGTCCCCCCGTGGAAGCGGCATGGACAAGACACCCCGTGGGGACCTGCTGCTAGGGTAGGCACGGACTCGCTGGCCCAGGACAGCACCAGGGCACCGTATCCCCACATCCCCCAGCAGCACAGGGGAGGGTCCCTGCCCTCGCTGCACCCGCGGAGGTGCTGCCCGACCCCCGCGGGTGCTGCCCGCCCCCCGAGCCCGCGGGTGAAGCGGGGACACGTCCCTCCCCACGGGTGCCACCGCTCCCCGCGGCGGGTCCTGCCTCCCTCCCTCTCCCGTATGGCGCGGGGCCGTCCCGCTCCCGTAGGTGCCGCGCGGGTCCTCAGCCCTCGGGTCCCCCCCGTGGCACCCCGGCCGGCCCCGGCGCTCCCGCCCGCCCCCGCCCCCGTCCGCGCCGCGCCCCGCGCCCCCCGCGGCCGTTGCGCCCCACGCCCCGCCCCGCCCGCTGCCGTTAGTCTGTCCGCGGACATGGCGCTGTCGGTGACTGTGCTGGTGCTGCTGCCCGTCCTCCTCGCCGGTACCGGGCGCACGGCGCCGAGGCAGTGGCGGTCGGGGAAGGGGAACCGGTGCCGGGGAAGCGGGCCCGTACTGTGCCCCGGCCGGTCCGGTCTCGGGGAGGGGAAACATGAGCCGGTACCGGGCACCGGCCGGCTTGCGGGTGGGGGATCGAAGCCGGCAGCGGGCGTCAGCCGTCCGGGGGCAGGGTGGAGAACCGGCACAAAACGGGGCCGGACAGCGGCTGGCCGGGGGGAGCCAGGAGCGGACAGCGGCTGGGGCCAGGGGGGGCCGGGAGCGGACAGCAGCTGGTCGGGGCCGGGGGGGGCCGGTAACGGGCGCCGGCTGGTGCCGGCGGGGAGCCGGGAGCGAACAGAGGCTGCTCGGGGGAGGGGGGGGGCGTTAACGGGCGCTAGCTGGTGCCGGCGGGGGCCGTTAACGGGCGCTGGCTGGTGCCGGGGGGGGGCCGTTAACGGGCGCTGGCTGGTGCCGGGGGGGGGGGACGGGGGCGGACAGAGGCCCCTCGGGGCGGGGTCCGTTAACGGGCGCTGGCTGGTGCCGGAGGGGGCCGTTAACGGGCGCTGACTGGTGCCGGCGGGGGCCGTTAACGGGCACCGGCACGTGTCGGGGGTCCGTTAACGGGCGCTGGCTGGTGCCGGGGGCGGACAGCGGCTGGGGCCGGGGGGAGCCGGGAGCGGACAGCGGCTGGTCGGGGCCGGGGGGGGGCCGGTAACGGGCGCCGGCTGGTGCCAGGGGAACCGGGAGCGAACAGAGGCTGCTCGGGGGGGGGGGCCGTTAACGGGCGCTGGCTGGTGCCGGCGGGGGCCGTTAACGGGCGCTGGCTGGTGCCGGGGGGGGACGGGGGCGGACAGAGGCCGCTCGGGGCGGGGGGTGGTAACTGGCACTGGCTGGTGTCAGGGGGGCCGTTAACGGGCGCTGGCTGGTGCCGGGGGCGGACAGCGGCTGGGGCCGGGGAGGGCCGGGAGCAGACAGAGGCTGGACGGGGGGGGGCGGTAACGGGCGCCGGCTTGTGCGGGGGGAGGTCGGGGGGATCCGGGCGGCACGCGGCGCCGTTAACGCCAGTTACTCTCCACAGGGCTCCTCTCGACTCCCGGCGCCGTTGCCAGCTTCCCGGTGAGTGCCACCCCCGCGTCGTCCCCGGGAAGGACGGTCCCAGCTGCCCTCCCGCCGCCGGGCGGCCCCTTCCCCAGAGCCCCGGGCTCGGCGCCGGGCGGGAGATCCTGGCCTTGGCTCCGGACCCCGGGGCTGCGCGGGGGCTCCCCCGCACCCGGGGGACCCCGGGAGCCCGGCACCCCCGGTGATCCCGTCTCTTACCAGCTCCATCTGCCGTTCCCTTCACGGGGACTCGCTGGCCCCGTGTCCCGCTAACGTTACGACGTCTGGAGGAGCGGTGCCTTGTCGCACACGTGTGTCCTGACACCGCAGCCAAGCCGCGAGCGATAAATGCCCATAAAAGCATGAAAGATAAGGTGGCAGCTCACGATGCTGTGGCAACTCCTCTTGAGCGCTGCCCTTCGTTCATGAGCGTGCCAGCGTTATTCAGGAGCCCCCAGAGCAGAAAGCTGGTCAGGGACCCCTGTCAAATGGTGTTTTCTTAGATTTCTTATGTACCTGTCTTCCCTAGCCCGCCTGCTACAAGTATGGTGGTATGCCTGGATGCCCAAAGGACTACAATCCAGTTTGTGGGACCGATGGAAAGACCTACTCGAATGAGTGTGTGCTCTGCTTTTCGAACAGGTAGTGGCTCGACGGGCATCCCAACCTTCCCTTCCCTATTTGCAAGCAAAATATTCCCTCTGACACCCCAGTTAATGGATCCATTAACACAGGCCAGAATAAGAAAAGTGTCAAAGGTGTCAAAGAGCATTTAAGGAAATAATATTTCCAAGTGTTGAAGTGTGTCAAAGGATGCTTGATGGTATGCAGATCTGCAGAATTTGGTGACGTTTTCACCACAGTACAGCACAAACTACCTTAGCAAATGACAAACTGCAAAGAGAACTGGTAAACTTACAGTTGGGGGCAGGGGAGGGGAAAACAGGGAATCAAAGGGCACACACAGTACAGTCTGTGGAAAGGCGAGAAAAGAGGTGCTGGCATATTACATATTAGGAGCCTATCCATCTTTGTTGCCTAGAATGATGTTAGAGTAAGTTATTAAGCAATTGACCTGTAGACAGCCAGAGGTAAAAAAGAGAGTAAGTAAAGCTAATACAGATTTGTCAGAGATAATCTGATCACATCTGTGAGATTTAGGTTTTTGGCAAGATAACTGGCCTAGCAGAGTAGGAGGAAACAGTAGTGTTGCTCCATGACATTAATAAGGCATTTTACATAGCTCCACTTGACATTCACATAAACAGACAAAGCAGACAAGTAATGATTCAGCTGAAATTTTTAAAGGATGAAATCACAGCCGTTTGAAATGGTGTGGTTTAAAAGCAGTAATCAGCATTTTACAGTCAAATGGTAAAGTGAATTTTCCTTTAGGTGTAGTATATAACTCATTATTTTTGTAGTGAATTTGGTATTGGCACAAGACAATACAATTTGTAAAATAGCATAAGATACAATGATCTGTGCAGGGCAGTGTCAAAATTCCCAGGGATCTGGAAAAATGGGCTGAAATCAGTACAATAAAAGTCAAAGAGAGGTGCTAAGTGTCGCACAGAGAGAGTGAAAATCCATGTCATAGAGATACAGGCAGGAGAGTGGCTCACGACCTAAACAGTGTATTTGATCCTTTCTCAGAGCAGAATGACAGTTTTTGAGATCCAGCCTTACATTTCTAGGATGTTTTTTTTTCAACATGATCCCGCAGTTCCAGATGGGTGCATGGCAGATTCCCGAATACAGCACTGCACACAGCACAAAGGGCTCTCTAGCCAAACCTGCTGTTCGCTTCCACTCAATTCCTTAAGTGATTTGTGATGGGGCTTACATCTTATTAATATAAGATGTAATAATGTACATGTTTTGTGTGATAGGATTTAATCCAGTTACACACACAAGATAGATTTTTATCTTAACCATCTTTTTTTGCTGTCTTTTACATGCTCAGAAACATATTTTGGTCTGAAGGGACACCAGGTGGTCAGATCCTATCCTGATTATTTTAATAATTCAGTAGTTGGTGTACTCAGTGGCTTTCCAGTTCAGTCTGGAGTTGTTGTTCTGAAGTGTTTAATGTGGCACAAACACAACACGGTTAAAACACTTTGTCTTATTGGAAGAATTTCAGCTTTGATAAACAGTTCACAGCCATAAGCAATGGTCATTTCACTTCGAGGAGTCCAAGGTACAGTCTGTCACACCCCTTAGGAGGGGAGAACAAAGAGATCTTTCTGCCCTGCTTAACAAGCTGCATGACCAGTAGTTGCTGAGATAAATAGTGTAATGTGGTGATGTAGAAACAGATATATAGGCATAGCCCATAGCAAATTACAAAACAATTACGTCTAAATTAACTTAGGTGATTCTCAACAGCCAACTTCCAGGTCACTTCCAGCCTGTGTTTAAGCCCATTAAAGGACTTTTTAGAGGGAGTTGTTTTTCCCTCAATGGCCAAGACAGTACTGTCCATGGGTTCTTTTAGCCATGCAAGATGATGCAGGCACCTGGAAGGCCCCACCTGCATCAACAGTACTGCAGGAGAGGTGGCTGTGGCTGATCCATGATAACATGAGACGCCTGGAGCAAAAGTGCAGCACAAACTCTGCCCATCCTGGTTCCGCAGTGCAGGCTGTTAACTGTAAGAGCAAAGTCACTGTAAGACCAAAGTTGGTCTTCTTCCCTCCCTTTTTTTTTTTCTTTTCTTTTTTTTTTTTTTTTTATGAGATCTAATCCATTCTTAAGTGGGTGCTCAAATGTACATCCCGGGTCTCCTCCATACGTAGTGCCCAGTAGCATTGACAACAGCTGATCTTAATTTAGACCTAGTCTGGCTGTACCACAAGCTCCTTGGAAACAGATGTAGCAGCCTGAGCTGCCTCTGCAGGGTTTAGCCTAAGGGCTGTCCTTCAGCCGGAACTTTTCCTTACATCTTTATATGTGTTTTACATTCCCTGGGCTTGGGTTTTCCTTTCATATTCCTAATCTGCTCCACTACTTCTGGTTAAAAGATCCTTGATACAACTATTAGTAGAGATTATCCCTGCTTTTGGGTGGGTAGTCATAAGCCTCTTGAACTTCATGAGGGATAAACCAGCTTGATTCTATTAACACAGGGAAGCAAACTGAAGATCTAGGGCAGTTTGCATTCTATCACTTTCTTTTTGTGTCTGCACTTGTTTGGTAAACTGAGATTTGTAAATGGAGTGCCCCAAAGTACTATGTATGGGACTTCCAAAGGAAAAAAATATCTGATGTTCCCCAGCAAAGGGACACTTGGCTAAAATTTCCTTAAGGAAGATTCCAATGTTCACATTCAAATTTTAGTGAAGCTCGAGATACAGAAATGCATCAGGATGCACACCCTTCCCACTGAATTCATGTGAAAGGGAGAAATGTGTCAGCATTAGAACTGGCTCCCACGTCAGGGACTGTGAAGTTTGACTCGCATTAGTGCTTTGTGATGGACACGTTAGTCCTCATGGCAAGACCTGTCATGTGGTTTGATACTTCTCGGATTTGCAGATGGCTTTAAACCAGGTTTTTATAGGTAGCAAAGCCTGAAGTGAAGCTGTCTCTGTTAAGTTACCAGAGTGTGATTCATAAATCTTTGCATAACAGTTACTTCATGGTGATGTTTGCCATAAGTGATGCAATTAAATGCATCGCTGCATTTAATTGAACACACAGAAAGACATGGGAGAGTTGGCTTTATAAAATGTTTCTGTTAAATTCAAGTGTAGTGCTTCTCTTCTAAATTATTTTTCTTCTGCTTGCAGTGAAAATAACAAGAATGTCCAAATTTTCAAGACGGGAAGATGCTGATATGGCAGACGGCCACTTTTCAAGAAAATGAGAGAGGGACACAGGCAGTCCAAATGGAAACAATGCCTTAAATGTACCTTCTGTTTAGCCTGTCTTAATGAATAAACTTGCCGGTTTAAACAAAATAGTGTTACTGTGATAAACCCGAAGTTTATAAACATAGCCATTGTACACTTACCATCGAACCCTGATTTATTTTCTCACGTAAGACAGATCATAGGGTAAGAAAGAGATGCCCTGACTGTATGCCACTAGGTCAGTTGTTTGGGGAAGGAAATGAATGTGTACCCAGCACCATTCCCACAGCACCACCTGGCAGCAAGGGGCCCCAGCACCTCCACTGCCGGCAGCACTGGCTGCAGTAGCTGCTCATTGTTTCTGGGAGGATCTGAGCCCACAAGTGCCACTGGAGGGATTTTCTGTGGCAGCTACCACACTGGTGATGGCAGCCAGACATGTACCAAGCCTCTGCCCCACTGCAGGTCCTGCTGGTGGAGGGCAACAAACTGGGCACTCTCTGCTCCTACCCCAAGGAAGGGCAGTTTTGGAGTGCTGGAGGCATGGGCAAGGGTACTCACTGCCCCTGAGGCCCCCAGCCCTCTGGGCTCTGTTCCCTGGGGCACAGGTGTCACCACCCTGGGCTGACACCTAAGAACCACTTTCCATGGTAAACATCAAAGCAAAGTCAGAAAACTCAAGACTGATGTAAAAGGGTGCGCTCCGGAGTGGGTCTGGCAGACCTTCCCGCAGTGAGAGTGTGAGAGCACCGAGGTTCAGTCTGTTCTGCTGAACACCTCTGTTCTCGGCGTGTTGCTTGAGATGAATTGTATTTTGTTTGTCTTACGGTGCCTTGGTAATACGCGGATGACTTCTACCTTTGATCCAAGCCAAGTGGCACCTGCTTTAGCCCTGGCCCCAGACAATGGCTTCGTCAGGCTTTGCTGGGCAGCAGAAGCGCAGGCAGAGACACACGGCACACCACGCCTGACAAACGTTCACAGGTCAGTGGCTTTGGTTTTGAAAAACAACAATGCTTTTGTCTTACAGTTCCTTTAAAGGGTCAAAGCTATGCTGATCTTCCAGCACATGGGCAAAACCCTGCTTTCATTTCCTTCATGCAAAGACTAATCGTTGATGGATGTCGTATGTGGCACAACTGGAGGAGGGCTGGAAGCTTAGGATAAAGCAGTGATGTGGAGACATGAATATGTGGCTGGAAAAGAAAGATGACCAGTGCCTCCCAACAAAATATCAGTTGTGGATGGAAAATTAATATCTCTTGGTGGCAAATCCATTTGAGAAAGTTCCTGTGTGCTCCCAGCTGTGTTTCCACATCCACATCTGGAAATTTTCACTTTTTCAGATTGTACCAAATGCCAAAGCAGTTGTGTGCTATGATGTGAATTAACAAGTGGATGGAAACAATAAGCTGGTTTGGTTGTTGTTTTTTTTTTTTCTATTTTGATAACTAACTGTGCTTATAGGGAACTTAACAACTCCGGTCTTGTTAACTGTAAAAATGTTTCCACTGTATTTGACGGAAGCGTGCATAACATTCCATTGTTTTTGCAAAACTCAGAAAAAATATATTTTGTGAACACCACTAAATGAAACAAGTCAAAATAAAAAACAACATGTAGACTGACAATTATAAACACCCTAGAGCAGAGCTCCCAGCATATGAATGCTTAAGTACCTTAGAGCTGATTTTAGATCTTCCAAACCCTTGTTGTACTCCAGTTTGGTGTTTATGAACCTTCATAGATCAAAAAATTGATGTCTCAGAATTTCAGTATGGTAGACTTAATTTTTGTTTTAAAACAGTTTTGTAGTGCGTGTAGGACAGTGATAGAAAGGCTTAATCATATTATAGTCCTCACTCAGAAAAAATCCATTTCAAACTCAGGAAAAAAACCCCTGTAAGTACTCCAGTTGGGTGTTTATGAAGCTTTATAGCTCAAAAAGATGGTGAATTTCATAATGATGGGCTTCATTTTCCTTTGATGTTAAAAACGTACATTACATTTAGGACAATGCTGGTCTTATTCATGTGAAGAGTAGGACTCACGCTTCTGGAGTAAGACTCTAAGGCTTCCCATGAATCCTTAAGACAAAGCCTTCAAGTACAAAGAGCCCTCACCTTTCGTTTCATACGATTGCCTCCAGTGGTGCTCTTAGAGGTCCATTTTACTTGCAGGTGAGGTAGGAAGGCATCTGAGTGACAGAGTGCTAGGGCAGCAAAAGTAGCAAAGAGGGAAAGACAGCCTGTGGGTCTTGCATCAGTGGCTGCAGTGGCTTGACACTGCTGATTTGCATATGCTCTGATTGCCCAAAATCTGGATAACAATCCAGTTGTTACCAAGATTGTCACCCAGCTGCCTCTTTGGCTGCAGCAATGGTTTCACTGCTGGCGACTCTAGCCTCTGCTGCTCAGGGAAGTCACCCAGAAAGGAGAGTTTTGAAGCCAGACTATGCTCCCGTCCTTCCTATTTCTGGAGTCACTGAATTCCGAAGGTGTGTTATTTGGAGGGGAAGGTGATCAGACAGGGTCAGAGCGTGATGAAGTACCCAGGCGCTGAGGCTGCAGCCACACTGCACTGGGTCTAGCAACCCTCTCAGTCTCGGCACCCAGAGCTACTTGGAGCTGGCATCAACTTTTCCACTAAATCAAGGCAGAAGTATTTCTTTCCTTTTGAGATTACTTTTCTTTTAAACTTTTTACATTGCTCTTCTTATTATAATAAATAAATGGAATCATGGAAAGCAAGAGTTCCCCAGAATCTCCTGATCTTTGCAAACTTCTTTTAATTTGACTTTTATTTTCATGTATCTTACTGTTATTTGCCCTCCCCAGGCAAACTGTTTTTTGGATGGAACAGTTCTGAAAGTTTGTCGCAACTGCTGTAGCTATGTTGCCCAACTTTCCTTTTGCTCTCTTTTGTTGCATTTTCAATTGTGTTCTTTCTGTTCTTCAAACTGTTTAAACATACAATTCCAGCTGGAGCAAAGTGTATTTCTCTTTAACAGAGGGACTGGTGTATAGCATTGAGTCATGCTGTACCTGGCTCTGGCAGGAATTGATAAAATCCCAGCCTCCCTGAAAATAAAAATTGACTAGTATCGGACTACTCACCAGTGCTTGGTGACCACATTTAATTTATCAGATGCATTAAAATCCATATGTCACTTCGCTTGCTCAAAGTGTTGACTGGCTTCTACTCATGGCATCTATGCCCTAGCTAAAATCAGTAACATTGAAGGATGTTACTGTAACCTTTAGACACCAGCAAACCTTATGCCAAGCATCCTCATTAGCTTATTACATTTGTATGAAGCTAACAAGGGGTTATACCAGCTGAATAGCATGGTTGTGAAACAAGGTATGAAAGGATCTCTTTTCTGTCAGAGCTCGGACGGTTCAATAATATTTTGATTAGGATTTTATGATATTTTCTAGCTTCCCCAGATCAGCATGGTCTTGATCTGACTGAGAAGAAAATGTGCAAACATGCAGCTAGGTCAAACACAGATCAGAAGATGTCTTATGACTTTTGCTAATGAAGGGTAGATATGGTTTTGTTCCTGGTTGAGCTACAAGAAGAGCTTTTTTAATTGATTAAATTCCCAGCTCTCCCTCCTGTGGAAATATTAAAAAAAAATTTGTCCAGGAAACACACGTAAACAAAATGTTCCCTGGACTCCACGCACTGTTGCCCAGTAGACCTGTGGGTGTATTTGCTGGGACAGCTGGGTTCTAGCCCCCAGCTGGGCTGTGGGTAGTTTGGAAGCACTCAGCCCCTTTGCTCTAGGCACTCTTTGGAGGGTTTCCAGGTTTTCTGAACCAGAGGCGGTAACACACTTCGGTTTGAACAAGGAGGAAAGCATCTCACCTCAAATTTCTGGCAGAGCTTTTCAGGACTGGAGAGCCTGAAGTTCTCTTGGGTGTGATAGAAACGTATCAGACCCACCATGCTTCCACTTAAATGCTTAAGGCTCAACAAATATTGCTAGCTGTTGAAAACTCTTGTCTATTGGAGAACATCTATCCAAAGGTGCTGGCCACTAGCAGTGACCCAGGAGTGACTCCCTCTGCCTCTCAGGTACCAGTGCAGTGTTAGCCCGTGCTCTCACATAGCTGCTCCCTCCGGCCTGGGTGGCACAGAACCAGGAGCAAGAGCAGAAAGGAGAGGGGAGCCAAGGTCTGAACCCTGCGGGAGACAAGTCAGCATGAAGGGCTTGAACTTGGGGTTTGCATCTTTCTCCCTAGGTGGCAGCATTTGTTTTCTTGTCAATCTCATTATATTTCGTGTTCTCAGTACGGGTGTAGGAAAGACTTGGTATTAATAACTATCATTTGTACACATAAACATACGTGTTTCTTTTCATCCGTATTATTAGTGTTACCAGTGCGCAGTCAATCTCATTTACCTGGCAAAGTTAACTTGCTTTTTTCCTCATCATGGAATCCAGGTATGTTTGCTGAAAGAGACTCCACAGTACACCATTTTGTAAAAATTTTATTCTGTGGGTAAATGCCTCATAGATGAACCTGTGGCATTCATTGCCATGCACAGGATTGCATTGGGTTCTCTCTTACTTAGCTTTACAATTTTCTAGCTGGTCATGCAGCAGTTGCTTCATTTTCTAAACCCTAAACATTTATAGAAGCAGCACATTTCTGGACAGAGCATTCCTAGCTAGATAACCTCAGAAAAAAATCGTAATTTTCCTCTATGACTGAGTCTCACCTTTACATTGAGGAAAAATTAACCCTTTAAAAGTGGGGGGTTTTGTCAGCTGTTGAGAAACTAAAATTCTTGGACACTCGTTTTATTTTACCTTTTAAGCAGATCTGAATTCTTCTTCCTGACATTAGATGCAAAAGTATTTAGAACTGACTTAAACTTATTCCTGCTTACGCCAGTGTGTTCCAGCTTCCCCAGTGACAGAGGAGAAGAGACTGAAAAATCCTTCCGAGAAGCTCTCTGGAGCAGAGAATAGGGCAGGGATTGAGATGTTGCACTTGTCTAGTAATAGTCCAGTGTCATTGTATCCTGTGGGATATTGCAGAAAGCCTCAAACTGCTGTCCTGGAAAAGCCTGGGTTTCCTGGGGGTCCTTTTTCTTATCTGCCAGTCCCCTTCAAATATTTTGGATACCCAGCAAGCTGCAGATATCTGTAAATGGACACCTGAAGTGAGCTCTCTCCATTTCTTTTTGAAAAGCATCCGTCAAAGTGATGAGTGGCTCCTTTAGGAAACTTTGGGGCTGTCTACATTAGCTATCTGGATGCATACCCTTACAGTCCGTAAGCACCAGGAAATTCCAGGTAGCTTGGTTTTCTATGTTAATTTCTAAAAATCAGCTTTGCAATCACATGGGATTCAGCACTTTCCTGCGGATCTTTTTTTTTGATGGAGTAGGTAGTGGTTTGTAAATGTATGGATATGCTTGCCCCACAATGTTCTTGTCTTCCCTAAGCTTATGCTGGGAGACATAAATACAACTAGAATACACAAATCAGTAGTGAAATGATTGTGAGTGGGAAGTCATGTCAGTGATTAAGTTTGTCTAGTAAGAATCATAGAATCATTTAGGTTGGAAAAGACCCTTAAGATCATCAAGTCCAACCATAAAACTAACACTGCCAAATCTGTCACTAAACCATGTCCCTAAGCACCACATCTACGCATCTTTTAAATACCTCCAGGGATGGTGACTCCACCACCTCTCTGGGCAGCCTCTTCCAATGTGTGACCACCCTTTCAGTGAAGAAATTTTTCCTCCGGCACAGCTTGAGGGCATTTGCTCTTCTTGTATCATTTGTTACTTAGGAAAAGAGACCAACACCACCCTTGCTACAACCTCCTTTCAGGTAGCTGTGGAGAGTGATACTGTCGCCCCTGAGTCTCCTCCTCTCCAGACTAAATCCCAGTTCCCTCGGCTGCTCCTCAAAAGACTTGAGCTCCAGACCCGTTGCTGGCTTCATCACTGTTCTCTGGACACGCTCCAGCACCTCAGCATCTTGTAGTGAGAGGCCCAAAACTGAACCCAGGATTCAATGTGCAGCCTCATCAGTGCCGTGTACAGGGGGACAATCACTGCTCTGGCCCTGCTGGCCACACTGTTTCTGACACAAGCCAGGCTGCTGTTGGCCTCCTTGGCCACCTGGGCACACTGCTGGCTCATGTTCATCTGCCACCAGCCAGCACCCCCAGGGCCTTTCCCACCAGGCAGCTTTCCAGCCACTCTCCCCAGCCTGTAGCGTTGCATGGAGTAGTTGTGATCCAAGTGCAGGACCTGGCACTTCTCCCTGTTGAACCTCATACAATTGCCCTCAGCCCACTGGTCCAGCCTATCCAGATCCCCCTGCAGACCCTTCCAGCTCTCTCAGCCCAGCCCTGCTGTGCCCACCCCACTGAGCAGGGTTCCCTGTGGCCAGGTCATAGAATTAAGAAACAGGAGACCCATCTGCCAGCCCAGTCACTGCATCCTGAGCGAGACAGAGATGGCAAGGAGCATCCTCCTCCACCCTGGAGCCTCTCTGCCAGACATGCTGGGTACAACCAACCCTCTGACAGCCCGGTGCCCCGGCCCCACAAAGCTGGAGCAGGGGGAGCTCCCAGGAGCAGGGGATGTCCTGCTGCAGGTGACCTGCTCCCTAGGGTGATGAGGCTGTCAGAGCAATGAGGGAGCCAGCCATTAGCACCTCTGTTGTGCTCACCCAGCTGTCCCCATGGCCAGCCATGTAGACAAGACTGTCAGCAGCTAGCACCCAGGTAGCTGCAACGCCTTCGTCCCAAAAGCAGCAAAACCCAGGTTGCTAAAGGGGAAAAAAAAAATTAAGTTAGTTACACAGGGCCCCTGAAACCCCTCTGTGACACCCAGCAGCTGGAGCAGAGAGCCAGTCTCCGTTACATCCTTCACTGTCACCCTGCCAGTCATTGTGGTCATCTGCCAGTGCCACAGGGGCTCTGGTGGTGCCCCAGGCTCTGTGGCATGTGTCATATGGAGACAACCCATCCTGTTCACAGTCCTGAGGCCTGCAGTGATGCCCCAGAAGCTGATGGCACTGGGGTCACCTCTCAGCAGGTGCCCACCGTGGCCTCGTGCCACCTGCCCAAACTGGCCCAACAGAAACCACAGGGACCACTGCCGGCCGGTGTCTCTGGTGCCACAAGGCAGGCACAGGGGCCAGGGGCACTCTCCCTGCCCCTCACAGTCAGCAGCACCCCTGGGCTGCCCGGCCTGAGACAACACAGGGCAAAATGTCGTCCTTGTCCCTCACGGTGAAGGCTGAGGAAAGCGCCCGGTCCCAGCGGTGCAGCTACAGGCTGGTGCGTACCCATGCTCACGCCACTACGGCCCTTCGCCCTCCTCGCCATGGACCCTCAGCACAGCATCCCTGCTGCAAACAAGTGGTGGCAGGTGGTGGCAGGTTCGTGGTCTGGCAGAGCTCATCCCTGCTCCAGGGAGGGAAAAAGTCCCCTCCCTGACCAGTATACAAGTATTTGACTCAGGGCTTCCAAAATCCGGCAGCTTCAGCCTAGAGGTTTAGACCAGGACAGATTTCAGGAGGCATTTTCCAGCCTCCCCACCTCCCTGACTCACTCCCTAGAAAATGCACAGCCATCAGAGTCTCTGGGAGGGCACTCGTTCCTCTCCACATCCCTCTGGCACTCCAGGAGTAGAAAGCGGATCTGCATGTCTCCTCTAGCCTCTTCCCTGCCTCCCACCAGTGCCAGACCCCATGCTTTCCTGGGCTGGGCACGGCGGGCAGCTGACACGTGTGATGCCCTGCTGGCTCGCTGCACATGCTAGGGCATGCTCTGCCTACAGGCAATGGCAGAGCTGCTGAAAAGCCTCCTGGCAAGAAACTGCACGTATCTGCGCCTGGTTTAGTCACTTCAAAACAATCTGGTTAGTAAGAGGGAGAGAAGGGAGGAAGACTGTACCCCAGGCAGAGATCGCACATGGAAATACCAATGAGATGACACGGTTCTCTGGGAAGCATTGGAACAACTGGAGGAGCAATAAAACACCGCAGTTTCCATCCACGCAGCTATATCCCACAGACAAAGAAAAGGCAAGAATCCTATTGGAAGTCACATTTGATTTGTATCTATCCGGCCTGGATCAGTTCTGATGCTGAGGAGAGACAGGTTGAGCACTAAAAGGAAAGGAAAAGGCATGAAGAAGAGTGCAGCCGAGGGAGTCGCTGAGCTGGGGTGGGCAGCAGGCAGCCCTGCCCCAGCAACCAGGGCAGCAAGGAGCCACCTGTGCCCACCTCCTCCTCCTCTTCCCCCTTCCTGGAGTACGGTCTGAGCGAACACTGTGTGCTGCTGGCGCTCAGGCTGCAGCTAGTGTTGCCGCTCTCCCAGGAGAAAACTGATCAAAAGATCAACGATTCAGTCAGGTCCTTGTGTTTTGGGGCATCCAACAAAGGCAATTGTTAGCTGCACCTTGCAGAGCAACTGATCTCTTACGCTGTTCTGGGGCAAGTGAGTTTTGCAGGTAGAAATCTCGTCTGATTACCTGCAAGAATTGTCCTGTGAGTCAGTACTGGCTGGTTAGGGAACTCTTCTCTGAATGGAAGCCAAAACATTCTGTAAAGCCTTGTTTCCAGCCACATTTTTTGGGTTAGTAGCCAGAAAACCCGAGCACATCAAGAAAGAAACACTGGAAAACAAAACAGAAGATGGCTTTTGTGGTTTTCCTTTGCATTGGTGCGTTCAGGTGGAGAAGGGGAGGTTTTGCTCTCTCTCTCTAACAACTGGGTTGCTGTGGGGAATCTCTGGAAAGCACACATTTTTCAGCTCATATACTCAGAAAAAGACAAAAATCTCTGCTTTATGTCCAGACAAGAGGTGCTGGTACTAAGCCTCATTTTCAGGAAGGAAAACATGGACAAATTCAGGAGAGACACACGCACAGGGAGTATGAACAAGTCAGAAAAGCTGAACTGTATCCCATTCTCTCCTGGTGGCTTAAATGTTGCTTCCTTGTGCTCTTCATCTTCTTTCCATCCTGTCTCCATGCAGCATTAGGACAACATTTGAGCCAGGATGGCCGTGAGCTGTGTGTCCAATGCCCCCACAGTGACTGCAGCCAACACGTTGCCGTAGTGCAAGCGCTGGATGATATTCAAGCCTGTGCAAGAGGTGTCCAGAGGACTGGGATGCTGAACACACACTTTCACACTGTCACTGCAGGACTCCCAGCACCTCTGAAGCAATTCCAGTGGCATGTCTCAGCCTGAAACACGTTGCTCCCAGTGCAAGTCTGGGCTGGGTTCACAGGCTAAGGGAAAAGGCTTTTTTCCACATTAAAGACTTTCTCTCTGTTGACAGTAATGAACAAGGGAAAAGAGGAGCCGATCCCACTCCTGCAGGCCAGGTTACTCACATTTTGCAATGCTTGGGGCACACGCATGGAAGAAAATAAAAGAGAGCCTACAAACATCAGAAAATCTTTCTGCGATCTATCCTGTCTCCAAGCCTGGACAAAAGCAGGTACCGGAGCAGAGCACAGGCACGGGGCAGGTAAGTAGCAATTACCCACCAGAGCCCCCCCAAGCACATGGCAGCGTGCAGTTCAGGGCCTCTGCCTGGACCTCCCACATGGGGTCTGAAACCCAGGGCTGTGTCCTGCTGGCAGGGGTCTGCTCCAGCCCCCTTGAATGCACCGCAGTCCCTCCAGCAACGGCTACTGGAACCATCCCATCAGACACGTCTTCCAGCCTGCTTGCCTCCACCCATCGCTACCCATGCTCCTGTCGCTTAGCACCAGTGATAAACAGTATATAGCCCCTTGGCCAGGTGCCTGCCCAAGGCATGCAGGATCAAGTCTTGTCCCGAAAACCTCCTCTGGCAGCCACTGAACAGCACCACTTGGTTTATCAGGCAGTGAGGCTATCCCTGTAGCAAAAAAGCACTCTTGCTTGATCAATATAATCCTGCTAGGAAAATTGGCACAGATCTGCCTGCCCTTTGGCGCAGATGCCTTCACAATCCCCTTGTCTTGGCCTGTGTTTCCCACCACGTTACAAAACCACTCAATCTTCAGGACAGTTTTGGCTCATTGCTAAGCATATGGCAGGTCTCTGGCCGGGGTTTGTCCAGCCACTTCTCCCCAGGGGCAGGGCTTGCTGCCCCTGGCTCCAGCCAGCTCCACAGCTTTCTCTATCGAGCGCCAGTTTGCCTTTTGCTCTGGCAGATAATCTCAGCCATTGCAACCCATACTCAGCTTCTCATCAGCCCTTTCTCCAGCCCTTCTGATTTTCCAGCATCCCCTTCCAGCTGCCTGTGAGCTGAGTGAAAAATCCGCTCCTCCCCACTGCACCCCACCCTGCAAGGTGCCTCTTTTTAAGCCGTTGTCTAATGCTTCCAGCCCACCCCACTGGGAACCGCAGGCTCCTGGGCGCTTTAACCGAGGAGAGCACGGGTATTTGGCAGAAGAGGATGCCCTGCCCTTCTCCCCATCCCCAGCCACGCTCCTGCCCTGTGTCTCAGTGGGCTACAGCTGCAGGTCAGACCCAGGACCCGGTCCTGCCCCCCCTATACCCAGCCTGGCAGGATCACAGGGCTGGCCAAGGTGACAGCAGGGTCAAGAACGTTACACCTGGACAAACCATTTTGTGGGCAACATGGTGAGATGAGAAGCCAGCCCCACGCTGTCATGGCTGCTGCCGTGCTCCATCAGCAAAGCCAGGAGCCGGGGTCCCCGCAGCAGGGCAGCGGGTGACAGCCTGGCCAAGGGGGCAGCGGTGGGGACCCCAGGGCCCCCGTGGGGGCAGGCGGGCTCGGTTGGAGCACAGATGAGCGGCTGAGCGTGGTTTCCGCCTCACCCCGCCTTCACCCTTCCTGTACCCCTGCAGGAAACAGCCCCAGCGGCCCTCGCTCGGCACCCGCAGGACGACGGCCACCAGCCCAGAGCGTGGTGGGACAAGACCCGAGGACTCCGGTGCCACCCGTCCGCAGAGACCCGCAGCGTGCACCAACCATGCGTTGAGCCCTGCCAAGGAGAGTGGATGCCAAACCTGAATTACCAGCCCAGAGAGTGGCTGTGGATCCCAGGAGCTCCTGTGATTTGCGGCAGGTTTTTCAGGTCCCCGCCTGTCACACACACGCGGATACTTAAGCAGTCACCCAAGGACCTGCGGGGTTCTTCTTTTACACCCTCCTAGTCCGTGCCAGCTCCAGGTAAGCACCGGCTTTGAGCTGGGGGTGCTGGGGTGGATTTGCAGTTTGGGATGGGGAGGGGGGTGGAAAGAGGAGCTGACCTGTGCTTGCTGGTGCTTGAGAGGTTGGAGCAGCACCCAGCAAGGCTGTGGTGGGAAAGCTGCATGCAGGGAGGGAGACACACAGGCAGGCAGAGACCCCAGGCTGGGGGTACCACGGGGACCTGCCTCTGCTTAGGCAGCCGCTGTGCTCATTTGCTTTGTTCCCATCCGATGTTATCTCTAAAAGGCTGAACAGCTAGTTTACAGGATGCATGACAGGTGTTTTTTCCTTATTTATGGCAGGGTCTGGTTTATTTTTAAAGCCTCGGTCCCACCTTATCCTGTGCGCCATGCTGGCTGATGTTATCCACAGCCATCCCACAGCAGGAGGACAAGCAAAGCTTGGGACAGGACACAGCTCTGCAGCAGAGCAAGGGAGGGCAGGAGGGCTCGTTTGCATTGAGAACTGCTATTTTGATCCCTGCAGTGGCAGGAAATAGCTGCAAGCTCAAACCACACACAGGTGCCTCCAGCCTGATCCCAGCCCTGACAGTGGGGAGGGTACTGGGGAAGGGGTGAAGAAGACCAGCAGGGTCTATGGGGCCCCATCAGCTGGGCAGGAACTACTGCTCAGAGAATTTTCCAGGGGCTTCAGTTGCAGAAAATCATTAGAAAGCCGCACAGCCCGCCAGCTATTGTGTCTGCTGTTCAAAAAAGCAAAGCTGAGCAAACAGAAACCATGTCCTTGCTGGAAAAGTGGCTGCTTTCTGCCAGGAGAGTAAATGCTGACTGCAGTAGCACTGCTCGGCCGGCATGGTGGGAGACAGACGGGATGTTCCTCTCCCATCTCAAGGCTGAGCTGGGAGCCCTGCTAGTAACCCCAGGGTGTCTCTGGGGAGCTGGGTGCAACCACAGGACACAGGTAGCATAATTGCAGAGGGACATCTCTCTCCACCCCGCTGCTCCTACCTAGGTCAGGTCAGTGAGGACCGTGTCCAGCTGATTTTTAGAGACCACCAAGAATGGAGGTGCCCCCATCTCTCTGGTCCCTGTCCCCATGTTGTACCCCTCCACACTATGAGTACTTTTTCCCCAATAACTGATCAGGCTTTCTCTTGCTGCAACTTCCATCTATCAGCCACTGCCTTTTGTCTTCTCCTTCCAAAATGACCCTTGAAGGCGCATTTAAATGCCCCATCAGCCACACTAAGAGCACCAGGTGCTGCCTGCACAGCCTCTGTGTACACAGTGATGCTGGCTGGAGCCATCCGCTGCCCAGGCAACCCCTGAACCCCTTGCGAGCTTCGGCTGGTGGCTGCTCTCACGTTGCTCCACCTAAAACCAAGACAGGCAGAGCCAAGTGTGAATTCCCCAGGGCTCTCTGGCTCTACACGTAGGACAAAGTAGGTGTCACCGGTGCTGCGGTTTCACTGTAACAGTGCATCTGGCGTTGTCATTTCCGCCTGGGTGTGTAACCCCCAGCCACCCAGCTCTCATCCCCATGCTGCCCAGGGGAGACAGCAGCAGGCATGGGACTGCTCACAGAGCTGAAGGATGACCACAGCTCCCCAGCCTTTCTGAAAGCCAAAGAGATGGTTTACATCTTTTTCACCGAAGAAGCCATTTTTTTCCAATGCCTGCAAAAAAATGTAGGCAGAAAAAGGTAGTGAGCAGTGGTGCTTCTCAGCAGCTGAGCGAAACAGTTGTGATACTCCATATTTCTGTCAGGCTTAGAGAAATGTAAGGAAGAAAAATCACCTCTCCTGTATAGGGGAGAGGTCCTGTGCAGCCTGAGGGCCAGGTTCCAGGCCTGGCTTTAAATGTGGCTCCATTTAAGCAGCTGATAGTTGAGCAGTGGTCCATATGGCCAGTCAGGACTTTTAGGGACTCCTGGTACCCTCAAATCCTGTCATTTATCCCATTTTTAGCACCCAAGAGGTTCCACATGCTGGGTGCCACACGGTGCACAGGGCCACATGGCTCCTGAAGACCTCCAGGACCTAATGGAGCAATATGGGGAGACCTGCAGAGCCCTCCAGGACCCCCAGAGGTTTGACCTTTTCCTGAAAGTCATCTCACAGCCGTCAGAAGTAGGAACTTTTCTCCCTCCAGAGCAGGGTAGAGGGGAAACAAGAGAAAACCATCAGGCATCACATCCTGGGTGCCGGGGCACCCTGAACTGCCAGCAGCTGGAAGATACTGTATCCTACAGGGAAATGCCTCAGGAACCTGGAGATTATCAGAAAGAGAAACAGTTGTGTAGATGAAACATGAAAGTTAAAGCACATGTTCCCTATGCAAATCAATGCACACATGTTAATGTACATTAATGCAGCAGGCTGCAAACGACGATTTATGAGCCACCAGGACATGTGGCTGCTGTTGGCCCAGCCTGGATGTGATCCAGAGCTGATAGGAGCCCTGAGGTGACTGGGCTTTCCAGGAGAAGAGCAGGTGGCTCCGTAGGGTGCTGATCAAGGAGCAGATGAAGAACTTGTGGCCTGAGCTTGGCCTCATCTGCACTTTGCCCTCCTGGAACGCCTGGCAGCCACGGTGCTGGAGAGCAGCACCTCAAGTCCATGGGATCTCCTTTTCCACCTGCACCTTTTCCAGAGGTCTCCAAATGCCCAGGCTAGGTGAGGAGCGTTCACCTGGTCCCCACCAGCTCACAGACGTGAGGGACTGCCCTTTGTCTGCCCCTTCCTCTAAGGACACCTCCAAACTGAGCCGACCCCAGGGTAGCCCAGGCAGCTGCTGCCACACACCAGTGGCCACAACGCTCCGCAGACAAGGCCAGCTCAGCTCACAGCACCTGGGGTTGAAGATGGCCTTTCCCTAGCCCATCTCGGGGGGGGGGGGGGGGGGGGTGGGGAGGGTGATGCCATCTGCCAGCACCATCATGCTCAGAGCTGCTCCAGCCCTGCGTAACCACTGTGTTAAAATCAGGTTTTACCAAGTGACTCAAGGAGAGTGGGTTGTTTCACAATCAGCCCTGGTCTATTTATAAGCCTCTACTCAAATGCCAAAGGATCCTTTTATTAGTCAAAGCACCTCCTGCAGACGAGGCTTAGTGGGGCCTTTGCTTTTTGAGGTAAAGCTCAAAGAAGAAGCTCTCTCCAGCCTCTTGTGAATAGCAGAGCTGGCTCTCTGCAAGCTGCAAGGCAGTTTCGGAGCTCAGCCCCATCCCAGCACTGCTGTCAGCAAGTGAGAGCCCTGGGGCACTCGGTACACCCCAGGGTACCCAGTGAGCTGAGGTGAGTTATCCATCAACGAGGAAAGCAGTTGGGTTTAAAGCTACGCAGCAGAGGTGCAGCATGATGGAGGTGCCCGGGTTCCTCCCAGAGCCAAAGGGAAGGAGAAGCTGGACTGCAAGGTGGAGGCAGGCAGCAGGCAGCCCAGAGGAGTCCCAAGGTGGGCCAAGGGCTCCTGGCAGCCCCCGAGAGCCAGCAACACCAACCGCCCGCCTGACAGGGACGGGCCAGGCAGCTCGGACAGCAGGAGAGCAGATCAAGAAAGGCCACATTTTTGCACCCAGCTCCTCCCCCGCCAACACCCCACAGCTCGGTTTCGGAAACACCAAAATGATTCAGCATCAAGGGACTCCTGCATGCTTTGTGGGGGCAACGCCTCGCATTTTAGTTGACTGAATTGGCAGGCTCGACCCTCTGCCATGCGGGAGCCAGCTCGGAGCCCTGCAGAAGAGAGGTGTGGGACTTCGCCATGGTGTACTTACTTGTTTTGCTTGTGCTTTTGTGCCAAGTCTGCCAGAGATTCGTGCAAAGCACCAGTGGGACAAAAGTTACTCTGGAGGGGAATGTGGGTCCCTTGCTCCTGCCATTGCTGGGAGCACCTATCACTGACCACAGCTGAGGGCACTGAGGGCTTGAGCAACAGACACGCACAGGGTAAGGTCCTCCGAGGACTGACCCTTCACTTATACACTGAAAAACAAATAAATAGTTGAGTGATGGTCAGGAACGTGACTGTTTACGCCCATGCGTGATAACATTAAATATTGGTAAAAACAAAGTAGCTCATTGCCAGCTTTGTGTGATGTCTGGCCGTGCTGCTAGGAGTAGGACCAGGACAATGGTCAGCAGGGAAAATGGGGTGATTGCTGGGTCTAAGCCCACACTCCCAAAAGAGCCTGTGTCCTCTGGTTTGTGATTTCCTTGCACAAACTTGCCTGGTTGCTGGGGAGAAGGAAAAAGAAAACCCAAAAATGCTAGGCTGGATGCCAGATACTGGCCCCTTACCCAGAAGATGAATAATATTTTTTAAACTAATGTCTTTAAATTAACCGACTCAACACGCCTGGTGCTGTGACATCCCTCCCAAGTGACGCTCAGGCCTAAATATGGCTCTAAACAGGAATCATCCCCACGGGAGTCACACTGGCTATAAATACAGCAACGGGAGCGCTGAGCAGAGGACGGGCTGCTGCTTCCTGCCAGCCGAGGATGGTGAGGCAGCTCTGCTGGGCAGGCACCACAGCGGGGAAACCGAGGCAGGAGCTGCTGGGGGGGCTGCGACTCCCGGCTGCGCTCCCCTGCATGCCTTTGGTACGGGACTTGTGCCCTGAGGTGGCCAGAGGCCACTGGGAGGGGCAGAGCTAGTGGGGACAGGGATGGCAAATCTGGGGCTCAGCAACTGTGGCCTCACCGGCCGCTCCCAGCTTGGGCAGTGACGCTGGCTCCTCTTCACAGTGACTGGCCCACAGCCCTGCCCCAGGAGGAGATGGCCACTGAGAAGCCAGTGACTCTCACTGAGGAGCAGCTGGAGATCCTGGAGTACAACTTCAGCAAGGTGAACAAACATCCTGACGGCACCACGCTGTCCCTCATCGCAGCCGAGACCGGGCTCTCTGAGGAGCAGACCCTGGTGAGTGTGTGCCCCTCGCCCTTGCCTTGGCACCAGCCCTGCTCCCCCTGTGTGCCGCTGTGCCCCACACACTCCCTGCATCTCCTGCTCATCCCATCCCCAGCTCTTTATCATACTCCCAGCACCCTTCTGTCCCCCCACATGCTTCCTACTGCACCCTCTGCACCTCTCATGCTCCCCACTTACTTGCTCCTTACTTGCACTCCTGCACCGCTCTGCACCCTGCATACCCCTTACCACCTCCCACACTGCATCCACAAGTCTCCTCTGCACCTCTGCAACCCCCACTGCACCCCTAAACCCACACTGCACCCACAGGGCTCTACTGCCCCACTGCATCTCCGTGTCCCCCACAGCCACCCTGTACCCACATTCCTCACATGTTCCTGCCCCTGCATCCCCAAAGACCCTTTCCCCTGTAATTGCAGCCCCTTCACTCACTGTCGTGGCCTCCCACACAGCAGCCCTGTGCCCCCCTGGGACCCCTGTGCCCACCCTGCCTGGGAGCCCCATCCCCAGCCTGCCTGGAGACCACACTAGTGCTTCCCACAGCCAGAACAAGGGCACACCTTGAAGGTCACCAGCTGTCTGTGGAGCCCCAAATATACAACCCAGGCATGCTGTCCTGTCCTTCCAACCCACTTCTGATAGTCTCAGGTGCCTAAACCACTGCTGGCTTTATAGTCTGAAGAAACTACGATCATTTTAAAGCAGATACAGGATAGATGCAACTCCTGCAGGTTGTGCCATGGGACACGCTCCGGCTGTGCACACGCACCCTCCCTGCAATTAGCTACTTCAGCATCCCCAAGGCCAGATACTGGGCAAGACTTTCAGCCTCCCCAGGAGACATAGAGGCCTCCAGATGTCCCTTCACAGGGACAGACTGCCACGGTCTGGGACTTCCACCAAGTCCTGTGCTCCACTAGACCCAGAGCAGCATTGATGGGTATAGAAAAGAAATCCAACCCACTGAAAAGTTAGCAGCATTTTGCAGAGAGCTGCCAAGCCTGGCTCTCTTTGGGCAAAGCCAAAGGAGATAGGAGAGACAAGCTGGCAATGGCCCCATTTCATCTGTCCCAGGGAAGGATGCTGGTATAACACCCATTGTACTGATAGCCCTTGGATGGACTGGAAAAGGAGACCAAGGAGACCCTTCCTTTCTGGCATTTGTGACAGGCAGGTACCACTGCTTGTTTGAGGCAGCAAGGAGGCAGTACCCCTGAAATACATTTTCTTCCTTAGAAATGGCACTGCTTCATTTTTTTTTTTCCCTAAAGCAAGTTGTAAACACAGGCCATATATGCCAGGACACCTCTGGAGATGTCTTAAAATCTTCCCTGATAGCCACCTTCACTATGAATCCAGGGTGCTCCCAGAGATCTGGAGATGAAGGTCATGTTAGGGACAGGACTGAGGCTGGGATGGTAAGCTGCAAAGTGCCTGCATTGCGTATGGCACAGAGAATCGTTGCTCCTGACATCTGGCGTGCTTTATCGACTAGATATACCAGCTATTTTAATAAAAAGATTAGTAAAAATGAGATGCAAAGAGCTATTGAGTCAACAGGAGATGATGGTTTGGGGCAGGAAGGGAAATTTTCAGGAGGAGGCTGGGCAGGCAATCATCTGACTGGATGTGGTCCAAAGCAGCATTAGTGCTGGAGCTGCTTGTAGAGAGTGCCGTGGTTGTGCCATTACAGACCACAATAGCTTCAAAAACAGCCATGAACAAATATAGCAACAAAACGAACAGCAACAAAGCAAATCACAGGCACATTCCCAAACAAGAGGCTGAGCTGTGCTTCCGGCACGCACGTTGTATTTCTCCTTTTACTGAGGTAGTGTGGCTTTATGCAGCTGCATTTTATCTGATATTTGAAATTGTGGCTGTGTTCAAGTGGCATCAGCAGCTCCGGGAATTGGCTTAGAGATGTTAAATTACTACAGAATAATGTAGCCATGCATATTGCTTGAGGACTAAGATAATCTTTAACCCATTTTTTAAATCTATTTGTTCTTAAATTTGTTGAGAGCCACTGTGTTGTCTCTCATCCTTTCTGAAGCAGGCCAGCTTTTGATTCCTGTAATTTTTGGACCAGCAGTGACTGTTTCACTGCTCCAGCCATTTAAACTGACACCACCCAGCAGCTCCTTACCCAAACTCTTACTCTGTTTGCAAGAAAAACGTGGACTCACAGCAATAAAATAAGGACCCACTCATGCCGTCAAGGTCTGAAGTGAGCAAGAGAAACGAGTTTGAGAGTGCACACCTAGGTAACAAGCCCGTTTGGTGAGAAGCAGCTGTCCTGCTGCCTGTGCTGCCTGGGAACAGTGCAGCACCTTTCTACAAGCTAGCAGCACCATGAGTTTCCCTCGCCTGGTCCCACGTGCTGACTACATCTGCACCTTCAGCAAGGTTATTTGCAGCCCAGAGCACTCAATCTCTGTGTTTGGGTTTGTTTGGTTTTTTTTTTTTTTCTTTCTCCAGAAGTGGTTCAAGCAGCGCCTGGCAGAGTGGAGGAAGTCTGAAGGGCTGCCCTCAGAAAGCGGTTCTGTCAGGGACTAGAGGATGCTGCTCCGATCCCCAAGCCTGATGTAAATGATGCTGAAGCTCTTCAGAGTGGGTTTCCTTGGGGTTCTTCTGTTGCAATAGGTTTTGAGATACAAAGTAATACCCTGCTATTTAACATAAGTTTTATTTAAAGTGTACATAACCAGGAAAAAAAATTATATATCTATATCTATGTGTGTGTATACAGCTTCTGATGGCTGCATAACCTGTTTAGTGATTTCCATCCATTAACAGCAGCTGCAGAGGGCAAGGCAATCTCATGCCCTTGTCCCAGGCTTGCAGAAAAGCTGTCCTGAAAGGTTCAAACATAGAAGTGGGGAAAAAAAGGTTCTTTTCCTTATGATCAATAGAGTCAAAGTATGTGTGCTAGCTTTAATATCATCCAGAGAGGAGGGCATCTGGAAAAGCAGATGTTTTTCAGGTGATCTTAAGTCAAGATGCCTGAGTCAGCTCTGGATATTGGCAAATCAGTGCCTACACCATAACCAGACCAAGCCAAGCCCCCCTTGAACGTTCCTCACATTTCTGTTAAAGGTCACCACAGGGAAAGAACTGGGCTTTTATTTTTTTTTTTCCCAATGCATTAATAAAGAAGAAGTTTTTTTGGTGAAAGGAGCTGTGTTATGTCCCTGCTTGTGCTCACTGCCCCAATGGCAGGAGGCAGACTCCTTCCTCTGGGAGGGCAACTCTTCTCCAAGGCAACCTCAACGGGAACTGCATGTTTTCCCTCTTACCACAGGGATAGCCCACAGACATGGGCAACCTCCTCTTCTAGGGCACCCACAGGTCCATCCATGGCAGCCCACACAGCCCCCAAGCCCTGAGGCGGCAGAGGCTGGTGGTGCCGGGTTCCTCCGCAGGGTGAGAGGCCAGACCCCCACCTCCTTCTGGCCATTCTCAAGCCTGAGGGATGGAGGTGTGCTGGGGCTCTTGCACAAAGCCCAGACCCTCATCCATCCTGGGACAGAACAATGCATGGGCTAAAAAATAACCATCGCTGTTTCCCAGTGACCTTACCTTGTTCAAAGGGTTCAAAAATCCTCTGCTTAAGTGGATTATTGAATCAATTAGTAGATCCTCTGATTAATCCTCTTCTGGTTTGTGGTCACCTGCCTCTACTCCTTTGGAAGGAGAATCAGCTTTAACACAGGGAAGATTAAGATACACTGGCACTGAAACTGCCACATGCTCTCATTCATGGGTTTTGTCCCTTGCTGGAGAGCATCTCTCCTGCCTCAGTGTCTCCAGCCCCTCACCAGCAGTTGGGCTGCCAGCGCGAAGCACTCCAAACCCATAGGACACAGATAAAATCAATCTCCCTTGCCATGTCCCACACAGGTTGTGGCATTCCCCTGCAATCCAGCTGCCAAACTGACTCACACTCAGACTCGACTGGAGCTCAGAGTTAGTTCTGCAGAGTCTGGCACCGGTATCTGTTTTCTCCTTAGTGTTTGCAATGTGCCTTCTCCCTTACACCGAGGTGAACTCTGCTTTTTTGAGTTAGGCTCCAGAAATCCCAGTGCAGAGCTCCATTATTTTGCCCAGGGTCACACAACTGAGTAACTGAAACGCAGAGATTTAACCTGCCCGGGTAACTTGTATCAAAGCTGCATGCAAAGCAAAAGGCTGGATCTGCCCATTCTCCAGGCGTTTGAGAAAACGGGTCCCAGATCCAAGCCGACTCCATGCACATGCCACCCCAACGTTTCCAAAGTCTGGACAAAAGCTTTGCACCTTATCAAATCCAGGCCTGGATCTGGAATTTTGCAGCCTTTCGTGTTTCTACTTCTGCCACAAGCACAAACCTTTGAGTCTCACTAAGAAGATCTCTAAACTTTAGCAAAAATTTTGAAACCCAAGGTCAGAAGTTGTGTTGCATCAACCTACTGTGTGCTGTCGGCCTTGGTTTGCCACACTTCCTCGTGTGAAAGAACAGTTCTTGTGCTGGCTTCCCCCAGCAGTTGTTTCATTACTTCTTTCACTATTACAGCAAAAAAATAAGAGAGAGAAACTCCAGACATAACCTGTCCTAGGGGGAGGGCTTCCCGTATTATGTCAAATCCTGCTCATTTCCCCTAGTGACTATTTCGCCTTAAGGAATGACCATTTTATGTAACTCCCCAGATGCTTGTAAGAAAGTGTTGCTGCTGGGTGCTGCCTCTGCGCCAAGTTCAAGGAGGTTTTCCAGCCACAGCCCAGCCCAAAGGGGATGTTCCGAGGGGTGGCGGGGGCAGCTGGCACCAGCAGTGGGTTGTGTTTCTGGGCGAGCTCAGTGGTTAATTGGATGAGCCAAATCTTGGATCCGAGCAGGACAAGCTGCCTTCTTAGCAGTGTCCTTCACCGTGAACCCATCTGGGTCACACCGAACCAAGCCTGCGGGAGGCCGGGGGGAGCAAGGACAGGGCTGGACAATTCCGACCGGAGCAGGGCCAGCTCCCAAAGCGGCCGGCCAGCTAACACACCTCCACCTCCTCAAGGGAGGACAAAAGCGGCCATGCCTTCGCTGCTGTCACCAGCACACCAGTGAGAGGGGCTGCCCCACCTCTCAGTGAAGCTGTCCCAGCCAGGCATTCCCTCACCCTCTTTGGAACATCCCACCCAGCACGTCCAGCAGCCCAGGCTGAGGCCAGATGAGTCATGCTGGGTGGCATTAATGTGCTACACTGTGCTATGTGTCAGCTGGTTGCTTTTTATAATTGCAACTAATAATTAAGAAGTCCCAACCAATCATTCCTACTGGTATTAGAAAGTTCCTATTTATTCTTTTTTGATCCTACTTCCACCTCGAAAAATGCTTCTAAAATCACAATCCATGTAGCGTTAGCACACCCAACCATGTAAAATCCACACATTTTGGAAGTGGAAGGGCAGTGCCTGGATCACACTGGCCAAACCCAAACCAACAAGGTGCCATGGCCTGCACAAAATGGGCTGACAGCTGATCATCTCCCCACGGGAGGGGAGCAGCACCTACCTTTTGCAAGGCTGGACCAGTTTCACAAGCCTTGGTGTGGCCACCACATGCTTTGCAGCCTTCATCACTGGCCACTCAGCATCCCACAAGAGCACACAGTCAGAATGCAACCTCTTTTCCCTAGTCAGCTCCAAGGTCCAAGGGCTCACAATTGCCTCCTGAGCCAACTTGGAAACGTGTGGAAGAACAGGGAGGAAGGTCCTTAACACGCTTCTGGCATTCAAGGGTGACTAGCCTGCAACTCAGAGTACTCAGGTTCGCAGCCACTAACTGCACACAGATGGGACATGATCCTGCTCACAGCTGTGTCTGGCACCAGACAAGCTGTGAAAGGAGAAACCACTGTCCGGCCAGTCCCACCGCCTGCCCTCCAGCCTCTTCTTTCTCACAGTCCTTCATCCACCTCATCCCCCAGCACTGGAGATCCCAATTAGACACTTGTTCACCTCCCCCCATCCCCACAGCTGCAGGCTAGGCACAGGTCTGCTGTTCTCTGGGGATGTCTCTGGGGGTCAGTTCATGCTCTGGATGGAGGGTGAGTCCTGCTCTCCAGCCCAGGAAGCAGCTACTTCAGCCGTGCAGACAACAGCATGCTGAGGGCTGCCATGAGGAGTGCCAGCAGCACCTGTGCCCTCCCATGCAAGCTTCAGGTGATGCTGCCTTTCCCCACGAATGACAGATTCAGGAAAGCTGCACCCATAGCAGCAGCTCACCCTCCTGACCCAGGGCTCTGTGAGATGCTGGAACTGGGAGGATGCTCTGGCCAAGGCCACGATGTTTGTAACCCGTGCTGGCACCTGCATGGGTTCAAGGATGGAGGAGGGACGTGCGGACACAGCTCACCGCAGCAGCCCACAGGGACACGCTCCCTTCCCAAAGGGGTGGGCTCCCAGCACCCTTAGTCTGCAGACATGGGCACATGAAGGAACGCTCCTACTTTCTCAGCACCCATTATTTTTCTTTCACCTGAACCATCAGGTAATTTTGGCACTATTGGGATTTGTATGTTTTAGCCAGTATCACTTTTTTCCCCCGCTGTCACCCACTCACAGCCAGGAGAGGAATGCCTGTAATGAGAGCCTGTGAAGGCAGGTGAAAGCGCAGAGAAATTTCTTTCAGCATAATGTTTTTCATATTCATCTTCCTGGCTGAAATAATATCATTTTCCTGCAAAGGAAAGAGGTTCAGATTTCAGGGTAAAAGTGCTAGTGTAGTTAACTGCATTCCTACAGCAAAAGTGATTACTGCTCCAGCATGGGACTTCTTCCCCTATTTTATTTTGGTTACAGATGCCAAGGTCGCTCCAGCACAGCCTGACTTATTTCCCAGCGGGAGACTCCATCCAGAAAGCCTAGCCTTTGCCATGGAAATGAGCGTAATCGGAGATTGCCCCCAGCCCTTTCACCCCTGCCAAAGCAATGACCCGCCTGAAAGGAGCGAGTTCAGAAATATGTCTCTAAATTAGGCTTCTGGTAAAACACTATTAAAATATAGATAGTGTTTGCAGGCTCATGTCCCCTGCATACACAGATAGGAGCACAGCTGCCCAAGTACAAACATGCCTGTACTCCCTGGGAGCTAAACAGCCCATTCCTATCAGGTTTCTCCACTTTCCCAGGCTGCTTTATCAGGGGATGCAGCCCAGATGACTCCCTTGGCTCTCCTGCTATTCTAGGCTGCTCCAGCCTGGCTGTTTTCTGTCTCTCAGCAGGGAGATTCGCTTTCAAAGGCAGCATCTCGCCCCAAAAAGGCAGTTTCTCTCTGCACACAAGCCCCAGCAGAACCAGGCAGCTTCTCCCCTCCATAGCACATCCATGGGCAGGACGCAGGGTGTAAAAACTCAGGACAGTTTGCTACATCACTGTCCCCTCTAAATGTCCCTCAGTCACCTCCTCACCCCTCTGGGCAGCAGGAACTCTGGGTGCAGCACCTTTGGCCGGGCAAGATCCAGGATCTGTCGGGAGGCCTTACTGCTCAGTGCAGCTGGTGAGATGGGCTGGGCAGGGGACTGGTGAGGTCTGGAAACAAGAGTCACAGCATCGCCGCTCGGATATTCTCCCACACCAGTTAAACCAGGTTGCCGCTGGGATGTTTAAGCCTCATGTTTGCTGCGGTAGAAGGCAGCTTTATCTTGTGGCCATTTCCAGTGTAGACGCCACTCATCCCATGCAAGAATCCAGAGGTCCCAATCCCAGCGGAGCCCCTGCTCTGCATTTTGCCCTCTGTTATACCCATCCTCTGTTCCTGTATTTATCACTTTGAAGTTGCACTGATGCTACAAGACCCAAGGGCCTACCTGCAGCACCCTATCGGCTCTCTGGCCTCCCACCTTTGCTGCAGGTAAGCAGCCTAGTATTTTTTATGTTCAGACAACTTCTGCAGCTGATCAGAAGGGAAGCAAAAATCTACTAGGGGAGGACAGTCCCAGATCATTGATTCCCATCTGCAGCTGTACAAGAAGACAGATCTTGAGGAACAGCACAGAAGAGTTAGTAAAAGGCAACTCACAGAGAACGTGATCCTAGCAGATGGTATCCTAAGTCTGGTTAAACATCCGTGCCTGCTGCATGTACAAAAGTTGGCACTGGTGCACATGAAAAAGCCATGAACAAATGGGCATTTACACTTGACATTTCCTGACTTTAAAGGTAAATGCCATTTGCATATTCAGAGTCCTCTTTTAAGCGCTCTCAGTACATTGCTTTCAAAGTCTAGGCCTTTCCCTGGACCATTTCAAGAAACCACTCTGCAACACGAACCTGGCAGCATCTCTGTTGTTCAGCTCTGCCAATTTAGAAACCTCTTTGTTGCAATGGCTTAATAACACCTTGTGCTCTTGCAGTTCCTTTCATCTTGGGATCTCCCAAGGCTAGCCTAGTGCATGCTCATCCAGCTTTCCAACAGCCACAACTGTTGGAAGATGCCCGTCATCACCAAGGAAGAGGTGAACAGAGGTGAGCAGAAAGGGCTGTCAGACAGGCACCGTTAGTCAGAGGCACAAGCTCTCAGGAGGATGACAGCCCCTGAACCGATGGCAGTGGCAGAGGGAAAAAAACTACAGACACACGTGTCTTGACATCCCTCCAGGTAGGGGGAAGCCAGAAATGCAACACAGTTTCATCTCCATTCTTATTGCTAGGACTTCTTACAGACTAGCAACCACCATCCCGTCTCCAAGAGAGCTTCACCCCCTCCAACAGAGCTACAGATGAGTTCTTCAAGTAATGCAGCATCACCCAGCACCACCGAAGTTTACATTTTTTACATAATTTTTCACTCCTATTGCCAAACGGGCTCGGTTTTCACCATGCAGTGACAGCAGAGGTTTAACACGAGGCAAGAGACCTGGATTCTTTCCAGGATGCTGCGAGATTTCTCTGCTCATGGCACTTCCTAACCTTTATCCTCAAGATTTAGGCCAGGCTCCAAAAGGATGCAGGGGATCACTAATTGTGCCCAGGTGCCTGGCTGGGCTGCATCAGCCCCAATACAGACAGGGAACACTCTAGGGACAGTCCCTCTATAGGCACAGGTGTGACACATACATGTTTCCATCAAGGCATACATGCATGCACATGACATCTCTGCCTCCAAGCCAGAGCAGAGCTGTTGGCTGTGGGAGGTTTGTTACAGCAGAGGAACATGCTCCCATGTGCTTGGAGACTGAGATCAGGGCTGGCTCCTGTGGCAGCTGATCCAAACCCAGAGCTCTAAGCAGACCAGTAACAACCACATGTTGCAGAAGCCCTTCCCACAGCCAGGAAGCAGGCATGAGGAAGGAAAAAGGCACCAAAACTTAGTAACCCCCAGTTCCTCCTAATTCTGAGAGTCAAGCACTCAGGGTTAACTGTGCTCCCATAGCACTTTATTCCCTGCTACAGACAACCACTGTTCCAAGCACAGCCTGATGGGGCTCAGGGCATAGAGCTCCCTGTGGGGCAGCAGTGGAAGGAGAGGGACATGGCATCTCCCTGTCCTGGTTTCAGCTGGGGTAGAGTCAATTTTCTTCTCCGTAGCTTGTGCAGTGCCGATTTGGAGTGAGAATAATGTTGATGACACGCTGATGTTCTTACTTGTTGCTAGGTAATGTTTACACTAAGTCACAGACTTTTCAGGTCCTTGGGCCCTGCCAGTGAGAGGGCTGGAGGGGCACAAGAAACCAGAAGGGGACACAGCCAGGGCAGCCGAGCCAAACAAGCCAAAGGGTTATTCCATACCACAGAACATCATGCTGAAATAAACTGGGGGGGACTTGGCCAGGGCCTGCCAGTCGTTGCTCGGGGACGTGCTGGGCATCAGTCAGTGGGTGGTGAGCAGCTGTATTGTACATCACTTGTTTTTTTTTCCCTTCCCTTTCAATTTTATTCCCCTCCCCTTCTCTCTCCTTTTCATTACAATTGTTGTTGCTATTACTGTTATATTATTTCAATAATCAAATTGTTCTTATCTCAACCCTTGAGTTTTACCTTTTTTTTTCCTGATTCTCCTCCCCATCCCTCGGTGGGAAAGGGGAGCGAGCAAGCAAGCAGCTGTGTGGTACTTAGTTGCTGGTAGGGTTTAAACCACAACGCTCCCCTTCCCCTGGGAGCCAGCACATCCCCCGATTAGAGAACACCTCTGAGCTGCCTCCTTCCCCAGGATGTGCTACCACATCACTGACCTGCACTGGTGCTTGCCAAAATCTCACTTGGGTTTGGCCAACGTCACTGTTCTTGATGATGGTCGAGCTGTCACAGCTCCCCATGAGAGGGTCCAGATCGTCTCCTGGTTTCCCCACACAAGCCTAGCAAGAACAACAAGGGTGTGAAATTTTAGAAACATGCACAAGTGTGAAATGTGCTTGCTGGGGTGATCCTTCCCTGCCTAGGATGGGATGCACGCACAGTCCTCGTGGCTCCCTGCAGCTATAGTGCTGCTGCCTAAGTACTCACCCTCTCTGGCACTGAATTTCCTAATGCTGTCCAGGTGGTTGTTGCCAACTCAAAAAGGAAAGAGCCTTCAAGTTATGAGTCTGATTTTACAGTTACCAGTAGATGCGCAGAAAGGGTCATTTCATTACATCTCTGAAACCCCTGGGGGAGTTTCATGATTGCATTTTTCTTGCCTCACCATTACCACCTAACTATACCACAGGTATGACAGCAAAAATAACAATAATGTTACAGCCAGGGTGTGCCATGGAAAGTGGGTGAGGTTTTGCAGCACGTTAGTGGTTACCCTCCTGTGCCCAGGGCAAATTTGGAGCTGCTCACCCTCCACTGAGAGAGAGGCCACGGTGGGAGAAGGTACCAGGGTAGTCAGGACAGGGAACAGCATGACGATGAGTTTGTGGAGCCTTTTTTGAGCACAATGACCCACATCCAGACAGGGGAGAAAAGATGTTATCAAGAGACTGTTGCTCTGGCTTGTCAAGCCATAGTTTGACTGTGTAATGCAGACAGCAACTCTGTTGCTAATGCCGGACCACGTCCTTCAGGACACAGCAGCTTGTGGGTCCGATGAGGTCCAGTCTCTTTGCACCACAGCACCATCGTACCCCACAACATCTCCATGGGTCTCCGCAGGTGGGGCAGCAAAGGCAAGAGTTGGGTCAAACCCAGTTTTTGGATTGAAAACAAGAAAGACCAAGCTGAAGAGAGCCCCTCACGCACTGAACATCTCAATCTGGGTTTTGGAGCCACTTCTACTCGAGGGGAACACAGCAGCAAGACAAGGCAAAAGTTCTGTGTTGGCTGAGGCCACATCAGTCCCCAGCCTTCGTGCAAGGGCTGTCTGAGCACCAGCTCCCCTGGGATCATTTGCAAAAGCTGTTTTCTTGGGTTCTGCAAGTTCTTGTACCCTGTCGAAATTGCAGAAAAGGCCAAACATGCCATTAAACATACAGTTCAACCAACAAAGCATAAAGAAGCTACTGCTGTACTCAAGGCCATACAAGCCGCTCTTGAATCCCCCTCCCTCTGCCTCCATCCCTTGCGAGAGTGCAATTAAGGGGTATCTCTCTCTCTCCAAGTAACTTACCACCTATTTAATCTGGTGAACTCACCAGCCCGTGGATTTTTGTGCTATCTCTTGGATTGCAGAGACATGAATTTGCAATTCTGCCCTCACTGCAGGGTCCCTTAGGGCCATGGCAGGGAGAGGGGGAAGGTACTTTTCTGATTAATAACGTGCCATGCAACACCAGCAGGTAGGAGATGGATGATCTCCCAGCCCACAGGAGCCCAGACAAACAGAAACATGTTATCAACACTCCTGTGGTTTACTGCAAGACACCATGGAGACAGCACTGTTCCCACATGGCTTTGGGAACACAGATGAAGATGTATTTTTTTTTATTTATCATTTTATTTCAGTCTATTTAGCACAGAGGTCTTAGATGCTATAGAGACATAGGAACACAAATGGTCTGTGCCCTAGGAACAGCACTAAAAATGTTTTTACTGAATATTCATCAGACCAAAACCTTTCAGGAAGATCAGATATCACAGTCTGCTCCTACTGACCAAGTGTCCCTGGCTCGAAATCCCAGTGGCTGGGAAGCACTTGTGCTTTGTGAGCCGCGGTACAAAGAGAAGGACAAGACAATGCCAGTGCCACAAGTGCGTTGCAGAATTCCCTGGTGTTATGGACCAAGCCTATACCCAGCCACTGGGGCTGCAGGTGCCTGCCCCCAGCCAGTTGGGGGACAACCACACGACGCAGGCAGCTGTGCAAGTGCCCCACCGTGGAAAAAGCAGAGAAGGTGAAAGCCTGGGGTATTGCTTCCCTGATTAGTATCACTTGGCAAAAAAAGCCGCATAGCTCTACAGAGGAGCAGGGACACCAACAGAGATGCTTTGCTGACAGAAAACAGTCTATGCTTTGGGCACACACTGTGGTTTCTCTGATGGAGCAGATACCTCTAGTGAGACGCCAAGCCCTAACAAACACTTGCCAGAGAGCTCAGCACCACAGAGACCCTTGCAATGGCAGGCTGCTGTTAGAGCATCCTCGGCGCACGCTTCCTGCAAGATGCCTGCTGAGTTATCTCCCCATCACACCTAACCGCCGGTCACAGCCAGCACTGCAAACACGGCTCCCATTAAGATCCCACAGACAGAACTGCCTGTAGGACTTTGGCACCCTGCCACCAGTTCAAGACAGGACATGCTCATGAAGGCAGCCGTCATTTCAGGAGCCAAAAATGAGTTTCAGCTGTTCATTCCCAAGCAGTTCCCCAGAGGCTTTTCCTTGCAAAGGTGCAAGGAGGTAAAGGATTACCACAGGAAGGTGTCCCCCTCAGCCTAGCAGCGTCGCAGAGCTGGCACCGTCTCTGCAGGCAGGCTCATTGCTTTTCCTCCACTGCTGTCACAGATCCACAGCCAAACCCCGTGCAAAGTGCACGTGGCATTCGTGACCCACACTGCTGCCTTGGTCACTGCTGCACAAAGCTTGCACCATGACCCAGCCAAGGAATGAGTCACACATACATCCAAATCAGATCCCTCAACTCACTTGACAATTGTTGTTTTCCAACTAAAAAAAAAAAAAAAAAAAGATTCCTCTCTACTTTTTTATCATGGCGAAAGCTCTGGACAGACAGGGGTACCCACACAGGATGCACCTGCAGCAGCTCTGCAACTTGACAGAGTTAAGCTGCCTCACTCACAAGGGGACAGCCCTGGGGGAGCCTTTGCCTTTTGTGCTTGCCAGCAGGGAAAACTCTGCTGCAGACAGACACAGACACACCTCCCCTCTGCCCCTGAGCCCACAGACTCATTGCTTAAGGGGGATCAGGTCCCTTTGAGACCAATTCCTCGTAAAGCAGAGTCCCAGCTTCCATTTTGAAGAAGCAGGACAGAGTTGTTTGTCATGAGAAGCAGAGGCAAGGGCAAAACCAGGCATCATTTCCTCTGTGTGTTTATCATCGCGTCATCCAACATATCAACTCACCGCTCAAAGTAAATCCCTGAGACCTCCCTGAGAGATGTGGGGCACAGCCTGGACACCAGCCAGGAGGCTGAGCCTGGGAGGGTTTCTTACCTGTGGCATGAGCTTGCAGACAAGTAACAAGAAGCTGCAAAGACAAGAAGAGGTGAATTTAAAGGCTGGGTAACTTCTGCAGCTCGGGCTGCCTGCTCTTCAGCGTGAAATAATCACAAGGCAGATTAACTTTGTGCATCTCCTTAGGATACAGTTGCTTGCAGGTATTTGTGTTGGGTTTCCCCAGCAGCTTCCCGGTGCAGTTGCACAGCAGCGCGATTGCACATGAAGTGCTCCTCTCCCACGAAATGCTCCTCTCCAGGGGTGCTAGCAGCCCCCGAGGCTGCAGGACAGAGCACCCCAGCACCACCTCCCCTCACCAGCACCCTCCCCCTGGGACGAGTCACAGCACCCACTGCTAACCCGCAGGCTCCCACCTGCCTCAGTGTGGCCGCCCCTTATTCCTGTCTTCAAGCACTTGAAGGGGACGTTTCAAGAGCGTTGGGGGACCAGCAGCCGTACTAAACCGGGACTCCGCAGCAATGCGAAACAAGCTGCCATGTTTTAGGGGTGGGGGGCAACAGAAGAACTACAGATGTGGTGACACCAGTGCCATGGTGAAACCAGGGGCAACTTCGGGGAGCCACGTGTCCTGACGGTGGCTGCAGCCCCACCAGGGGCTGGCATCGCTTTGCCCAGCAGGCACTCTCAGCTACAGTGCCAGGGGGCTGCCAGCACCGCCAGCTGTGCCGTGCCCAGGAGCCCTCCTGCCATCACAGCCCCGAGACCTGCCATGGCTGGGGGAGGGGCCAGGGCCAGGGGGAGATGCCACCAGAGCGGGAAGGGCTGCCCCACTGCCTCCGCCACTTCATCCCCACCCACCGGCACAGGGCCAGGCCACCACCACGGCGTGAGCTCCCAGGTCTAAAGGTGAGACCTGCTTTAAAGGCGGCCATCCGAGTAAGGCCTCCAGGGTCCCCAGCAGCACTCCTCATTGGAGTAAATGAAGCCCAGACCACTGGTTAGGGCAAAATTTTCTGCTTTATGCATCTGTTCCAAAGGACAAAACCGTAAAATGCTCATACAATAAACACAGCTGCAAGTCAGGTCCTTGACAGATCTGCTCCTGGATCACGCTTCCTGGAGCGTAATTATGAGGACACCGGGAGAGTGACACACATCAGCCACTCACATTCCTCAGCTGCTACGCTAACAGGAATTACTTTCAAAAAACAACAGGTTTTTCACATGTAAGGCTGATTGCTCGAGGACAACCTGGACTAAACTGAAATAAGCCGCTCAGCCTGATGAGGGAGTCTCCCACCTTTGGTGCCAATTTAACTTAAACGCTTCCAGTCACTACCTTAAATTACAGTTTTGTTTTTCCCCTGTAGGCAAAGAAACACCTCATATCTTATTGCTTTCATTTTTCTTGTTCTTACCCACTGAAGAAGCAGTAACCAACCCAATTTCCACAGATTACTGGTTTGCCACTCCCTTAAAAGCTGGCTCCAGTACAGCAACAACAAAAATTGTCACTGTCAAAATTACTAGTCACAGCACTTTAAATTTCTGACACTGTCAAGAAGCAAGGTCTCCTTTTTAACACAACACCACTGTTAACAGGGTTCTGTAAAACCTGTGAAGTAAACGTATTTGAATTTTAGCCTGAGACATCAACCCAGGTTAAATTCACTGGATACGACTTTGTTCCTTTGAAATCAATGCTCGATTCCCACCTGGCAAGAAGACATCTCAGCCCACCTAAGCTATATATCCCCTTAACTCTACTGTCTGAGAGACTAATTTACCCCTACAAATACGCTAAAAAATAGACTACTTTTCAAATGTATTTTCAAACCACTATAAATTACATTTTCTTACCAATTAGACATCTTTTCCAGAGGAATTCCACACCCACAAGGAAAAGATACCTGAACATTTCAGTCACCATGTGGCAAAGTGACCAAACACTAACACCTTGTTTCCCTCAGCTAAAAATACCACATTGTAGGAGAAGAGTTGTCACTGTGTTTCCAAAATGAGCTGCGCTATCAGCTCCTTGGCATCCTTCATGCCGGAGGAGATCTCGGAGCCATCTTCAGCCACGTGAGTACCAATCAAGAACATCTTTCTCTTGTCCCCAATATCAGACAGTGCCAGAGCCTCATGGATATCGGTGATGCAATATGCACCTTCGAGGTCCTGGTAAGACAAAACCAAAATGAGCCTGTTAGCTGCAAGAGGCGGCGGCACCATTCCTGCGTTGCAAGAGGTGGCAGCGCTGTTCCCACTTTGAGCTGCTGCTTTTGTCCAGGGAGGGGAAGTGTCTCAAAGGCTCTGGGGGCACCATTCTTAGGTACCTTCTATAAGATCAAGTTCCCATGCCCTAAAATACTTCAGGCGGGGAAAGATGTTCATCCTTAACTAATTTCTTCCCAAAGAAATATGGGTACAGTTCTGTTTCTAGTAATTCCAGTGTTTTTGAGAACAATGGAAGACTTCCAGTACAAGGCAGACAAAAGTCTTGCTGGCCCAAGACACCAAGCGCCTAGCACAGAGTTATAAGAACAGGGCAAACATACAAGAGCCATACCCTGCATACCTTCTCAGCTACCAGCACTTCTAACCCTGGGACCTAGAGAATCAATAGTAAGATTTGTGTTTCATGAAGCCAAAGCTTGCACTCGTGTTCAAGAGTAACACAAACGACTACTAGCAACATGCCTAAGTTACTAGAAATTTAGGAGGTAACAACATGAAGCAAACTGAGCACATGGCACTCCTAAAAGAAAATCTGGGCATAAAAACCGGGGGCTGTTCTGTCACCTGAACATACCACAGGCACAACTATATTCTAGGTATAGCACCAGTCACTGACACTTTCACAAAGATCTCAGGAGAAAGCACTGCCTTGGGAAGAAAGCTGCTCTTTCATGCTTCAGCAGCAGACGTAGGAGCAACCAACCAGACAAGTGCTTCACTTTTCAGTTGCTGCTAGGTAAAGCAGCACTTCTAGACAGATATTCAGAACAGAAACTTAACTCCCATTCTAACTCCTCTCCCTTGCAACTCTCAAACCTTGCAACTCTACAGCAGTTTCCACCAGTATTTCCACCCACAGCTCTGCACATCTCCCGAGCACAGGACCTGCATTTTGCAGGTCCAAAATTCAACCTCACACTATTTTATTTTGGCGTCAACAGGTGTCCCAGAAAGACCCTCAGCTCCCAGCCACGTGGCCTCCTTACTAGCACAAAGTCTCCTTTGAAAGGTGTTGTTGCTGGTTTTGGAGCTGCTGCCAGCCCAAGCTCAGCTAGCAGCAGGGAACTCATACCTGCTTGTTAGCCAGAACCACCACCGGCAGGGTGGAGTTGCTCTGGATCAGTTGATGAAGCAGCTGTTTCGCCACAGGCAGTCGGGCATGATCGGCCGAGTCCACCACATAGATCAGCAACAGCACTCTTGGCAAGTACATCTTCCAGTAGGAACGCAGAGATTCACTGCCCCCGACTGGAAGAGAAGACAGCAGCACAGGATTCACCAAGTAACCCAAGCAGCACTGCTCCCCGAGGTGCTGACAGCAGGCCCCGAGCTGAAAACCCAAGGTATTTGGGTTACCAAAACTCAAGGTATTTGGGCTACTGTATAGGAGACTGGAAATAGCTTTATTTTTTCCTGTCAAGTCTCACGCAGGCATATGTGTATGCTCGGGGGGGTGGGGATATCTTTCCATTTTAAGCCATTGAGAGGATTCTGGACTCAGATTCTTTATGGTTGCTTTCTGCCTTGTTGGTTCTTGCTCTCAAGCAAGTAGGGAGAGTAGAAAGAGGGTCAGTGTCCACAAACACCACGTGAGAATGTCCCCATATAACCTATCTCCACATATCCACCTCATCTTAAGACAACGCAGGCCTACAATTTCCAAAGAAGACATTTAGCTCTGAGGTGGGGAGAGCTCTCATCAGATCTGTGTGACACTAGGGACTAGTTCACAACTCCCACAGCTTTCATACCGTCAATAACCAGAGGTGCTTAGGAAGAGAGAAAAATCAAGCCCCAGCAGACTCTTCAGGGAATCCTTGGGAGAAGCCTTTGCACAGGATACATTTCTACCTCGGTTCTTCTCTGCTGGATACAGAGGAAAACCATCCACCCTCAAAACCAGGCTTCATAACAATTCTGTGGTGAAACCATATACAGAAAGTTACTCGAGATTGTTGTTCCCATTGGGAGTTTGCTGAGCTTAATAGGAGTGGGACTAGCTAACAGTATATTAAATATTTCCGATGTGTTTTCAGCTCTCCAGGTCTTCTCCTAAGTACACCGCAGAACCACTCACTCAAAAGTACCGAGGTGCTCAAAAGACACGGGTAAGCCTCCCAAAAATAGCAAGTTTTCAAAGCAATACATCTGGGATTGCCTATAACTGTCTCCTGCCTTACACAGGAGCTCTTTAAAAAACTGACTGGCCGGTCAGCCATCTTTTACTGCCCTCAGTGACTCTGTTCTGTTTCAAAGCCATTTTGCTTTCGCTTAAGTCAAAATGATTCAGTAGTTTCAAGAATGTAGCAGGGGAAGCAGGGCATGTCCACCTCTTCTTCAAGAGCCCCAGCGTCTCTGCAGGCAGAACTACAAACCTGCCACTGCAGAAAGGAGACAAAGGGCTGTGACTGACACATCACACTTGGGACAGATGCCTCTGATTCTGTACTGTGGTGTTGTGGGGGCTCACCACCATTCCCTTTGTTAAGTGCATTCATGCATAGCATAACCCAGGGGTCAGCAACCTCACAGAGAACTCTTTCTTTTTCCCAAACCAGTAAGAACTCAGCAGAAGCCAAGAGCTCCTATTCCTTGCAGAGACAAAGTACCACTCACTTATCTATATGATGGTACAAGGATGGAACAGTTTCCTGTTTGTCTAAGCCAGCAAAATAAAAACCCTGCTGACTGCTGATCACCTTGTGCCACATGATCACAGCATAGGCTGCTAACCCCTGGACTAGGCGATGGTGCAGACTGAGTAAGTAACCGGATTAGAGAGCCATGCACGGATTTACCTGGCTGAAACTGGCCTGAGACATTTCATTTCCCATGGGTCTGATTGCAGCCATCACATCTCAGTCACTACCAACCTGGACCAGAGAGGGAAGGACGACTCAGAAACAACAGGTTCTGCCATGGGGTGTGCAGCACTGGGCCCAGGCCATGCCCAGGCAGGAGCAGAGATAGTGTGGGTTTCTCCAGGCTCGGCTAGACCAAGCACTTCCACATAGGAAACACAGCTATCTCATACCTCCTAGGAGAGAGACACAGACTACAGGCATCTCTGGAGGGATGATTTCCCCAAGCCACTGCAGAGATTCCTATGGTAGTAGGACTAGGAATAAAACTGCCTTAGTGGCCTCCTCCTCACAACCCAAAAACTTACCTGGGAACAGCACAACTCCTTTAGGCCTGCTGACAAAGGTACAGAGGTGTCTATGGGCTAGCTGCTAACTGAGCCAGTCAAGCACTGGTACGGTGAAGTGCAGAAACAGCAGGAACAAAGAGCAGCTTCTGCCCCCACAGAAGGCAGGCACCGATGAGGCTGTCAGCCTCTCTGTACCAGGGACTGATGCGACTGCAGGGCCTCTACCTTCCCCACCGGCTAGCTGCACCTAGAATAGCTGTGACACTCCAACAGCATCATAGATGCTCTCTGCAGGCACAGATAACACCCAAAAATCAGTGCTAAGGACAACACAGAAAGTTCAGCAAAAACCTACAAACACTCACAAGCCAATAAAGACTAGAAAACACAGCTTATGAGGCTTTTAACAAAAAAGTATGAAGGTTTTCTCCTCCTCCTCTCTTCTTTCACGCTATTGACTCTTCTTCAGCTCTTGCCCTTTGCCAGGCATGAGCCACAAGGGGAAACCGTACAACACACACTGGCCCACTGGCCAAGGACCACGACACAGGGCTTACTGGGGAGACCTCCGCTTTGGGCTGGTTTAATGCCACCAGGCTTGCTACCCTTCCCTCTCTGGGAGCAGAACTCCCTGGAGGACACGGCTGAACGAACTGAGACCTTCTCTAGCACGAAGTCTATCATGTCCTTCAAAAAGCAGGGTAGGAAAGCTGAATCCCCAAGGAGAAAATAATCACAATTTCACATTATCTGAGCAGGCATAAGGGAACTTGGAGCTTTGAAAACACGGGCCTGACCGACCCCTAGGGCACAGGACAGGAACTGATTCTATGTTCCGTACTAAACAGGTGCACTCACTCTCCAGGAATTCCATCTGGGTCTCTTCGGTGTTGATGCAGATGGCATTGAAGCCTTCGGTGGGAGTCACGCTGCGCTTGCCACGGTTGGTCGCCAGGGCCTGGAGCACGCTGGTCTTCCCGGCCCCATCCAGGCCCAGCACCAGGATCTGCTTGCCGTGTCCCTGACCCTGCAAAGCGAGGGGCAGCAGGCTGAGCCGGGTGGCCGGGGCAGCGCACAGCTCGGTGGGGCTCCGGAGGGAACAGCGACAGCCGCTGCACAGCGGCGGAGAGACGGGGCCCGCCGGGCACCAGCGCACGGCGCCGGGAAGCCGGGCCGGCCTGCCCGGCGCGGCCGCACGGGGCTGGGGAGGCCAGGGGAGGCCAGCGGAGGCCGCGGCCCGGCCCGCCCGCCCAGCCCACCCCGCCGCGCTGCCAGCGCAGCCCCGCCGAGCGGCCCCGCCGGCGCCCCGCGCCCCCGCGGCCTCACCCGCCGCCCCGGCCCGGCCCCGGTACCTGGTCGGCGGCGGGCGGCGCGGTCCGGCTCCGCTGGCACGCTCGGTCCCGCGCCCGGGCCCACCAGGCCCAGGCCGCCACGGCCGCACCGCCCGCCAGGGCCAGGGCCGCCCCCCACCGGGCGGCGGGCGGGCGGGCGGGTGCACATGGCCGCCCCGCGAACCGGCCCCGGCCCCGCACCGGCCCCGCACAGGGCGCCGCCGGCCCCCCCTGCACGCGCACGGCGCCCCCCGGCGCCAGCCGCGCTCCCCCCTGCGGGTGCACCGTCCCCGCGCGCCGCCCGAGCCGGTGCCGCCGCCCCCCGCCCCCGCCCCGCAGCGGGGGTTTGCCCCCGCCCCCGGCACCGCGCCGCTCCCGGCCGGCCGGGGCTCCGGCCACGCTTGCCCAGAGGGGGCGCGGGGAGGGCGCAGCGCTGCGTTCCCCGCTCCGGGTCACCCTCCAGCAACCGCACCCGCAGGGCACCCCCGCTCCCCGGGCACCCCCGAGAGCGCCGTCTCCAGCAACGGCCGCTGCCAGCGCCTCCCGACGCTGCTCCTCCGCGCCCCGCTCTTCCTCCTTCAGACCCAGCCCCCTTCCCAGATGCTCCCAGTCAAGGATAAAGGCTGGATTCCACTTCGGCTTTGACTCCGTGGGCACTCAGGCTGTGCTGTTGGGGTTTTTTAAGCCACAGTAACACTCCCCTTGCTTCCCACCTCTTCGGGCCCTTTACATTCTTTCCGGGACAGCAGCCTTTCCCTTTCAGCCTGACATCTGACTACTCTCCCCCAGGTGCTATTTCTACGCACTGAACATCCATGTACGGTGTCCTGGTTTCAGCTGGGATGGAGTTAATTTTCCTCTTAGTAGCTGGTGCAGTGCTGTGTTCTGGCTCTGATGTTTTTAGTTGTTGCTGGGTGATGTTTATGCTAAACTTGTCAGTTCCTTGGGCCCTGCTAGCCAGAGGGCTGGGGGAGCACAGGGAACTGGGAGGGGACACAGCCAGGGCAGGAGAGCCAAACTGGCCAAAAGGATATTCCATACCATATGGCATCATACCGAGTACATAAACTGGGGGAAGAAGGAGGAAGGGGCCTTCTGGCATTACGGCGTTTGTCTTCCCAAGTCACCATTACACGTGACGGAGCCCTGCCTTCCTGGGGATGGCCGAACACCTGCCTGCCCATGGGGAGTGGTGAATGAATTGGTTTGCTTGCATGCACGGCTTTTGCTTTACCTATTAAATTGTTCTTATCTCAGCCCCCGAGTTTTACATTCCTTTCCAATCTACCTTCCCATCCCTCTGGGTGAGGGGGAGCCAGCAAGCAGCTGCGTGGTTCTTGGGTGCCGGCTGGGGTTAAACCTCAACATATGGAAAAATGTTTTTGCTACATTCAGACCAAAGCACGCGTTTCAAGAGATGCTTAGGGGGTACCTGTGGGGCACCAGGAGAGCAGACACATCTTCCATCTCACCACCAGATCCCACTTGGGAAGTGCAGTGCCTCTTCAATGCAGCCCATCACCACAACCAGCCGCTTTGTTTTAGCTCACTCCTGTTTTGCCAAGCCCCCCAGGATAAGGCAGCTGGCTTGCAGAAAAGGGGACACCAAGTCAGCTGCCACATGCTTTGCCGTGCTTTCTCCTAACAGCCTTGTTGTCCCCCTTCACATTACCTGCTCCTGCATAATCCAGCCCATATGTTGTTTTCCAAGACCCTTTGTGCCTGTGCTTGTTAGTGGTCAATGACTGACTGGGATGAGACAGAAGACAGTGCTTGCATCACACAGACACACTGTCAGATAATCTGTTGAATGCCTTCACTAACATACACAGGAGGAACATACATTTCAAGTTCTTGATTATTCCACATCTTTTAAATGTTTGGCAACACAGACAGATTTCTTCTCAGGGGCTGCGTTTGAGTTTGATGGCAATACCCTAAGTCACAGTGAGGGCAAGCACGAGGAAGGAAATACGGTGAGCAGACACAGCATGGTGCCTACACCAGCCCACCTCCCCCCAGACCACTGACAGGCAGGACAGAGATCTGGATGCCAAGAGTCTTTCGCCAGCGCTTGCTTTTGACCTTTATTCTGCAACCAGCATCACCTATTGAAGGAGGGAGGTTACACATCCTGCTTTTTACCATCCTCCTTTAGCCCCTTTCTTCTTCTTCTGTTGCTGTTTCTTCTTGGTAGCTGGGGCACCAGCTGGTTTTTGGTGCCGGGGAGGGATGACGTTACTTGTGGCCGATACAGCTGCAGCGCTGCCAGGCCGAGGGGAGGTAGGTGGGCTGCTGGCAGTCCTACTGGCATCCCTGCAGGGAAGATGAGAGAAAGAGGTATCACATGTTCTCACAACCACCTGCAAGACATGGCAGTACTGCAGGAAGCTGACAGCAAAAAAAATAGCAGCTGCCCCATAAGACAGCATTAGGTAGTGTTATGTATGGGAGGGCACTCACGCAAGGAGATCTTAAATAAGCTTCAACATATATAGAACGCTGATGGATGATGAGAACATATCTCAAAGGGCAGGCAATCCCCTTCTAACTGATGTTCACTAGACAGTGTAAGTCCTCAACACTGAAAGCAAAGCTAACTTTTGAACAGACACAGGACAGCTCACACAACACATGGGAAGCCTTTCAGGCCCCCACGCTCAGGCAGTACAAACCCAACATACTTTCTCTCTCCTTAAACACAAAGGCATGTTTGTGCCAGCTCTCCTTGCAAACACTGCTCAAGCCAACAGTGCCACAAAAGGCTTTTCATGCTTCTGTTTTGAGACGGCTGTATAAAGAGAAACTATCAGACAGCACTGGCAATTCCCTGTGTTGCTATTATTTTAGAAGTACTTCCTTCTCTCAGATGCTAGTAAGTCACCATCTTGCTGTCAGGCCTCATACACAATGGTAAACCCTGATTCCAGCTTGAATAGAGTCAGCTTAGAAGGAAATAGAGTGTTTTCCAAAATCATGGCTAATTGCTCTCCAGCGGCCAAAAGACTTGAAAGCAAATAGCTTGAGAGAAAGCATGCAAAATCAATCTCATCATCAAAGCTAAAAAAGCACACTAAAAGACTATGGACATTTTATTTGCACCTTGGCACCTTCAAGCACAACTGTAATATAATTTTGGGTTTCAGTAACCTATAGGGATCTTCAGGAAGAACAGATGGTGGAAGGTTCCAGTGGCAAGGTACAGTTTCACTTGTGCTACCCACAGCTGGCATGACAAGAGGCACAGAAAAGCAGCACAAACCCAGCCCTCCCAGCCACCCAGGAGCGATTCCCCACACCAAACCCTGCAAAATGGGTACTTACAGTTCAGAGGAGCCAGCTGTGGTTGAACCCTGAGTCCCCTTGCCAACCTGATCCTTCTTCTTGCCCTTCTTCCGTCCACGATAGTAGGAACGCTCTCGCATTGGAAGCCACCGCTCAGGGTCGGGAGTCACCTTGGGGTCATAGTTCTTAGGCAGCTTTCCTGCAGAACATGCAGTGCCGGCACATGAGAGTCGGGTCAACGCACTAGAGAAGCATCACCAATGGATACACATGGGGGAGGGGGCAAAGAGCCCAGCAACCCGCATCAGCCTATCTGGGTGCTGCTCTCACTTCGATGGAAAAACACCCCATCGAAACAAGCTATCATGAAGATCTGGGTTCACAGGGACCCAGTCCCAGCAAAGGGCTCCAGCTCCTGGGAAGCTGAAGGGTGGCTATTTGAAGAAACAATCTGGCTAGCTCTCTGGAGCTGTGCCCTGTCAACAGCTAGGAAATGCAACTTACCCTTCTTTTTTTTCTTCTTCTTCTTCATGTCCCCTTGGCTGAAAAGCAAGAAGGGAAACAGCCACTGTGACACAGCAGACAAGTCAACTAAAAAATAGCTCTGGAAGAAGCTAAACCATTCTCATCTTTCTCAAACCTTGGTCTGCTGCTACCTGAAGCTCCTTGCAGTTAAAACACCAGTCTCCCTTTCCACCAGTCTCCCTTTCCACCAGTCTCCCTTTCCACCAGTCTCCCTTTCCACCAGTCTCCCTTTCCACCAGTCTCCCTTTCCACCAGTCTCCCTTTCCACCAGTCTCCCTTTCCACCAGTCTCCCTTTCCACCAGTCTCCCTTTCCACCAGTCTCCCTTTCCACCAGTCTCCCTTTCCACCAGTCTCCCTTTCCACCAGTCTCCCTTTCCACCAGTCTCCCTTTCCACCAGTCTCCCTTTCCACCAGTCTCCCTTTCCACCAGTCTCCCGTCAACAGCAATGCCCCCACCACACCAGGTGTAGTTCTTGTGCCAGCCCAAAAAGTGACTGCACCAGAGCTACAGCGGCCTGATTTACCCTTGCTCCTTCTGCTGGTTGTCTCCAGTGAGCTTCCCAGCTTTCTTCCGAACATAGGTTGCTCCATGGGAGTTTTCCAGCGCATCAACATCTACTTTCAGTGACAGGGTGTCCGAGGAAGGCAAGTGTTTGCTAAGACTGCAAGGGGCAAGTTCAGGAATGCAAACTAGCAAGCAAAAAGATAAACATCCAGGTTTGTCCAGATACCAACAGACAACTTCAGCTTGAACAGATCTGGCCTGTAAGCAATGCAGGCACCAGGCAGACCTACAAGCCTAGTTCTGTCTCTCTCACCAGCTTCCCACACAAACTGGGATGAGCTGCTTAATTGCCATCTGCCTCATTTTTCCCTCCTTTGATACAGGGACAGAAGCAGTAACCACCTCTGAAACCTGCTCAGGGTGGCAAAAGCAGTATATGAACCCGGTATTTTGGGTCAGTGAGAGCTTATTTTATCAGGCACTTTTTTTTTTTTTATCCTGCATTACTACCACAGGTTTAAGATTCCAACACAACAGACTGGGAAGAGCTCCTATTTTGGTTCCACCTAGTCTTAAGTTACTAATTCTCAGAGAGAAGGAGGCCAAAGACAAAATGATCCTGGGATCCCACAGTAATCAAGCCAATTAGGGAAATAATCTAGCTCCAGACAACTTGACCTGGATATATAGCTGTTCTGGAGATGTTCCTTGCCTTTCTTCAGGTGAGAGTGAGTCTGTATTCCCCGCACAGCAGAAATCCAAGCGAGCAATGTCCAAACATCTCTTTCTTTGCTCTTATACCACCATCAAAAGGATACACTTTAGCTTTTTCAGGGTCTACCAGGGAGTAGGCAGAGATGAGCTGTGCCAGAGTATGCACATCTTTTGGGTTTTGCCTTTGTAGGGGGGGAAAGAAAAGGAAAAGGACCAAGTTACCAAGGTACACACTCATCCCAAAGGCTGGTATCACCATGCAGTGCTTGCTTCTGCAGCATAGCTGCTATCTGTGGAGACAGGCATGTCAAGTCCATGGTCTCCTCCAGAGCACCAAACATCACTGGTGTGGGCAAAAGGAGGTGCAGACATCTCCACAGTATCATGAAGCAGGCAATGTGTCCTGGTTTCAGCTAGGATAGTTAATTTTCTTAGTAGCTGGTGCAGTGGTGTGTTTTGGATTTGGAGTGAAAATAATGTTCATAGCACACAGATTTTTTAGTTGTTGCTAAGTACTATGTATACTGATTCAAGGATTTTCCAGTTTCTCAGGCTCTGCTAGCAAGAGGTCTGAAGGGGCACAAGAAATTGGGAGGGGACGCAGCCAGAACAGCTGACCCGAACAAACCAAAGGGATACTCCATACCATAGAACATCATGCTGAATATATAAAGCTGGGGGAAAAAGAAGGAAGGGGGGGACATCTGGAGCCATGATGTTTGTCTTCCCAAGTCACCATTACGCATGACGGAGCCCTGCCTTCCTGGGGATGGCTGGGCAACTGCCTGCCCATGGGGAGTGGGGAATGAATTCCTTGTTCTGCTCTGCTTGCACAGCTTTTGCTTTACCTATTAAACTGCCTTTATCTCAACCCACATGTTTTCTCACTTTTACTTTTCTAATTCTCTCCCCCACCCCACTTGGGAGAGTGAGCAAGCAGCTGTGTGGTGCTTAGTCACTGGCTGGGGTTAAACCATGACACAATAAAAGACAAAAATTCCTCAGTTCCCAGTAGCAAAAGCAAGTTAGCAGTCCCCCAGAAAAGATTCCATCAAGTGCGTAACAAAAACTAAAACCTAGACATCCACAGTTCATGTAGCACTACAAAAAACGATGCATCCCAGTCTCCAAAACAACGTTCACTGCACACAAGAGGTTTCTGGGACAAGTCAAGCAGGGTTTCAAGTGAACATCAGCTATACATCAAATTAATTCTCCTTCCGAAATATGACTTTTCATTGGAGCCCCTGTGCAAATCAACTCTAAAGGACAGTTACCAGTCAACCAACCAGTCAACATCAACAAACAGTCAAGACACTGTCTCACACCAGAGAGCTCCCTGTTCAGCAACAACCCAACTCACTTCCAGAGCTCCTCCAAGTCGCTGATTGCTTCCTTCTTCCTGCCGTGCTTTAGTTTGAAGTTGGCAGCTTCCCTTATCAGTGACAAATGGACAGGAGACTTTGGCTGAAAGACACAGCAGCCACCATTAGTTCCTCATTATCACAGCATGGAGCCCAGCTCTAGCTGGCTTTAACGCCCAAGACCTGACCAAGGAGAACTGAGTTAGCATCCTGTCACGCAGAAAGGACACCACCTTTGTACTCTAGGATGTGAGGCAGAACTGCATGGCACAAGGCAGCCTGCTGCTCCACAACGCTTTCTTATCAGGAAGAGGGCCTGATTGCTACCTTTGGGCACCCACAGCCACTACTCTCCCCATCTGACAGGTGTTACACAGCTTATCTAAAATAAAACGAACGCTCACAAAACAGGAGCCAACAGGTCTCTAAAACCCCAACTGGATGAGCCACTGGGGCTATGCATAAACAGGAAAAGCTGAGCTGGATCAGCTAGAAAAAAACTGAGACAAATCCTTGCACATTAACTCCTCTGGGTTTACTTGCCTGGAATTGCTGATACCACTGGATAGCCTGTGTGAAGACCTCAATTGCACTGTCAATGTCCTCTTCGTGACTGTACATAGTCACCAATGCAGACACCTGCAAACATTCAAGAGCTGCTTACAGCACATCTTCAAACAAGCCATCTATAGCCAGAGAGTCAGCAGTTAACTGATGGGATTTCCTAAAAGTATTGTTAATGTAAGCTTCCTGCTCTGTCCCTAAAAACCAGCTGTGCTAACAGGCAGGATACTCAGGTGATACCTTTTTACCCAGGTCACTCCCAAAGAAATGACCCCAACAATCCTCCTCCTATGGTACAACCTTAAGACTGCATTCACGGAAAGAACCTCCTTGTCTTGGCACTTTCTTTGCTTGCCACTGGACAGTTTTGTTAGAAACCCTTTTTCTTCCCACATTCTCTATCCCAAGAGCCACGAAAAAAGAAATTGGCAATGAAGAGACGATACAGACACCACCTGTTTGTCTACATCCCAGTCGCAACCAGAGGTGACTCAAGGCAAAGAGCTGGTGTTGCTGACTGCCCCTATAAATTACTTTGACCATTCACACTTGCAATTGGAACAGATCTACAACTATCAGCCTCCACACAAAAGGCTTATACAGTACACGAGCATTTTCAAGGTCATCAAACACGAATACCGTATGAGGACATGTGTGCAGATCGGGCTGATGCTGTGGGGATGGAACACATGGCACTTTCTCCCCAATATCTGTTGTCCTAAAGCTGCTTCAAGAACATCCCAACAGTACATACCAGGGAAGCAGCTCCAGTCATGTTATGCAAGTAAATCCAGGCAACACGCAGGTCTAAGGGACTGTGAGAGTGGGAACATAGCCAGAGAGCATCTCTGCTGACAGGCAGAGTACTTCTGTGGCTAAGTTCAGGCCACCTGATGCAAGTTATAATCCCACCTTTGTCCAAAACAAGGAAGATGGGCTCAAAATCCCTGCAAACACTCAGTTCAAGTGAAAACCACAGGGAAGAGGCAACAAGGAGCGGGCAGTACAAAGCTGTGCTACAAGGGAAAAACCTCACACAGTTCAGACTGAGTTTTGCTTACCATACCAGGCTTGTGTTGCAGTTCTTCTATGCTCCTCAGGATCATGCAGGCTTTGGTTACACTGCCTATAAGAGAGACCGGAGGAATATGCTGAGTGGTGTGGTAACACTTCACCCCGCCAGTAAACTTCCAGCCAAAGGTCAACAATGGGGACATAACAGTCCCCTTCTCTGAACACCTCCCCCTTTTCCAGGAATAAAGGGCAGGCCTCCACACAAAGGACTCTTCCACCCTTGCCACATCCTGCAAGGGTTCAGAAGCAAGCTTTTGCAGGCAGGGTCTTCTCTTCCAAGAGCAACTCTGCCACCTGACTGTACACAGGAATGGTACCATCAGAGAGCCCCCACTGCTCCCAAGACCCTCCTGCTCCAGAACAGATTTAGCCCTATTACTCACAAAGACTGTGTGCCAGAGACCTGTGGAGCATGGACATCCAGACATTAAGCCGTGAGCACATTCTGCCATAGCCACATATATAGAATACCTGACTGAAAGCATCTCTGCTCGCCCCCTGTCACAACTGTAACTGCAGCAAAGATCGCCCTAAAGCCTGTTTTTCTCATCCCTTGTACCATTATCACGTGCAAACATCTTGCAACAATGGAGGACACTGGATACCTTGAGCAATTTTTAGCTGGGCCATCGTCAGCTTGATCTCAGCTGCACTGGCAGGGTGCTGGTCTGCAAAGTCCTGAGAGACAGAAGAAAGAATAATTCAACATGTGTGTGGGTACCAGGTTGCTGCTCTGCTGAATCATATCTCATGCTCAGTCACAGCAAACCGGCAACAGCCAAAGGAAGCTTTCCAGCACTGGCAGGCTTCAGCACACAGCAGAAGGTTCCAAAGTGTACCAGTGGCCCATCATCCTCTCAGATTTCTGTCCCAGGCCACTCACTCCCTCCAAAACAGAGACTGTTGCAAAGCACTTGCAAGCAGAGCAGCAGAGCCCACTGCTTACCCTAGAAGTCTACTACAGCTTCCCAAGCCTAAAAATCAAGAGGTGCAAGGGAACTATTTCCCCTTAAAAGCGGCATCGTTCAGTTGGGTACAAATGCTTTCCAGCAGTGTTAAACCAAACCAAAATAAGCACAGTCAGATACCCTGCAAAATTTAAACCAGACAAAAACTAAAGGATACAGCACAGGAGACCACAAAGCACAAGTTTAAATAGAGCTTGGCCAACTTTCTCTGAACCTACCTGCAGAAGCCCTACAGCCTTTGCATGCTGCTTCTCGCGACACAGTTGGGCTGCCTGGATAAGCACAGGGAGCAGATGCTCAGGACTCTGTGACTGCAGGCTTGCTGACAGCTTGCGGCACTGATCTGCCTGAGAAGTGGGAAGAGAGAACACATTTTTCTTAACCTCTGCAAGCACCTAATGCAAGGCTAACATACCAGTTTTATCTAAGATGTTATTGATGGCTTCCCTGAAATGCATACACAGAACAAGACAAGTCCTCTTGGCAGCACTTCAGATGCGTCTAAGAACCCCACACAGCCCTTCTGTCTCTAGTCATCTCCACACCACCCTCCCTACAGCAATACTCAAGTCACTACACAATAAGCTGGCTGTTCTTTTAGGGATAATTTTTTTTCTCCTCACTTATGTGCCTAAACCAAGCTGTCTTATCTTCTGACACAGAACAGCTGCATATTCATTTTTGCCTAGCCAAACTCCTGCGGAGTACATCTGTAGCTATTTACTGCAGATCAGTTTCGCCCACCTGGTTAGTGTACATTGCCAGCAAAGCTTTGTTGAATTCAATTGCCTGAAGCTGTTTCTTAGAAAGTTTATGCTCAACACCTTCTGCATTGGTCAGCTTCACCTTCTTCTTTGAGTCAAAAACATTTTGGTCCTGGGGAAATGACACATCATTAGAAGATTTCACTACATTCCTTGAAGAAGAAAAGGTCTCTGGGTCTGCAAATTAACTACTCTTTAGGAAAGAGTCTTTCCTAGTTATTTCCCTTCTCTAGACAGAAGCAGAGAAGCAAGCTGAGTAACCCCCTTGAAAGCAGCAAGGTAATTCTATACCTTGTTAATGGTGATGATGTTATTCGCAATGACAGCAAGGAGTCCTACATCTGTTGGCCTGCAGGTAAGAAAAGTAGAAAGCACATCGTTATTAAGCAGTGGTCTTTCTACAAATGCAAGACTGAGCATTTGTTTTAGAAAAGCCCTTACTTCAACTTGATTATTTGATTGTAGAGCTGTAGAGCATCCTCTGTACGACCCTGCAGTTGCATGATATAAGCCATCTGACCATGAATAATGGCCAGTTCAGCCTCAATGTCTTCCTCTGTCACATCCTGAAAGCAAATCAAGGCAAAAAGAAATGAAGCTGCCATCTCACCTCTCTTCCCCTGGCTTCAGCATTCTGCTAGCAACCATCTATGAGCTATCCTGGGCAGTATTAGCAGCAAGGTATCCCAGCTACTACAGGTGAAGGCTGTAACCACAGCACAAACACAAGCATATCTGGGTTAAACCAGGAGAAAAGAAAGCTTCACCTGCTCCTGCAAGAATCTGAAGATACCCTTAATTTGCACTGAATCTGCCCCTCTGCTTGAACCAACAACCGTGATTACAAATTTCCTGTTTCCCACCACCCACCCAGCGTGTTCATCCTCAGCAGGGGTGGGTCACAGGGAGGTTTTGAATGACCTGTACCCCTCCTGCCCACACCAGCACAGGCAACAGTGCAAGGCACACAGCAGCAATCAGTTTGCAGCGTTAGCTCCCCTTCTGCAAACAGCCATGGCTGCTGCCCCAGCCTCACAAGCTGGAACCAGCAGCAGTAGCAGGTCTTGCAGGGTAACCCTGCACCGCAGCTTCGGCTATCCTCTGGCTATCTGCAGTACACTTTACGAGCGCACCCTCGTTCATGCTGGTGCAAAGCGAGCACTTTCCAGAACAACATCAAGAACTTACAGAATCTTCTGACAGCGATTGGCGACACAGGTCTAGAAGGAAAACCAAATTGAAGAACACAATTCAGAAGGCTTTAGGGCAAAAAACTGCCTAGAAGCATGGGGGACCATATACTTTTTTTATGTATCCCTGAAACTTCTGCAGCATTACAAAGGCACATCAGACTACAAGACTGATTAGGGATGGGACTGAGCCTGAGCAAGATGACTAGATGATGCAGAAGAAATACTAAATGCACAGGAGATACTGTCCCTCCCAGAGCTGCCTTCTGGGAACGAAGTCACACACTCATTTTCCACCCCTGAGCAAATTTCCTTAAACCTAGCTCCTCATCTTTTCCATAGGGATCACTCAGCTGCAACTGCACTCACCATCTTAGGAGTTATTTTAAGTGCTGCAAAACTGCAATACTCAGATTACACCACCCTTTATGGAGCAGCAATTCCATCACTTTTCTGTACACACACCAGCCACTTAACTTTCTCATATACCTCACCGTAACATCACTTGCTTTGCTCTCCAAAGGACTATTATCACATATAGGCTCAAATTACACATGCTTAATAAACCAGTTATATGGGAAAGCTGCTATTCTAGCATCAAAATCGGGACAACAGACTGACCTACATACCTGCAAGAGCAATTAGATCAGAAAGAAACTAATTCTTCCTAATTCTCCTCCCCAGCCTTTTTTTTTTTTTAAACACATACAAAATCCCCCTTTCACCTCATAGGAAAAAAAAACTCTTTACAAAAAGGTTCATTTATTGGCTTATACTAATTTCATATCTAATTCAGACCATGAAGTTGTTGGGGTTTTTTTTTATAGTGTATGTTTACATATATACATATACTAAAAAAACAGACATTAGAATAGGTGAAACATTTCATGCTTATGAGAACAGATCACACTCATGTCTACTTCCTACTTCAAAAAACTGCTTAAAGGCACTGAACACCAACCAGGGGGCTGTAACAGAGTTAGGAGATTGTACGTGCTGCATGGCTCTGGAAAAGAGCTGCAGAGGAACGCTTCTAGAGAAACACCAGTTCTGTCAGGAAACCTCGGGAAAGCTACAACAAAAACTGACCAGCAGCAGGATTTAAGTTTTCAGAATCTCTTTCCCTCTAAGTAAGTTTGTCTATAGAGAACAAGTAACTACTTCTACCGCACAAAGCTTCCCTCTCACCTCACCATGTTTTTACCTTCTGCTTTCTGTAGTTTTTTCATTGCTTCATTCAACTTTCCTTGCCCAATCAATGCACATGCACTGTTATAACACAGCTCGTAGGTAGCTTCTCGAAGGCCCAAATCCTCCTAGCATGAAAAGCAAATGTAATACTGAATAAACACCAATTCATCTAGACAGATTTAACAGGCAACGGACACAAACTATAGTTTTCATGTACATTCAAACTAGTCCTTGCAAAATACAATCAGAGGCAATTTTAAAAGGGCACACACCTGGCAAATAAGTCACAGTGCAAAGGATCTTCCCTCACACTGTACAAAGTCAGAGGCAACTGACAAGGCATGAATGACGCTCAAGCCTGAACTTGGGGACTACTCAGGCTGCTGGAAGAAGGCAGGTAAGGACCACTACTCTAGAGAACTAGAAAGTGGATCCACAGCACTGAATAGAAAGCTGAGAATGCTGTGCACACCCCTCCAAAGACAAAGACTTCTGAAAAAATGAAAACATTACAGTCTGCACTGTTCACTAATAAAAATATTCCCAAGCACAGCTAGGTAATCCGGCCAGTTAACTTTACCCTGGGCAAGAGGGTAACGAGACAGGGGGAAACACTAGTCATCACAGGTGTTCTGCCTAACACAGGCTCAGAGAGATGTACTTGTGCTCTGCTTTGACATCTAATAATACGAGTCTACTAGAGATCAAGTGATGTATAAGCGTAACTCATGAACAATAACAACATTTATTCCTCCATACAAGAAAAGCACTAGGTGATCTTCAATACGCTCAGAAGTCATTAAGAGACATGAACACATTTCTATTCTGTTAAATATCTATGATTCCATACCCTTTATTCATTGGCTCTCACTCCTACACACATATACACACACACACTTACTTACTGGCATCACCTTCTCCCAGGTGCTTTGTGCTGCCACAACAGCAGAGAGGTTGGTTTTTCTCTCTTCCTCATACTCATCCTGGGAGTTGCGGATGAGATCCCTGTATGCAGCCAGACAATCATCATAACGCTCCAACCTGTACAACTGAGAAGGGAAAGGGATTAGCTTCAGAACAGTATTTCCCTGTGTACACTAGTAACTACAGTCCCCTTCCTCCCTCCCTGTGAACTGGGGACAGGGGACCATCATATGTTTTCAGCTGAACAGAACTAAAATTTTGCATCTACTTTTAAGGGCAAACTCTACAGATATTTGTACAAGGACTCAAGCAATGACACCAGACACCTGCACAGAAACAGCACAGTTCTTACTCCTAAAATAGCTTCTTTAAAAGCAGCAGTTTACACAGTTTTGCCTTCAAACAGCCTTTTTCCAGATCACTTCACATCTCTGTGAGAGGTATTAAAGGAATGGTCTTTCACGCAGCTAAAAGTCGACAGCCAGTTCTTCACAAAACTGTGCTGATTAACCAGGGAGAAACCAGAGAAGAAACAGAACTTCTTTTCTGCCTCCCTCCCAACACCCAAGATGTCAGGTCCCACAAACCATTCCTGGACAAGTACCTAATGCAGGCAAATGGCTCAACCACAAATAAATCTCATCAGCTCTCTTCCATCCCCCATGAGCCAGATGACTATTATCAGGCCAGACCCAGGAAGGGAGAGGGAGTCACAAATGTACTGCTTTGGTTCAGTGGCAGTAAGATGACAACTCTGTCTCTAGCAACAGGTGACTGAAGCTCAACAGAAGCTGGACCAGTTGGGAACTGCACCTCTTCTTACCTTCAAAGCAGAGAAGGAAATTCTGTCCCCACACTTGCCCTACATTAGAAGGGGGACAAGGCATCCAGCACATAAAACTCCCACCAGGAAGAAAAGCTTGTAATTACCACTTGTCCATAAAGCTCCTTCAGTTTGTCTGTCTGCTGGCTGGCACTCTGAATGGTCTTGAGAGCATTTTCAATACGATTCAACCTGTATTCACAGTAGGCCTTCTCAAAGGCAATAATGTCACTGCAAAGACAAGACAAAGGCTGACAGCACGCCCTGTAGTCTTCATTCAAAGCATTCACCCACTTGAACACACTCGCTTAAGCAGCCCTTACTACTCACCGCTACATAACCAGAGCCAAACACCAGAGGTGAGAGCACATGATCCCAGATTACTGAATTATGTATCTGCCCAGCACTGAAAATACATTACATCTGCTTTGTGTTCAACAGAGAAGGAATATCAAAACTTCACCTAAAACAAGAGGTTCCTTTTGTCTGGTGTTTCCAGACACACGGCATTTCAAATCCGTCCCTCCAAGCCCACCCTGCCCTCCTACTTACTATGCAAATCGCATGCTTAAGGATAGAACAATACTAAACTTCATTATATGACTCCTTTTTAAAGAGAAAGCATAACATTACAGAAAAAGAATGGTTACTGCAAACTTTTGAAGACAACTGCCTCACACAGAGAAAGGAAATGGTATAAAACACATTCCCTCTTATAGTTTGATACTAAGCCAATGGTAACATTAACCTATTTTGAAATATCAGTGCAGGAGAAGTGCAGCTAAAGAGTTTGTTGATGTTAACATAAAATTGGCTTCAAAGCAAGCTCACACCAGCAGGGAAGCTTTATCAAACAAGCAGAGCCTTGAATACTATGTTCCACCTACACCGCAAGTTACCACTTAAGCCAAAAGAAAATTAATCAGTGATTCCCTTAGTTCACGACTGCTGCCACTTGTCACCAGCTATTTCTTTGTCTATTTACAATTACCTCAGTCCAGCTGAGTATTAAGGGAGTCTGAAAAGAAATGAATGGTATTAAGAATTAAAGCAAAGCAGTGGGCCAGCCTCAGTACAGGACAGGACGACATCAAGACAGAGCAAGAACCACCACTTTCCCTGCTCTGCAAGATACACAGACAGACACACGGCAGAGCAAAGCTAAAGAAATTCTACAGAGAACTCTGAAGCCAGTTGAATTTAGAGAAATTACTCCTACTCCTCACCATCTACTAAAAAAACAAGCTAAGAAACTTGTAGGCGTTGACCTACAGCTCAGTCAGATGGCAACATAGATGCTGCAACTACTCTATCAGGTTTCAGAAAGCAGTTGTGGCCCTAATGGGACCCCTGGCATTAGAAGTGCTCTGTCCACAAGCATATACACTTGTGTTTTACCTCAGGTCTCATCCAGCTCCCTCTCAGCATAGCATGTAAGCTGGAGCCACTTCCCCACCTTTTGTCTGACACGTGTACGAAAGAAAAGTACTAGTACATAATAACTAGGTAAAAGAAATTCGCTCTTCTAAAAGAGGCATTACTCCCTGTCGCTCCAGGAAATAATGGATTTGTGAATAAGGTAATTACATTTTATACAGCTGTGAACAAAAATGAGGGTGTATTTCATCACACTGATACTAAAAAGTCCTTAATAGAACCAGTATCTGAAATACAAAAATTTTGTTGCCAGGCAGTTCTTAGGTAGCAGTTTTCATCCTAGTCATTGCACAAAGAGCATCTTTTTTAGGAAGAAAATTAGATTCTGCTTAATGACACAAATAGGAAGCCTGACTTGTTCCCAGACACAAGTGGTCTCCAAGGTCCTGATTTTGCGAACGTACACAAAGGGCTTGCATCACCCCAAAAGCTAAGCAGTACCTTCAGACTGTTGAAGAAAGGACCCCAAGGAGCAGCATGATGAGACAGACAAGCAAAGCTAACAGCTCTTACTGCCACTGGCAAGGGCTTTTTCCTTCTCTCTTCACTCCCTGTGAGACCCGTCTTCTTCCCTTGTACCAGCTATGGTGTTCAACCATGTCAATGAGCAGAATCAGCTCATGAACGTGGCTGAAAACTAGATTAGAAACAATCCCTTCAACAGTAACAGCAAGATGTTAGACTCTCTCAGACTCATCCAGACCACCTCTCACACCTTGAATAAATCAATGTTTCACTGAGAAGCCCAATCCCAAGGGCTGTGAGCACCTCCGGCTCTTTATTTTGCTGCCTGTTAGTCCCTACCACTGAAGCTGCAGCAGCTTCTCAAGGACTTGCTGTTTCATATTTCGTGGAGTACAGCAAAACACAACTCACCTGGTTAACACTTTAGTGTGGGTGTTTATTACACTGAGGGCTTCCTTGAAGTTCCCGTTCTGGATAAGACACACTACTTTACACTGAAGTGCAGTCACATCGTCTTTGTTGATCTGCAGTACTGGAGGGAAAATCAGTTTCAACACAATGCTCTAACTCATTATTAGTCACACTATGGGTCCATAAGAGCCATATGCTTTTACAGTTGCAAAAACCCATCACAGAGAGCTGTCACGTCAATTTAAAATGGTCCTGGTATGGGTTGCTTTGGCTCAGATCATGAAACAAATTCTGTCAGGATAAAGAATCCAGTATAAATACTAAACTAACCGAAAGTGACCACTGTGCTAACACGCCTGGAGCAGAGCTGCACCAAAGGAGCCGTACACAGCTGAACAAACCTTTCACTGGCATTTCACTTCCAAGCAGAGAACACAGTGCCAAAGCCTGAGTGCCACGTAAAGCGTATGCAGGAAGAAAAACACCTGATATAGAAGAACAGCATGGCTCTAGACAGGTACCCACTTTATATGCCTTCTGCCAGTGGAAGACAGTGAGGGACAAGAACTAACGAGAGAGAAATATGTTTTGGTAGTTTGATTTGTTCATGTGATCCCAACTCTCAGATGAGCTGGAACAGGAGAGGAGCCCCTACTCCCTACAAATGGCAAAGACAGAACTTTAAGCCATAACATGCCCTCTATTGCAGTCCCATTTTGGATGCCAAACTATCAAAGCAAAACATCTCAATGTGGACTCCCACACTCGAGTACGTTATTGCTCCCGACTCTACTGGTCCATACACACACCACTACTCCTCTAGTTCCCAGGGGAAAAGCTCTTCCTCCTACGCTCAAAACTGAAGGAAAACCCAGGAGTAGCTCGGAAGGCTTGCCCCACAGCAAGGGCTGCGGGATGCAACAGAAGCCACCGATGGTCCCGGGGCAGGAGTAGGGCCTGGGGGGCTGCCCTGCTCTGCTCTCCACCCGCTTCTGCCTCCCCCCCAGCCCAGGAAAGCCTCGGGAAGCGCGCCGGGCCGCCGCCGGGACCCGCAACCCTGCTCCCGGGGCCGGCACGGAACCCACAGGCGGCAACCGGAGCGCAGCCGTGCCCCCGCCGCCCTGCCCTCGAGCTAGGCCAAGCCCGCCCGGGCAAAGACCTTGGGGAGCGGCGCCCCGGGAGGGATGTGAGGCGGGGAGGGCGGGGGCGGGGCACGGGCGCCCGGCCCGCGGGCCGCCTTCTCCCGGCGGTGCGCGGCCCCGCGGCGCGGCAGGGCCCGGCCCGACGCGGCGGCGGGGGGCAGCACTCCTGTACTCACTCACTTTTGTTAACGGACTTGAGCGCGCGGGCGAAGTCGCCGTTCTGGCCGCAGCGGTTCACCTCGCTCCACAGCGCCGCCGCGGCCCCCGCGCCGCCGGCCGCCGCCGCTGCTGCCGCCATCTTGGAACGGGGAGGAGAAACACGCCGGGGGGCGGGGCCGGGGGCTGCCCCGGAAGCGGAAGTGCCGCGCGCACGGGCCGCCACGTCGCGGCGCCTGCGGGCCTCCTGCGGTTCCGCCGCGGGCCCCGGCCCGGCCCCTCAGCCGCCCCCCCCGGCCTCCCGAGCGCGGCCGGTACCGGGGGCCCGCCCGCGGGGCTGGTGCACGGCCGCGTCCTCCGCCGCGCTCAGCCTCTGCCCTGGTACGTGCGGCAGCGCGCGTGCGGTTTGGCTTCGTGGAAACATTGCGCGCAGCTCTGCCCCCTCGGTTACTGCCCAGTCCCTCGGCTCCGCTTCTCTTCCAGTGTTTTATCTGAGGAACTTTTTTTTTTTCTGCCGGTTAAGACTTTAACCAGCGCTTTTCCCCCTCTCAGAGTAAACTAAAAAAAACAAGACCATTTCCTTTCTCTGTGTGAGGCAGTTGTCTTCGAAAGTTTGCAGTAACCGTTCTTTTTCTGTAATGTTATGCTTTCTCCTTAAAAAGGAGTCATATAATGAAGTTTAGTATTGTTCTATCCTTAAGCATGCGATTTGCATAGTAAGTAGGAGGGCAGGGTGGGCTTGGAGGGACGGATTTGAAATGCTGTGTGTCTGGAAACACCAGACAAAAGGAACCTCTTGTTTTAGGTGAAGTTTTGATATTCCTTCTCTGTTGAAGATGTAATGTATTTTCAGTGCTGGGTAAATACATAGTTGTGGTATAAAACACAGTCCCTCTTACAGTTTGATACTAAGCCAATGGTAACATTAACCTATTTTGAAGTATCAGTGCAGCAGAACTGAAGCAAAAGGATTTGTTGATGTTAACATAAAATCGGCTTCAAAGCATGGGGAGGGGGAAGGGAGCAACTGCCCCCCACCGACGGGATTTTCCACCAATTCCCCTTGCTTCTGCTAAAAGGCAGCTGTCAGATTTCAGAAATGTCACCAGTGATTACAAATGTTTCAAAGGCTGTTTCTCTTCAATAAAAATTTGTCAGAAGGTGAAGGTAGCTATCGCTTTTTATAGCAATACCAACATAGCAGAATTTGGACTTCAAACACAAACTGAAGATAAACTGCAGGTGTGAGGTGGGACCAGCAAAGCCAGCACAGCGCAACTCCTACTGCGCTGGAGTACTGAACCTCTTCTTATAGAGTAGCCCAAAGTAAACGAGACAAACATCACTTGCTCCAAAGGACTACGGAGTAATCTGTTGACATCTCTTCAACAGGAACGACAGCCACATTAAATAAGAGGAAAAAAAACCCCAATAAATACTTTAAACAAAATACTCTTTTTATTAGAGTATTTTTGATGAAGCATACAGAACTCAAGATTGCTATTTAAAATTTTTACTGTTCAAAGTTTTTCCTTCTAGAAGGATGGTAATGCTATCTCAGTGCGTATTATATGGAAGGATCATACCTCTCAAGTGTCTAGCTCATAAATCAGATCAATGCTGCACATACTCAGTGTGCAAGCAAAAGAAGGGAACGCTATAATGCAATTAACATACCAAAAATGCACCACCAATACATACATGATCAGCTCCGTGGACATGTAGGCTTAGCAGCACAGGAATGAAAAATAAAACAGTTCCTGACCACAAATAAGGAGTCTGTAACAGATTCAGAAGATTTGTACAAGACCTAAGTGTTCCTCCTCTGCAAGGACTGCAAATTTAGTCACTGGTTTGGAAGATTTTCCAAAGCATCCATTGTGCTGGGGACAGGGATGCAGAAGTCTCACTGAAAAAGGTGACAAAACAGCCCTCACACACCTCTGAACGTCACCATTGCAGGCAGTCTGGTGAAACACTTACTCGCGGCTGCGAGTCCATCTGCTATGGGCAGGCTTCTGCGCTGGGGTCTTGGCACCTATTTCTTCCTCTACCAGCACTGATAAATTTGAGCTCGCATTTTATACACAGGGTGACACTAACAAAGCAGCGCATGTAGGGACTACATCCCTGCTGCCTCTACCTGCTGGTACCAGTTCCTTGAGCATATTGTGTAAGTAACTACCATTACTACCAGACTTCAAATATTCAAGCTTTATTCTTTGTTTACATCTGTGCACAAATACTACAGCTAGGACCTGCAATTCCGTGCCTTTTCACACTGCTCCACTGTTAAGCAAAACCTAAGCAATCATCAGCTTTTATTTATGCAGCGTAAGTTTCCTTAACTTTTTTTTAAAGAATTGAACAAAAATTAGTTTATAAGTATGTTTGGTCAAGTTTATCACTGCATGTGTTATAACAACTTGGTTAACTAGCACTTCTCAACTATCTTGTGATGGAATGTCTACTGGCAGATTTCTTTAAATGAAAAATCCAGACAACTGAGAGGTATGCAGAAAACTTGTCTTAAATATTTGAATATACATGTGCAATCTTACAGAACACAAGCTACAGTTACAGACATAACATTAAATCTTATTAACCAATAGTGCATAAAAACTTAAAAACAAGTCAGTGAAATCAGTTCAGCCACTGACTTCCTATAGAAGTCATGCCTCAACTGCATTGTGTGTGGGGGAAGAAAAAAAACAGAAGGAAAAAAAAAATCATTCTTAGGCTTAATAGAGTTTTAATCTACATTTGAAAAGATGTTTTATTACATATATATACTATGTATAAAATAAATTAAAAAGGGGAAGGAGTAAATAGCTTTGTATATGCTTCAAAATTAACACAGACCAGTAGTTCCATAAATGAACATTTTACCATCTTTGTGGTAAAAAGTTGACATAAAAGTTCAAAACCATACAATACTTATAAATAGAAAGAGTTCAAAAGATTTTTTTAAAAAAATTGAATTTAAACATCATTTTCCCTTACCCTACAATACATGTTTTGTATGTCAGAGCATTGATACATTTTACAGAGTATTTGAATGTCACATCCACACAAGAATCTGTTACAACGCAGGTAAAAGTACTAGTGGTGTTAAAAGTTAGGACTTCTCCCAAATAACTCTACCTGCTCCTCAGCCTTCTCCTGAAATGAAGGCTATCAACATTCATCACCCAGTTTGAGGTATGGGCAGATGAAAAATCTGCAACTGGTACTCCCTGCCCCGCCTTGCCTCTGCTAAAATAACAGCAACAATCTATTGATCTGGTAATTGACAATGGTGGTGCACAATCTCTTACCTCCATTCAGCGTTGATATAACTTAATCACCATATAAAAAAAGTTATTTTGAAACATAGTATTAATGCTTAACTTAAAAAAAGCAACAAAAAAACCCCACCCACCCCAACTTTAAATCTTCTTTGAAACCTTGTTTAAATGTTCTTCCAGATTTAAAGCTTCACATAAACACCAGACAGAAGGATGACAATTTTAAACCAAGAGAGCACCTAAAAACATACCATAGGCAAAAATGAAATCAATCATCTCTCCACTTCATAAAAACGTAGAAACCCTGTCAGCAACAGTAGTACACTCAGAACGAACAAGGTGAAAAGGAGCATCTAGAATACTCAAGAGGCTTGCTACGCTACTTCTCTTTATTGCCCATTCTCTCATTTGTATGGATGGCCACTGCATGACAAGATGCCTGTGATAGTTCTCTTATCTTCCTTTCACCACTGCTGCCAGCTGAAGTCGTCATTGCTGCCAAAGACCAAGAAAAATCCTAGGATCGTGGCAAAGATGACTGTATTCCCCGTAAGAACAAGTGCACACGCGCCCCAGTAAATCTGTGAACAAGGGGACTTTAGTTAGACACTTTTTGAAATTAATACTGACAAGACAGAAGGTAACATCTTAACATCAACTTCTATGGGCCATGGTGCAAGAAGGTGGCATCTCATTATTTGTGGTTATGCCAAGAAGGCTGGGTTTACCCTAAATGAGTCAACCAATTCACATATATATATATATATATATAAAAACACACACACTTAGCCAAGCAGCACTGCAAGTTTCTTCTAGCCACATTCAAAGCACCTGCTATAGCAGGCACAGCTGTTTTGCTGTAGCATCCAAAAATAGTAAAGTAAGGCTAGGCAACAGCATCACACACATCCGCAGCCCAACTATACTTGCTAACCGTGCTATAAGACTCTTTTAAACAGATAGTTAAGGATGCAGGTCTTCCACATGCCATCAGGTATCCCAGTAGCAAAACAGGAGGTGAATGTTTTCCAAGGAGAGTAAGTGGATTACTCAAAGGGTGTGAGGCATTCAAACCACCTGTCTGAGGTGTTCTTGCCTAAAGAGATTTTATGAACATGCACTCCATGTTTTTTTACTTAGTAATGCTCCCTGAAATTCACACAAATAAGGTAATCTTTTAAATTATTTTAACGAAAAGTCGTATACTGGGGAAGATATAACAACAACTCAATTTAAAAAATAACACCAATATCATTTACAGGGAGTGCAAAAAGTGCATTTTCTATTTGGTTACTTGCCTGTTAAGTTTTCACACTATTTTCTACCTTGTTTTCCCTGCATTGCATATAGGCTGTTAGATTCATTCCATGACCACATGAAGCAACTAGCCATCATGACATTCTGCCATGCTTCCATTTCTGGTTATCAGTTTTTCTTGCCAAATGAATTCTTATTCTACTGCAAGCATCTTAAGTACTTAAATATTTATAAGAGTTGCTTAGTGCATGACAGCTTTATTTTCAGTAAAAAAAAACCCAAAACATAAAGAACAAGGTTTTTTAGGGGGGGAAAAAAGATAATAGATTGAAATATTACTAACCAGTTCTGCTCTCGCAAACACTATCGGTAGCCCAAAAGCTGAGACAACAATGCCTGTTGTAAGAAATATTGCTAGCTCCTTGCAGGCATTACTTGTAGCATCTGTGTCATCTACTAATCTTCTTGCTATGCAGTACGGGATAGGAGAAAGGATGTAAAAAAACAATACAAACAGTGGCCAGTACTGGCTGAAAAAGAAAGAAGAAAAGTTAAAGTTAACTCTATTACTTCCTGTTCTTCCTAAAATCAATACAAGGCATTTTCCCCACTGAGCATCCACATTTGGGAAAGACAGACAACATGCCCAGAGAAAGCAAATCCTTCACTTTGGAACAAGCTGACATTAATCCAATAGACCACATTTGTGAGCGGCTTCAGCTGACCTCAATGGCAGCAACAAAGCACTCACTAATAGGATATTCATAAAGCACGATGTCACTCTGCAAGCCTAAACCTAACGCCATCTCACAAGATGAGGTTAACTCTTCAGTTTAGTGTGTTAGCTTTACATCAGAATTGCAGAGATACCTTTGTAGAGCCCTCACATCATTTTGCCCATAAGATTTCAGTGCACATTCATGGAAGAGTATTATTCTTAGCCAATACTCAGCCACCATGGGGCACGGAGACTTTTTTTATTTTTAAATCTGAACATAACCAACAAAAACATACAGAAATTACACCATCATATTTAGCAACATTTTCTTTTATTGCTTGCAGCTGCACATTGTTTCAGTAAAACCTCACTGCACTGTTCGAGGGGTGACTGCACAGCGATCTTCCTAAGGGTTTATGTCACCAGCCCTGGTTTTATAACAAAAGAAAGCTGGCATAAGAAAACTAGTTGTATATGTAGAGATCTGCAATTCACAACCACTAACAGAACTATCAACAGGATTTTTGATTCTTATTTAACAGTAAATAAGTCAATTTAAAAGATTTTCTGTAAAGTCAGCATTCACTTGCAAAGGCCTAACCTTCTGAACATTTGGTCTACTACTTCATAACTCCTGAAAACTAAGAAATGGGAATCAGTAGCCCAAAAGGGTAGCAGCTGCGATTATGCCCAGGTGCTACGTTACTGAGTGTGCACAGCCAGGGTTCCACCTGATAGGCACTGACAGCCCAGCTACTGCAGGGTAGCCAGAGAAAATGCAAATGCTTCCCTGATAATACATACATACTTGCTACCTACTTCAGGAGGTGCTGTCTGCTTATCACCCACAGAGGGACAACACCGGAGACGTGTCAGAGGACAGTGCATCTTTAACAGTTTGCAGGTGGTAATTTAACTTTCATTGACTTCGCTTTGATGTTCATGGATGAACACATGGCTGGTCTTTTTTTTTTTTTGTCTCAATCTTTTGGAAGGAAAAAAAAAAAAAAAAAAAGAAAGAAATCCCCAAACCCCACCTACACACAGAGGGCTCACCAGTCTACAGTTCTGAAAGGCAAACCATTCTGGAGTTACAGACATGCAAAAAGAAATGAAGAACAGGAAGAGAGTGCACGTTACTTGTATTGCGGAAGGGCACATCCAAGCATCAAGAACATTAGTCCGACTGCTCCGCCAAAGGACAGGCTAATCAAGGCTACAACGAGAACACAAATCGACAGCAGGTCAGGGCTCCAGCGCACCGCGCAAAGCACCGGCCGCGACCTCCGAACGAGCGCCACCGAGAGCCCGGCGTGCCGCTATCCCCCGCCGAGCCAGAGCCCCCACCGCCCCCCGGACGCCCGGCGCCTCCCGCCAGGCAGAGGGGGCTCAGCGCGGCCCCGGGCGCCCGGCGGAGCGGAGCTGACCGGCTCCCGCGGCGGCTGCCGGCCCCTCCCGCCCCAGAAGGGCCTCACGGCCCCATCTCCTCACGGCCCGCACGGCCTCCCGCTGGGGCGCGGACCCGCCAGCGGAGGCCATTGGAGGCCCAGGGCCGCCCCCGCCCGCCCCGCCCGGCCTCAGTAGGTTCCCGGGGCGCTCGGCGGCCCAGCAGGGGAGGGGAGGGGAGGGGGCCCTCGCCGTTGACCAGGGCAACCGCTCCGCCGCCGCGTACCTTTGATGCCGGCCATGGCGCCGCCCGTCCCGCGAGCCGCACAGGCGGAGGGGCGCGCGCCGGGAAGCGGAACTGGCGCGGCCGGGAGCCGCTTCCGGGAAGGGAGTGCGCAGGCGCTGAGCGCGCCCCGCCCGCCGCCGAGCCCGCTCCGGCCACGTGACCCACCCCACCAAGCCCCGCTGCCGCGCCGTCACCCAAAGGAAAAGTCCCCTCCCTTCGCCGCGCACCGCTCCCTCGCCCCTATTGGCCCTGGGGGCTACGGGGGCGGGGCTTCGGGGCGGGGCCGCAGTGCGCGTGCTCCCTGTCAGGCCCCGCCTTTTCCGGTAGGCTTATCCAATGAGAGGTGCCGCCCCCGGAGAAGGGGGTTGACTCACCTCCGGGCTGTCAGGGGAGCTGTCATGGTGGCCGTCGGGCGGGCCGGGGTCGCCCCCGGGCTCCTGCTCCTCCTCTGTGCTGCCGCCGGCCCCGCGCGGTGCTGGGACCAGCCGGGTGAGATGTGTGGGGCTGAGCATGTCTCTGCGAGCCCCGCTGCTGTCCCTTCCATGGCGGCAGGGCGGGGGCTTCTCCTCACGGCCTAGCGCTGCGCAGCGCCGCTGGGGTGGCGGCGGCCTGGGGCGGGGGCGTGGCGGGGCCCGGGCAGGAAGGCTTTTTGGCTTGAGCTCCCTTTAAATCGGCCTGTGCCGCAGCAGTTGCCCCGCCGCGCGGTCCCCGGCAGCTGCGCGCTCGGGGGTGGCCCAGCGCCCCCACCGAGGGCAGCGGGGAGCCGCCGCCTTTCCCTCGGCGCGGCGGGCGCTTGCTGGAGCTTCGCCTCACGGCTTTGTGCCGTCAGCCCCTTCCCGAGGGGAGGCCCCGGTGGCTGCGGTGACCTTTGTGCTGCCTATTGCAGGGAGGGTGCTACTGCGGGAGGTGCAGGCGCTCACCCTGCGCCGAGGCCAGCACACCGCGTCCCGGCGGACACCTGCTGTCCCGCAGCTGCAGTGCACGGGAGGGACGGCTGGATGTTCCCGTACCCCTGAGGTTGTCCAGTGTTACAACAAAGGTTGGGATGGCTATGATGTACAGGTAACTGTTTAAAACTTGGTAAATGTTTAATGGCATCCTATTCCCCCAGATTTGGTAACTTTTGAAGGAGGGTGTAGTCGTGGGCTAGCGTACCCGTTCAGTTTGCTTTTTGTTAGAGGACCTTTGACAACTAAAACAACCTAAATACTTCTTGGATTTGGATTTTCCAGAACTGCTGCGGGTATATCCCTGAAGGCCCTAATGTAAAAACACAGCGTAGCAAACCTTCGCTGGCTTTAATTAAAATGTTTCTCAAGTTTATAAAATCAAAGTTTTGTGAACCCCAAAGGGTGCTCTTGCTACTGCTGCATGATTTCCATTTTTTTGTGAACCTCAAAGGGTGCTCTTGCTTTGATATTGCTGCATGGGTTTCCAATTTTTATTAGAGTTGGAAACGCAATAAATATTTGCATCTCTTCAGCCCTACCTTTTAAAAACTAAATTTCAGACATAATTACTTCCTCTTGCATGTTAGTGCGTCAGTACTAGTCAGTAAATAATTATGTGTTTCTGTTTTGATAGCTATTACGTACGTTTATGCCAATAGATTAACCAGGAATCGAGCATAAAGATAATTGTTAAAACTGATACAATATTGTAAAATTACAGTCAATTTTGAATTGGCAGTTGGTACTGCTGTCCTGGACTATTAATGCAGAAACTACTTCCACCCACCCCCATTACGTGTCACTTGCAGTTAGAGGCGATACCTAAGTTCTGTTACTTCAAGGAAATGTGGGACTGAGGAATCCTCATATATTGAACTGTCAAATCGCATTCTGATTGTGAAGTGTTGCATGAGTGACGAATGATGTCTGTCCCAATTTTTCATGATTTCTGTGTGGATGCAAATGGAATCAGGTGTAGTGAATTTCAGGGTTCCATATTACGTTTTTGTAGATGCCGTCTAGTTTATGTGGGACAGGCATTTATTAAGTAACTCTCGCACAGGGTACAGAGGTTTGGGTTTTTTTAAAGTGTTCCTATACCAAAGAAGGGATACTTGAAAAACTTGTTCTGTGAAGAAAAACAAAATCTTCCAGAGTTGTAACTGTTCTGTGTTCTGAAAGATCGGAATTTTTTTTAACTTTAGGATTTGAAAAAACATTCTTATTTAACGTCAGCTTGCTAGTCCTTTTCAAAATAAGAGTGCTCAAAAATTTCTTACCCTGTGGCCTTTTACATAATTTGTTAGTAATTATAGCCTTATTTCAGAGCATATTTGGAAATAAAACAGGTATTTTCATCTCTGGAGCAGGTTTTACTTTGTATTGTGTTTATCTTTTCAGTGGGAGTGCAAAGCAGACTTGGAAAATACCGACCGTTTCGGACAAATGGAAGTGAGCTGTGAAGGTTACGATTATCCAGATGATCCTTACATCTTAAGAGGCTCCTGTAGTTTGCTGTTCAGGCTAGAGCTGACTGAGGAAGGTGAAAGGAAAGTGAAGAACTCTGGAAGCTTTGGCTCTAGCTATTACCAGTCAAGAAAAGAATCTTCCGATTCTGGTGCTGGAGCGATCGTTATAATTGTTCTTCTGGTTCTTGCTTTTGGAGTGTACAAGCTCTTCCTTGGTAACCAGCAGCCTCAAACCCAGAGTTTTGGGGGCAGTGATGGATTCACTAGGCCTTCCTGGCAGAGTCAGCAAACACCTCCTCCTCCTGGTTTTAAGTCCACCTTCACAGGTAGGGTTCTCAGCCATTTAGAATACTCAAAAGAGCAAGCAGTGTTGTACTGTTTTATGTGCAGTAACTGCGGGTGGGATAGACTTAGAACCAATGCATTGGCAGTTGACTCTGCTGCAGTGGCTGCAGCGTTGCATTCTGTTCTTTGTTCAAAAGTGAAAATAAGAACTTGGTTTCCCATAGGCTTTCAGGGCAGGATATGCAACAAGCTGCCCTTTGAGCCTTTGAAAATGCTCAGCAAGTGTTCTTTTCAAACGCTGTGAAACAGGAGGGTAGTGGGAGGGAAGAGTAATTTTCATAAGTAATCTGGAAGAGAGAATAGTCTTGCCCAGGCAGAAACAAACGGGTGCCAAAGAAGCACTTTAAAACTTTGCAGAAGGATCTTTAAGCCATTGGGCTGCTGACTCCTGATTTCATGGCACTCAACTGCATCAACTGCTCTGTGAATGTAGCAGTCCTCCGTTTTAATAGGTGCTTCAGTGTAGTCCCAGTGGCTGGAAGATTTGGTTCCCAGAGCAAATAACAGTGTCTGTGAACTATCATTAGAGGTGCAGCACCTCAGCCTCATGTGATGCCTTTCATCTGAAGTTGGAAATTGTATGAGCAGTGACCGAGCTACTGCTAGGAAAAGATGCATTTTATCTTTTCCCAAAAAACTGATGACTTTTGTCACTTGAAAGTGGTCAGCCTTAGGTGGTCATGGTGTCTAAGGGAAATAAATGTTATCCATCGCATGTCTGACCGACTCATTTAACCCTGCAAACGTGAGATGCTCACAGCACTGGAATGCAAATTACATTCTGACAAGTCACATAATCTCAATCTTTTCCTTTTTGGTTTTTGTTTGTTTGTTTTTGTGGGTTTTTTCATGAGAGAAAGGGGTCTATCAAGTCAAAAAATAGAACAGATAAGGCTTAGTCAAAAGCTTGTATTTTAGTGATGCTTGTTAATGCTTTCTTCCAGGTTTCCTCGAGCCACTTGGCCAACAGAGGGTGCCAGTATAACTCTTTTGGATACCCTTATGCAGGGCATGTGCCCCAGAAACTTTCAGATGTACCTGCAGCAGAAAATTAAAGGGATTCTGCTTCTGTGTTACTAGTGGCTTTGCAAATCGGTTTCGATGTAGTTCCTTCAGACTTCAGACAGTCTGCCTATCCTGCATGTGCATCTGTGACTATGTGTGGGCATGCCACTTGCCACTGGCATTACTGAAACAGTTACTAAGAGCCATGGTCATAAGATAGGTCTTTGTCATACTGGGAGCAAGCAAAACGAATGAAGAGTTACTTTCTCTTTTTCCATCCTGTTCCTTGTCAGTTAACTGCATCACTGCATTTGTCATTGCAAGAGTCTGAAATCTAGCGAGGGTAGGGCCTTGAAAATAAGTTTTCGTGGTAATTACTGAAAATACTTTGCACTTAACGTGCACATTGGGAGCCATATAAGGCTTAAGTTATGACATTTTAAATAATTAATGTCAATGATTTTTCCTTAGATTTCAAAGTAAGGAGGAAAACTCCTTGAATGTGGGGCCAACTTAAAAATATGAAGTGTTATGCTACTTCATGCATTTAGTGTCTGCCTTACATTTAAGCAGATCTCTGAATGTGTACATCTTTGTGTTCGGGAATGTATTTTTAGTCTTTGAAAATCTGCACAGTAATGGAAAGCAATGTTGTTGACTTATTGCTGTTAATATTTTATTTGCTTCATTTTAAAATCCCCTTAACGTGCAGAATGTGTCCTGTGAAACTTGTTTAGCTAGCCTATCTTAATTAAATTCTACTTTTTCTCTGTTAGTGGTTTGACATGTTCCTTAATGTTTACTCTAGATATTTCAGTAAAAAATGACTCAGTTTTCTGAGTCAACATTCAGCCATGGTGCTTTTGAACAAACGAGTTGGTTCATCTCCCTGATTAACATTGTTTTTATAGTAAATTAAGTACTTTTTTTGTTGTTGTTGTTGGTAGTGTTCCAGATCAGCATAGTTTAATGGTTATTGACCCAATAAGCATTCATTTTTCCCCCAATGCATTCAAAATGAAATTCAACATCAAATCGAATGTAGATGTAAACTGATTATTTAAACTGGGGGTGGGGGTGTCTTTTCCGTAACTATAAACAATCCACACCAGTTTGGTGACAAACTAAGTCCTGTAGAACTTTTACATAGCAAATCTTGCCCACTTGTGTAGGTGGGCATATTTCAGAGAGGCCCTGATGTTATTTTCAGTCCTTGCCTTTTACACTTCCACACGTGTTAAATCTGTGGTTGAGCTTATTCTTGCACCCATGTTTTTCTCTAGACCAGCAAATGATTCTACTTCGGGTTTGCATTTTCTCTTTTTATTTTTAAATGGAAGGCATTTGGTTCTGAGTCAGAACCTCATGTTATGCAGGTCACAGGTAAAAAAATGTGTCTCTCCTCCCCCCCCCACAACCCACTTGATATGCTTGCAGTTTCAGCAAGGTATTTGTCAAGCTTGGTGACTCACGCATAATAAAAACTTTGCAATGTGATTGCAGTTAGCATATCTTTTGATAACAGATACCAGACTAGGATTACCAGAAATGAAACAATACGAAGTAGTTTAGCCTTTAGGCTGAGCCACTGTTACTCAAAATGTGCAGCTGTTCTGAGTGAGATTAGAAGCTCTGTGTTTTTAGTGGTTATTTCACTGTTTGGCCTTATGTATTTGATTTCTGTTCCTGTGTCTGCTTCTGGCTTGCTATGTGACCTTGAGCAGATTATTCTTTCTCCATTTCCTTTTCTATTTTTAATCTAATTTGTCTGTTTGTAAATCTGCAGGCAGGAATTCTTTGCCATGTTTTGCAAACATCAGGGCTGTGAGATTGAATGGAAGCTAATTTTAATGTAAAACTCTTTACATTTGTGTTCATTTATGTTTTTTCCTGCTTTCTGAACTGTGAGGCCTTTCAAGTTAAACTTGATCAAGGATCTACTGAAATCAGGTGGAGTTTATTGTTTAATTTTCCATTATCTTTAACAGGGGAGAGTCTTGTTGCAAGAGCTAGCCTGAGGATTAGGTGGCACTAACAGATGTTTCCCATTTTTGTTTTGTTTAAGAAGACAACAGCTTTGGGACTCATTCATCTCCTGGAACCAATTCAGGACCAGGATTTTGGACTGGGTTAGGAGCGGGAGGCTTGCTAGGCTACTTGGCTGGCAGTCACAGGTAAAATATGCATGCTCTCAGACTCCAAGTGTTTAAGCTTTCAGGGGGTATGTCATATATGCTCTGTTTACATTGTTTCTGAGCTTTCAGGCCTGTATTGTTCAAGCTGTAAAATCCTACCTCTAGAACAATAGAGGAGCAGTCTATAGCTCCACCAGCAGAGCCATTTTAAACATGTTTCTGGGGGACTAAAATTGGGAGGACGGAGGTTCTTTATTCTGCCTTAGCTAGCTGATTACTCTGACTGGGCATGGCTTGCAAATTTAAGATGATTTTACATTTAAATGTTCCATCTCCAGACTCCACAGATGATAATATTAATAAGCATAAAACTGTCTGCAGATAGGTCTCCTGTATCAGTGTCATCTCTCCTAAAGTCAGTCTGGATGGCAGCTGCTCTTCTGTGATACCTAGCGTGGTCAGATTAAACTGCCTTTAATCTAATCTCCTGAAGGCCCATGTGTTTGAAATACAGGAGGTGTGGTCTTCCAAAGGACTTGCAGGTCATACATAAGTTGCATTTTTGGAAAAACGTAACAGAAACAGCATTCAAAAGCATTTTCAGTGCTGGAGTAAACATCTGTTCATCATATTTGCTAAACACTTTTAAAATGCGTCAGGTTTAGATAAACAGTTTAAAGGGAGCAATTGCTGCCATTTCAGCCTTTGCTAAAGAAAATACATGGCTCCTGCAGGGAATCTTTAGAGCCCAGGCAGTTTCCTTTAGTGATCAAATAACTGCATGTGTATCAAGTCTAATCCTGGAGGAATTCAGTAATGTAAGAGATTAAATATAATAACAGAAGTTATTATACATAAGGGTTTTTTATATTGAAAGTTTGGGAGTAAGATCATGTAGACAGGAGTGTGTTAAATCATCTTCCTCCATTGTAAAGTGGGGGGGTTTGGTAATGACAGAAGCCTTATCAGGGTTGCCTGTTTGTTGAGGAAGTAAAAACTTGGAAGATAAGATAATTTAGATCTAAAGTGTCTAATGTGCAGTCTTGATCTCAGAGTCAAGTAAAATGAAACTGGGACCGTGATGCTATCGACAGTGGAAATTAACTACAAAATTACTTTGAATAGAGCTTTAGATGTCATATCTTGGATTCAGTTACCTTTAAGGGCTTTTCCAACCAAAAGGATATTATGATCTTGTTTTATTACATTAATCCCACTGCAAATTCTTAAAAGGTATAATGTGTTCAAGGTTTTATTGACTATTTCTTAAGTCTCAAAAACATGACCCTTGTGTTTAAGCATTATATTTATGTGTTATCTACATGCAGGTTGGTTCCTTGATTTACACACACACCCCATTTCAGTAGCCACCTCTTATGGTACAAGATTAGAGGCCTAACTGAATATGCAAGTCCAAGTACATGAACAAGCTTCCTAACTTGGGCATCTCTTCCTTTAAAACAGTCTTTGGCCCACTATTTTTTATTTTTTTTTTTTAATTTTTAGTTGTTTGAAATGATGTACCTGAAAATGCTGGTGTCAGAAAGTGTGAGAGAGTTCTTCATAAATTTAAACAGCAGGAAATTCCATATCTATAGAAGCAAGTAATGTAGATCAGCGAGTCAAACACTGATATATAACCCTAGATATCCTTGCTCTCAACATGTTAATTACATTAAATAAGGAGGTTTCCAGCTTTGAAACAACTGTCTGCTTACAGTTTTCCCTCAGAGATGCAGTCCGCTTGTTTGGAATGGTAACTTCTTAATTTTTCATAAGGTCACTACCAAAGTCTTCCTTCTACTCCGTCTCTCACCAGAGCACAGCCACGTTCCCCATACTGCAGTATGTGGACAGATCCCGCAGCGGCACCTCCAATGAATGGGCAGTCAAGCAATTCCACACAAGGCAGCAGTTCGGGAACAAGAACCGCTTCTGGTAAGGCGAAATACCTTTTAATCTCCTGAAGCTTGAGAGGCTTTGATCTATCAAAATTAAACCTCAGATGTTAGCTGAGGTTTAGCAAACATTCTTTGTTTTATTTTACCAGTCGGTATAGGTGGGCATATAACAATGTCCCTTATTTCCATTTCCTGTGGAAGTAGGGCAGCACTGTGGGATGTGAAGCTCCCCAGGCCTACAGTGAGCATGGTACCACCGTTACTGGGTTTGTCTTCATCTGTAAGGTGCATTAGTTTAAAGCTTTCCCCTTTGGTGTGCACTATACATGCCCTTCTCTAGCAAACATTAAAAAAACTGATTTCTTTGTAGAAAGCAGGTTGTCTAATCTGCAAGAACAGAGTATTTCAGGCCAGTCAGACCACAGCTGTTTGCTGTTCTACTTTATGTAAATATGTTTAATTCATCTTGCTTGCCTCCTTTAGCCTTTTTAGAACTAGAGAGCTCAGTGGAAAGATTATGGTGGAGCTGACAGTGTTTTTGTTTGTTTTCTTTGCAGGCTTTGGGGGCACAAAACGAAGATGAAATTCTTGATGTTACAGGATCTGAGTGATTGAACTAACTCTTCCTGTGTACTAGTACTTTTTTTTTATTAGTAGTAGGCTTCAGAATGGATATGAGGTATGAAGGACTAGGCAAAGGATTCCTCTCTTTCCCTGTGGAAACGTGGACCTTCACTCTTGTTTAGAGTATCACAGGTGCTGGAACATCCACTGTTTCAAACCAGCAGCTTCTCATAAGACACAAAATAAACTCATCCAGGTTAAGAATGATGTTACAGTGCCTATATATCTGTCTATGCTTGAGGAATTACAGCAATGATAGCCTTACCAGATTTTCAAAGCAAGTGGCTTACTTGTGTTTGGGGCTTAACTTTGTTGAATTTGGAATTTCTCAGTGTTCTTCTTTTTCCTTGGTGGTCCAGCATCTGAAAGGCCTAGTGTGTAATCCACCTGATACCTAAGGGGTGCTGGTTTTTTGAAGCTACTTCTGTTTGTCTTCATAAAATTCATGTGAACATTACTGTAAGTGCAGTCAGCTACGAAGATGAGCATTGGCATTTTTCATTAGTGGAAAAAAGCAAAACTATAGATATACAGAGACTAACATTAACATAATGCTTGTATCTGTGCTATATGACAGATATAAAATTGGAGCCAAAATTCGCAGATTTGAGGACACTCCCATGTTTTAGGGTTTATTCAAGTGGCTGTGCAAACCTGGGGAATTCTGTGTATAAATTGGAGGGGGGGAGGGAGGGGAGCCTGAAACGAGTTGAGATGGTCCTTGTCTGATTTGGACAATTTTTCTGGAAGGTGGGTCACTTAAATTCAGGTGGCTACAGACGCTTTGCCCCTATTGAGGCTCTGGACTTTCCTTTTTACAGTGGCTGTCAGCAATGCTGTGACAACTTACGTGAACAATCTGTCCTGCTAAATGATCTGTCCAGGACACAGTAATCCAAAGACGCTCCTTGCTAAAGGGAAGGGAGCAGTCTTAATCCAAAGCTGATAGTATCTCTAGAGCATGGCAGGCCCTGAGACTAAGCAAAGAGAGGAAATTGAATGTCTAATGAGATGTAAACTCCCTCAAATGTGGTTTTTAAAAACGAAGTGCTGTCAAAGAGCAGGAAGCAGAGAGGGTTTGATGTTTTGGGGCTCTGAGAAGCATCATATAGTTCTGGCATGATTGACTGTGCCCTGGGAGAGGCATTTCTGCAAAAAACCAAGAGAAACTACTCAGGACTGGGGTCGGGGGAAGGACTGAAAACTGGGCTGCTTGATCACCAGGTCTTCTCCAGAGGCCATCCTAATACAGCTTAGAAGCGTGTGTGTGCACAGCTTTTCTGTGCCAGTAGCAGTCTGAGAAACACAACTTTCATTCTTGTGAAAATACTGTCTTGCAGTTGATGTAAACTATTACAGCAAAAGCAAAGCACTGTTTTGCTGCTACAGGCTGCACCTCCACAAGGAGATTTAGCAGGGATGGTTAGTCTGAGGTGGTGACTTCAGTGTTACTCATCAAACAGCAGCTATGTCCATTCATGAGTACAGAAATAATTGGCTCAAATGATAATGCTTGAGTTCAATGTGTGGTTTAAGCAACAACCACAAAAAATACACAGAAATCTTTAAGGAGTCAACGGAAGCTATAAAAAAGTGTAGAGCTTGCACTGAAAACATGAGCATTGTGATAAAATTGATAAATTGAGGATAAAATACTGGTTGAGGACTGGGGGGGAAATTTCTTCATTAATAGCCTGTTCTGTCAACCTAGAAAGGAAATAGGCCAACAGCAAGGTCTTTGCTATTAGAAAGTTTTACTGTTTGTTAGGGACAGAATATGATAAATCTTTATCTTTGTGACCAAATATAGCAAAATAATTTACTTTAAATTCAGAGTTTTTACTTATTTCTAAGTGTATTCAGGTTGCAACTTGTACAGTCAATACTCTCTGCCAACTAATTACGCAACAATGAAACTGGATTTTTGCTAACTGGGTAGTTTGAAGTGAGGTTTGCTCTCAAATTATGATGTGTTGTGAAATGTTTTGGACAATGTTTTTACTTGTATTTATAGTTTCTGTATGAAATGTGATCTGATGCATAAACCTGATGAATTACCATAGTTCGTGAATCTGTTTATAGCACGTTTTTACCCTTCCCTTTAATAAAGTAATGAAATAAGTAAATAAGGAGTGTTTTTGTCTTTAAAGCACTATTCTAAGACCTGCAGGGATGGCACTGTCTGCTTTTCAGGGTCAGCTCTGTCTCATTGTCCACTTCTCAGGTGGTATAATAACATCATTTACCCCCAGTTGCAGAGCTGCTAAGCTGCATATTGTTTTACTAGAACAAAGCCAGACTGAGTTATTTTACTGGTTGGATTTTCAATAGCAAAATAATGCGCCACATAAGGAAATGAAAGATTTCTTATAAATCAAAGTTTCACATATGTCTGCAGAAAAGCTCCGTTATGTCAGGGAGTTCCTGGTTTTACAAGGTAATTAGCTGAAGCTTTCAGAAGCAGTTACGATCGCTGCTGCTGTTCCCAGTTGTGGATGTAGCAGAGCTTTACTCTGGGGACAGCAGCTGATGGATCTGCTTCTTATACTGAGAATGCACCCCTGCTGAAGAGGGACATGGCCTGCTCATAGAGGCAGTTCAGCTTCTTGGCAGCGGTAAAGCAGGGTTAAATGGAGGCTTGCAAATTCTGATATAAAAGTTTCCTTGATCAGTGATAAGGATGTTGGTGAGGCTCCTGAATGAAAAGGACTTGTGGAAGAACGGATGCTTGTGAGAAATCTTAAGCTTCCTTCCTAAACACCTGATCTGGAAGGTCCTAGTCTTCCTCCTCCTCCCGGACAGAGTTTTTGGCAGTATCTTCACAGCAGCTTCATAGTTGCAAGGCATATGTAAATGCCTAAACTGTTAAATGCTGTTGTAGGATAATTGCAGTTCTGTTTGGCACCTTGGACTAGTTCTGCTCACACGCTGACATGGCTTACATCCTCACACAAAGCTAAAGCTCATTACAGGAACGAAACTCCTGGTTTTACAGCTGACTTCCCCTGAAGCATGTGATGAAAAGAAAAAAAAAGATGCACAGAGATAAGCTTTCTCTGTGCCGCTCTGTCTTGTGACTCGGCTCCCAGGTCAGATCTTCGCTAGTTCTGCAGACTGGCATGCTATGCAACTTGCTTTTTTCTCTGGGTACAAGGTGTGTGTTAGATTTACCAGCAAGGTGAGATGGTTGGTTGGTTTTCTTAATAAAAAATAATAATCTTCTGTGATCATCACTTTACATCATTAAGTTCCAAAAAGGAAATTAAGTCAGGTGGCATGATTTCCAGCACTAGAAGTTGTTGCCCAGAGAAATTGCTGGAATAAAGTAGCATGCAATGGCTGCCTGCACAGCTATGTAAAAGCTGAAAGCGCAGTATTTGTACACAGGCTGTTGTCCACATAGCACCAATTACAAACGTTGTATTTTCCCCTCTGTAGTAAATTAGTATCAGTTCTTGGTATTTTCAGAGTATGTATCAACCAGTGATTCTGGCACAGAAATAGCCCAGCTCCTTCCAAACTGAAGTATATGAGCAAAACCACAACAGTTTAAAAAAAAAAAAAAGTCTCACAGAGGTGCAATCTGTTCCAAGAGACAGTGCTGCTGTTTAGTGTTGTGTGTAATAAAACATGCTGCTGGGTCCTTTGTTCTCCTTTCATACCTATTGGGGCAGTTCAGGGCTAAGTGTTGTGCAGGAGAGGCTCTATAACCCTCAGCATTTTGCCGAAACCTTCCTTTGCAGCCAATTGTCTTGTTTTCGCAAATTTGTGTCTGACACAGGTAAACTTCTCTTTCTGACATCTCTGTTTCTATTGCAGCTGTGTTTTGCTGGTGCTGATGAAAATAATCAGCAGACTGTTTATGTGGCCTGTATTTCTTCTCTCCCACAGTCTTCCACCTCTTACAGTTCCCCCTGTTCCTGCTGAGTATCAATGTTTCTTCAGTAGGGAAGCGACAAGCACTTGCAAAAAGTACATTGAGCTGGGAAGGACTGGAAGAGGTTGAGGTGAAGTCAAGGGAGCAAAATGTCAGGCTGCAAATTTACCTTCGTGGGCAGTATGTCTGTGAAAAACTTTTTCAGCGGTCTGTCAGAGAGACATTTTTGTCAAGGGTACAGTATTGGCAGCTGGTGGCTGGAGCAGGTCAAGGACTGGTGAACCGGCAGCATGGAGAAAACCTGAAAACATCCTCTCCATCCTACCTTAGGAATGACTAAGACTTGTACAACCAGGAAGCTGGCCTAGGATGTGCTATCTCAGCCATTCCACAGGCATGCCATTGCAAATCCTGCAGGTAGATGTGCGTTTAAAGATACCAGATGCTTCTGAAAATGCCACAATGCTATCGCCAAGCACAGGAAAGGGGACTTGGCCCTGCATCTGTGTGTTTTCCCCGCTGCAGTGTGTCTTGGAATGAACCAAGAAGGCCAGAAATGGGAAGAGCAGCGAGCAAGCATGGTGAAGGGTAGCAAGTTTACACCTGCGCTAGCCAAAGTCAGGCTTGCAGGTGGAGTCTTTGCCCCCAGTATGTCCTGCTGGATTGCTCTTCTTCCACAACAGCAGGAAATATTAGGCAGCTCTGACAGCAGTTGTGTCGGGATTGTTTTACTGGGGCTGAAAGTTTCATCCTGTATCTCTAAAGAAGTCCTAAGGGCGATTATCAGAGCTATGTGCTGACACCTTGTGCTCCGAGGGCCACCTGAGCCATAGCCCAGTTCAGTCTTCACCCACTGTGAAGTTTGGTGGATGCAAATCACTGTCTGCTTGAACAGCAGTTCCTGCACAGGGAGTTGGTGCTTGTTCACTGGATTTGCTGTGACTTCCCGGGCACAGAGACTCTTGTGCAGTCTTTGCTCTCCAGCTGCATTTGGATGTCGTACAGGATCCTCTGAGATTTGGCCTTGAGATCATGGCCCCTGCTAGCCATCTTTTGTATGTCTCCTGTACCCTTGTAATCAGCATGTGGACTTACTTATTGAGGCAGCACCGAAATTATCAGCAATCCAAAATACCTCTTGCTGCTGTAATGGGAGTTATTCATCTCCCAGTCAACTCCTGTAGTCATTTTTGTGTCATTTAGCAGCTGTAAACGCATCACATCTGCTTTAATGGACAGAAAACAATTATGGTTGAGGGGAAAATAAAAAAAAAAAATTAACAGATAAAATGTTGAGGTGGGACAGCTTTGCAGAGCTGACCTTCATGCTGGGAATACTTTATCAACATTCTTTTTCCAGGAGGAGGAGGATTACTTTATTGCTGTGGATTTATATAATACCACCAGTGCTTTCTGCACCACTCCAGCAAGAGTAGGAGACTTGGAACGGTAACAGGTTTGGTGTTCAATAAGGTCAGACCTGTTTGGGGGCTCTTTGTAGCTTGCAAGGAACTGGTAGCACTAACAAGTGGAGTTAGATCAGTGCAGAAATTCACGTGGTTGCAGCACAGAGAAAACAAACTGCTCTGTGCTGTTCCTGAAATTGAGGTAAAAATCAAGCTCAAAGCAGGCTGAAACAGCTCAGAAAGTTGTTCCTGTCTTTGCTTTGGAGTCAAGGAGATCCTGTTCAGCATAAATTGTCATCTGCTGCTGACACCTACTGTCAGCAGTGAAGGGCTCTTTTCCTTATGTAGGTAAATCCTGCATCCTCATCCTGACTACTGGAAAAGCAGCCAGCCCGCCTGGGTCACAGTGCAGTGTGATTCTCTCCTGGCAAGCTTGGGTGGTTAATTCTACTTGCTCTCCTTCATAACAGGTGGAAGGATTTATTTCCTTTTTAGCAAGGAGTGGAGGATTAGGCTGTAACTTAAGCGAATGTGTATAGAGCTGAAACAGCGCGAACGTAAGTGATGAGAGGAAGACCACACTTGAATGAAGTAATCCAGTTTTACCCAAGGTACTAATACATTTCTTTTAGTTCAACTCATGCAGCTGCTAAAGAGAAATTAGGTTTTGGACAGATACTGACTTTTACATTGCAAAGCTGCTTTGGGCATAACTGAGAAACAGAACTTTCTGCAGCAGCTGAGAGAGAAACACAAGAGAAACGTGAGCTGCTCCGACAGCGTTCAGCCTGAGAAGAGCAGGGAGAGCAAGGAGTCCCAGGCTGGAACCAGGGAGTGTTTCTAGCCTGAACGTGCTGCAGAGGCATCTGTTCCTCTCCAGTCTCTGTTTGCTCAAGCACCTGAGAGGCCTCATGAAGCAACGAGTGCTACCACTTCACCTCAGCTTGGCAGACCTCCAAGCCGAGAGGCTGTGGGTGAGGGAAGGTTGTGTTTGATGACCTTTGGACAGCACGTCAGGAGAGGCCCAGGAAGACAGCTGAGCTATGGGAATGTTTTATGCCCTGGAATGACAAATAAAGCAAGGGCAAGGAACAATCAGCAACCTTTGAAAAACGATGTGGGATGCTCTGGAGAAGGCAGTCGATATGCTGGAGCATGATGCTAAAGGAGCTGCATCCCCCGGTCTGCACGTGGCTTACAAGGACACTGTATGCATTCAGCTGCTGGGTCAGGCCAGCCCTGCCATTCTCTTCCTCTCCTTCCAAATGTATGGCCTAACCATACACGTTTACAATCTTGCCAGCTCAGAGAGACATGCACCTCCAAATACAAACCCTCTGGTTTAGGAAACTCCTTACCGCAGCATATTTTAGAGGCCAAAACCACAGATGAAATGGAAACGATTAGGTGATTTCTCAGAAAGTCAACACATCAGTGACTGAGCCATTATGTGACTTCTGGCTCAAAAATCCCTAGATCTTGAATTCCAGAAGCAGAAGGTGTTAATGGCCTCTATCAGAGTCCAGTATTGGGGTAGACAGAGCCTTCCTCCGAGGCAGCGTGACAGTTCTTACATCCTTACATACAAAGACAAGTCTCCTAGCACCACTTCCTAGTGCAGAAAGGTAATGCTAGCTGAAAAGCACTTTTCCCAGCGCAGTGTACTGAAATTCTGCAAACAGCATGCCTGTAACTGCACAAGAGCTTTTGCTGGCATAGGTGGAAAGAGAGAAGAGTACAGGTATTTTGCATTCCTGACCCAATATATGTGCTGGGTAAAAAATTTAAATGTAGACCAAACTTCATAATAAAGTTCAGATGGTTGGCACCCCCTTACTCAGCATTTCTGTTAGACAGATGTTTTGAATAAGCAGTTGCCCTTACTGCATTCAGACACCTTCACACTTTGCTAAACAAGTGTTAATTTTTCAAAGTGTCAGACAAGGGCAAGTAACATTACCATCTTCCAGGAAAATTTATGCATGAGACATTAATGTTAGGACTTTGATGATGAAGTAAAATCCACATTCTTTCATCTCAGTAAGTGGCCTGATCACCCACTGAACTCGGGAGAAAAGACATGGTTAACATTTTGGACGACTATGCCGTTTGTACCAAACATCCTAAATAAATGAAAAGCCAATGATGAAATACGTCGTTTGTGTTTCAAGAGATGGAGCTGTAGTCTGTGCTATTACACCATGCGCTGTTATTACAGTGGTCACGTAACATCTAGATCTAGAGAAGACAGATCTTAAAATGTCACAGATCTTAACAAATCTCATGGATCTTAACAAATGAAATCTCAGCACACTAGTCTGCTTTTCCACCCAGGACAGGGGGGTTGCAGGAGCTGCTTCTAGCCTTAGCAGTCTACTTTTGTAAGTCATGCAAGATCTGGAGGGAGAAATACCTTTAATTAGCGTGGAACAGAGCTTGCATTTTGCTTTTTCTTCACTATTTTTCTTCCATAAGCTTTTTCAGCTTATTTTTCCCTAACGATGCACCGTGCTACTCAAGCCCACAGATTTCAGGTCACAACTGCATCTGTCCCGGAGAAGGTCTCCGAGCAGGCTGGCTGCCTGGCAAGGGGAGAGTTAACAGGACTGGCATGATTTTACTATCCTGCAGTAGTGCCTCACGGCCCCAAGCCCAAACTGGGGGAGGAAACCGATGTACCAGGCTCGGGCGCTCCCCAGTAAGGCACCATCCCTGTGCAGCTAGTGCCCCAGACAAAAAGCTGGGGGCAGAGGTCGCCCTGCAAGGGGGGGAGGTGGGGGCAGGGAGGCTTTTTGTCCGTTCCTTCCCTACCTTGTGGGCAGTTTTGTTAGTCCGAGATGAGCTGCAGAGGTACTCAAAAGAAGAGTGAAAAGGGAGAGAGTCCTAACTGAACTGGGGTGTCTGTCTGGGAAGTGGCAGCTGGTGCCCAGAGCTGTCAGTTTGGGGCTTTTTGGTTTTTCAGGAAAAAAAAGGGGACACACACACACACAATAGAAAAGCAATTTTCTCTGCACAGAGCACTGAATGCTCCGTATTTAAAAGAAACGTTAGGCCTGGTTCAAACCTGGCCATTAGCCAGTATTGCACCGGTGCAGCTGCATCAGTGAAACCTCTGGAAACTGTGCTGCAGCCCCGCAGCTTACCCTGGGAACAAAAAGGCAAAAAACACCCTCGGGGGCTTCGTCCAGCCAGTAAGCAAGTGTCCTGCCCTGTGTGCCTTCCCCAGTGCCGAAAGCCACAGCATCACCACCAGTGATGACCTTTGGAAAAGCCTGTAAAACTCCAGGGAAGAGCACACAGAGTGTGCTTGGGAAAATGCTCATCCACTTCACTGCTTCTGGGGGATTATTTCAGGCTGGTGAAACGATGTTTCTGTTGACTGAACAATTACCAGAGCCAAAGAGGAAAGGACACATAGCTTATGTGTTTAGCTAGGCCATGTTTTCAATTTTTCCCCCCACCCCCGGTACAGTCGTGCTGGTGCAAACAGTGAAAGTTGGAGAGCTGGGCCGGAGTGAACAGGGACTTGATAGAATGAGATACATCCTCATGTCTTCTGGAAAAAAACAAGTGGCAAAGACTTTTTACTGCATTTCTGCCTCTAACACTGGGTGTAGTTCTGTCTTACTGCACGGTTTCAGGTACCCTCCCCTCACCACTGTCCAACCCCAACCCCTTTTGCCCCTCGGACTGCAAAAGTAGAGCTCTCCCAGGGAGTCAGGCTCAGGGATAAATATTGCCTGGGTGTCAGAGGGTGAGCTTGTGCCCGCAGGGGGTGCGAGAACAGGCAGTGGCTGCTGTGCTGCGGAAGATGTGGCAAAGGCTCAGTGCAGAGGGCATGGAGGAAGAAAGCACTCGATTAAAGATGGGGTGAACATCCCAAATGGGTTTGGCTGAGTGACACTCTCAAGGCAGCGGGCATAGGAAGCCTGGGGAGAAGCAGGCATGAGAGGACTGTGGGTTAAACCCAGAGGTGTTCAGGGAAGTTTGGTGGACCTGAGTGGAATAAGCCAGGCTCTTCCCAGCAGGAGAGTTACTGAGAGCAGGCGTGCAGCATGGAGTTTGACTTGCTGGGAATGAAGGGGCAACCAAGGGACAGGATCATGATCAGAACAGCTGAGCCCCACCACACAAGGAACCTCATGTTCTTTCTAAAGAGGGCCTTCCTCCTCCCTTATTCTTCCTCTTACCCAGTAACTGCCCATTACATCCCCTCTCCTCCCCACGTAATCCCTGTCGCTGTCAATTAGCCATGGCAAAGAGCTGAGGGCTGTTGCTTAAGAAACAGTTGCTCATCCAGATAACTGTTGTCAAACACCAGGCACACTATTTCCTACCCTGCCGTCGCCCAAGACAAAAGATGTACAGCTCCAAATCCAGTTATACCAGTGCAATCTCCCCTGCTCCCATAAGAGAAAGGCATTTAAAAACAGGTTTATGTGTTGCAGCTGCACCTCTGTTCAGGCTGTAGCACTGTAACTCCAAATACAACATTACCCTCCCCTCCAAACAGTTACTCGGGCAACTTTATTTGTCCAGCTCAGAAGCCAGGAATCGCTGCAGAGGATCGGGTGCTATGTACCTAGCCCTGACAGCCAGCCGTACAGCTTCCAGCTGCAAACTGGGGAGCAGGTTTTCCACAGCACTCAGTACCTACCAGCTCTCCCTTCCATGGCCTGAAATCATTTGGAAACCGCATAAATGGGAGCTGTGTAAGTCTGGTGGCACAAAATTAACCATTCCGAGCATCTTGCAATGAACTGGACTTGACAGCATGTGTTTGTGCCAGGTTTGTGCTCGGAGCCAGGTGGCCGTGGTGGGTCAGGTCCGGCAGTGGCAGCCTGAACACTGGATTTAACTGCTCGGTAAAATCACAGCCACAGCAGTTGATAACAGGCATACTTTAGCAGCCAAAAGACATTTTCAAAAGGCTGTGTAAAAATGGGTAGAAATATTAAGCCTGATGGCTTTTAAGGAAATGCCCTGTGAGTAGAAAAATTATTTTCAGTAAGTACTTATCTGCATAAGTCTCTGCCTTATTTGAGCATGATATTTTGTACTGAATAAAATTATGGTTTTGCCAGTTTGCCCCTTCACAGTATCAACTCCTATCCAAGAAGGTAGCAAAGCCATAATAGATGCAATCTCTTCTGTGTGCTTTTCTGAAAGAGCTTAAGAATGAGTAGCTGAGTCTCGATAACCATCTGTAAACTGGTATTCCCACAAAGTGACTCTGTATTACACTTGGTTTTAGGCAGAAGAGCTAACGTGGCATTTCCACTGACCCTGCAAGGTGAGATAAGTCAGCCTTGCTGACCAAAGAGGAGCTTTTTGCAGAGGTAGTTTTAATATGGGGTGTTTTTTTTACTGATCCTGTTCACCACACAGATGCAGAAACCTTCCTGCTGGAAGGAAGGAGGTGCCACAGCAGAATGGCTAGGCGTCAGAGAATTTTACTGACCATTAAAAAAAAAAAATGTATTAGATTCTTGTCATCATGAGACCTGCATATTCTGAAAGCTGCAGAATGAGCTTCTTCAAAAGGATTAAAAGCAGAATTTCTGAAGTGCAAATGATGCTGCAAATGGCTTGAAATTTTGGCCCATTCTGGCCTTCAAACAGGAGATGTGTTTTAAGTAGCATATGACACAAAACAAAAAAAAAAAGGAGACCTTTTTTAAACCAGGCGGCAATGCTTTTTCTCCACTAGCACCAAAAGAGAGTCCTCTTGGAGCACAATGCTGTGAAGTCTATGTATCCCGTGAGGCTCTGAATAGCTTTTTAGAAGTTAATAGATCCTACATTATATTTTTAAAGCAAGTGCTTGTAGGGTCTATTTTCCTGGCAGTGAAGCAATTAATATGTAAGTTTTTTAGAACATTGGAACCATAAACACATATTTACAACACTAACATAGACAGTTACAGCAAACTGGCATAGAGTACAAAAGTTGAGAAATCTGGTCAGACTGGTTTCTGAAAGGTAAAGAGATCTCTGTTGAAGTGATAAACATTAAAATACTATTAAGATAACACTAATAGTGGTGCTTTCAGAGAAGCCTAAGCAATCTGGTCACTCAAAAAAAACCAACAAAAAAACACAACAGATGAGGAAAACCAGGCTGTGAAAAAAAGCAACCCCGAACCAAAACAACTGCTTCCAGAGAATGAAGGGGGAAGGACACTTAAGTCAAATCCAATCGAGAAATTATACACAAAGGAAAGAACCTATGCTCCCTTAGGAACCTCGAGTCATCTAAAACACTTTAACAGTTCTAAATGTGGTGCCTTTATTTTTGTAACAGATGGATGTTAATATTGCAGTATGCTTTCTATTACAAACCCAGTTTCGACTCCCTGCTTCCCAGCTGATCCAGAATGGAAACAATCCATCTTAGCGTTAACGTCAAGTTCCTTGTTTTGGCAGAAGTTTTTATTTACCATTGCATTTTTCTGCAGACATTACAGGCTTTGATGTGGATCATTTCTTTCAGGATACATATTCACTGCAGAATTATTTACATTCAAGCTGCTCGAAAGCATCCCAACCACAAAATAATTGCTGTAGCCACTTCCGTGTGCCACTAAGATTTCTTGGGGTGCACATGTGGGATTTTTTGGAAAGCACTGGAGAACAGCACTTGACTGCTGTCACAGCTGAGGAGTGGTGCAACTCAAGTTTTAACCTATAAATCTGATGGGGCAGCCACTAGAGTTAAGGGGGTTTGTGAATGGCTCAGACTTGACTTAGGGACAATGTTCAACTTAGAGCTCAAAGGAGCTTTTCACTGGGGAACGCATCTTTTGTGTGGGGCTGGGATAAGGAGAGCATTGAGCAAAGAGCTGTCTGTGAATAAGGCAAGTTCATCAGGAAGAGGGGTAGGCAACGGTGATGTCAAAACTACTTACGGAAGCTAGACTAAAATTGTGTTGGATTTTGCAGAGCCAGGTATATTTTCTAAAATACAGCGAGTCGCATCCATGTACTTTGGAAAGGCAAAGCTTTGCTGTGAGTCTGTCCTCCCAGGCACTCGAGTTTCTCTGCCTGAAGAGCAGCTCAGGCCTGCTGCCTGTTAACACCAGAGCACAGCTGTGGTCTGAGCACCCCCGCTGCAAACTGGAGCAAAGCAGGAGGAAAGATGCATGGAGGTGGCAAAAGCACGATGCTTTGGCAATAGACCTCAGGTCAAGATTTTAGGGGGACCTCTTTCAAATAAATCTGTAACATAGCATATATATAAAAATTTATATAAACATTTGTATAAATATATATAAATCCATCCCATGTCATACCCGTATTACAGAGTTCCTCTTCTGGATGAAGGAAATGACAGGCAGGCATATATGGAGGCTGGAGAAAGGGGCTTGCCCTTGGGAACTAGAAATACCTAAGTAGAAGCAGGGCCAGCTGGGAAGATTTGCAAGCGCAGAAACATTTCTGTAATGGCTAACAAATGAGTTTTGAGGGTGTGCAGGGGAATTATATGATGAAGAAACTCTTCTAGAAATGTGAATTGTAAAAGGCGTTTAAAAATTTTTTGCAAGAGGTGGGAAACATCAAAACACCGTTAAACCAATCTAGAAAATGAAGCCTCATTGAAATAAAATTACATTCTTAGGTTATTTACGTGCTTTGCGGAGTTTGACTCAGAAGGTTTCTGAAAGCTGGAAGTGCCACATTACAGCCGAATTACATTGAAGTGGTGCAAGGGTCCATTTTTATATTTCCCTGGAAAAAACTCCCAAACCTGCCGCATAAAGCCCAAATCACCACAGGTCTTCACCAGACACTGAAAAGAAAGATGCAAATAATTGAGCTGTGATCAAACCACGGCAGGGTTTTAAGCCAAAGGGTGTGTGGTGGCAACGAGGGTGCCCAGGCGCACCCCGAAGCCCTGCTGCACAGGCTGGGAGGGTTACTGCTCGCCATCTGCCACCGTACTCGTCATGCTTTGGGGCGAGCTTTAAAAACCTTGATGTTTGCCTAAAGAGCGATTTAAAGTAATTATGTGGGCTTGGATTCTGATAAACACGGGTAAGTGCCTCTGGAGGAGTTAGCAGGCTGTAGTCTGCATCCCGCGGTCTGGTACTCGCAGCCTGACCCCGGCACCTGTACGGTTCGATTAAATTAAACACGGTGCAGTCGCTTTGAAGCTGAAGCCCTCGACCTGGCCTTAAAGCCCCCGGGCGGTGTGTTCTGTGCTGGTCTTTACTGAACAACCACTACAACCCCCCCGTTTTCAAAACCCAGGGAAGAAAAGGGCGTATGAAATCCCTCAGCCAGCCGGGGGAGAAGCCACAAAATGTTCTGCAACTTGACTTGACGCACCACGGGGCCTGGGAGTATCGGCAGCTCAGCTGAGGTGGAATTGCTGTCGGGATATGGACTAAACAGGAACAGAGCAGGGATGCTCGTGAGATATCCGCTTTAAATATCCGCTAAAACATCTTTGTCCTCCTTCATTGCCAAGCTTTGAGTTCTCTACTGCTTTCCGTACCGAGATCAAAACTCTCCTGTGCTTTCCCCGGCCCCGGAGAGCTTTCCCCGCCCAGGGAGGCCACCCGTGTGCTGCCCGCGGCCCGGTGCAAGGCTGGCTTCAAGCTGCCCGACGGGACAAGGAGGGTTCGGTTTCCGTGCACTTCCCGGTGGTGCCGGTTCGTTAAGCACCGGGCTCCCGCCGAAAGGCTCCGGAGCTCCCGTCGGCTCAGCCTGAGGAAACTCAGGCCCAGCGGGACTCTTCAGACCCCGGCGCGGGCCCGGGAGGGGAAAGCACCACCCGGGCGCCGGGGTTCCCCAATGGGGACCGGAGCCTCCCGGCGCGCCGGCCGCTTTCCTGGCGCGCCCCGCTGCAGGGACCCGCCGCCCCGGGTCTCCTTCCCGGTTTCGGAACAAAGAGGCGGGCCCCGCCGCGGGGGAGCTCCGGGGGAGGCCCGCGGCCCCACGGCCGCCCCGCGCTGCCAGGGCCGCGGCCCGCCCGGGCGGAGCGGGGTGGGGGCGGCGCCGGGGGCAGCACCTGGCGCGGCCGCCCGGCCCTGCCCGCCCCGCGCCGGACAAAGGCGGCCGCGGTCAGCCCGCCGCGATCGGCCCCGGGGACGAACCGGCACCGCGGGCAGGGGCCGCCACCGGCACCTCAGGGGGTGGGGGCTTCCCCCGTGTGACCCCGCGGCCCGCCCCGCTCCCGGGTCACCCGATCGGCCCCGGCCCAGCCCGCGCCAGGCCCCCGCGCCCCCTCCCTCCCTGGCGAAGGCCGGGGGCGGGGCGGGGCGCGCGGCGCCGGTGGGGGCGGGCGGGGCGGGGCGGTGCCGCCGCTGCGCGCTGTGTGCTGGAATGCGCGGCGCCTCCCGCCGCGCCGCCGCCGCCAGCAGCGCCTCCCCGCCTCGCGCGCGCCCGGCCCCGCGCGCCCCGCCCCGCGCCCCGCAGCAGCCGCGCGGCCGGGCGGCCCCGCGCCGCCGGTGAGTGCGGCGGGGCCCGGCGGGACCCGGGCCCGCGGGAGGGGGGAGCTGGGCCGGGCCGGGCCGGGCCGGGCGAGAGGCGCTGTCCAGGGCTGATCTGCGGCCGGCGGGCGGGCGGGCGGGCGGGGGTGGCCGGGCCCGGCGGGGCGGGCCGGGCCGCGCCGCGGGGGGATCAGCACCACGGCTAAGGAGCCGTGGCCGCCGCCTGCCGTCGTGCCGGCCGCGGGGGCGCTCGCCGGGCCTCGCCGCCGCCGGAAGGCGATGCCGCCGCCGCCGCCGCCGGCCGGGCCGGGCCGGGCCGGGCGCAGCCCCAGGCCTCGGGCCCGGGCGGAGGCCCGGGGCGCCGCTCGCCCTCCCGCCGCCGGGCACCGGGTGGGCGCGGCCGCGGTGACCTTGCCGGTACCGAGCCGCTTCCCCCCGCGCCGCGCCCCGGCCCCGGGGCCGCTGCCCTGCCCTGCCCTGCCCGCCGCGGGGGGGAGGAGGAAGCCGAGCCCGTGCCTCTCCTCCCGGCCCCGGGGCGGGCGGCAGGGGGAGCGGCGGGCCGGTCGTGCCCGGCCAGGCCCCCCGGCGGCGGCGGCGGCGGCGGGCGGGCCGGGGGCGGCGCGGGGAGGGCTGCTTTGTGTGGGCAGGCAGAAAATGGCCGCATGCCTGGCAGGGAGGGCGGCGGCGGCGGCGGGGGCATGGCCCGGCCCGGCTCCCCCGGCCGCCTCCCCCGGCGGATGTGCGCCGGGGCCGCGGGGGGGGGAGCGGGCGGCGGCCGTGCCGGGCCGCCCCCTTTTGTTGGCGGCCTTGGGCCCGGCGGGGTCCCTCGGCGGTCGGGGGGGGGCCCTCGGGGGGGCTCGACGGCCTCAGCACCCACCCGCGGGCGCCTGCGCCGCTCCCGGTGTCCGACATGGCGGGCCCCGCGGGAGCTGCTGGGTCCCGGCCGCCCCGTGGGAGCGGGTAGCGCTGCCGGGCGGCCCGGAGCCCGGCCGGGGCCCTGCGGGACCAGGGACGTGGGGTCCCGCTGTCAGCGCCCCCCCACCTGGCCTCCGCACGGCGGGGCCCTGCACCCCTCGTCGGGCGGAACTGGACAGCCCTTGTGGGGGAGGAACGGGACCCCCCCGCCCCCCCGATGCCGAGCGTGGCCTGTGGGAGCGGGGAGGACCCGGCCCCGCGTTCTGCCTCTGCCGGCCCGGTGCCTCGGCCCGGAGGTCTCGTTTTCTGGTGTTACCTGGAGGGCAGCAAGCAGAGGGGGCTTCTCTGTCACACTGGGGTACTTACCGGTGCGCCTTTTCTCTTCCAACAGAGTTCCTGCCATGGCAACTCAAGTGCTGGGACAGTCTGGTGGCAACAGCCTCTTTCCTGGCAGCGCTAATATCGGCATGGCGTTGTCCAATGACATGTATGACTTACACGACCTTTCCAAAGCTGAGCTGGCAGCTCCTCAGCTTATTATGTTGGCAAATGTGGCCTTGACAGGAGAAGTCAATGGCAACTGCTGCGATTACCTGGTTGGGGAAGAGAGACAAATGGCAGAACTGACAACGGTAGGGGACAGCAACTTCTCAGACAGCGATGGAGAGGGTATGGAAGATACCCAGGCTGCGGAGAGTGACCGCGAGGCACCTGAAAACGTGGAATTAAGCTCTCTTGACGTTCCTTGTGCAGAAACCCAAAGTCCAGCTGTTTGCCCCCCTCCTAAGGCTCCCAGTGTGGACAAAGATGTCTCACTGGAAGTGCTGGGTACTCCAGAAAGCACAGAGGACAAGTGTAAGAGCTTGAAGAGCAAGCCGTTTCGTTGTAAGCCTTGCCAGTATGAGGCAGAGTCTGAAGAAGAGTTTGTGCATCATATCAGGGTTCACAGTGCTAAGAAATTCTTTGTGGAAGAAAACGCAGAAAAGCAAGCCCAGGTGAAGGAGTCTGATTCTTGCACTGCAGAAGAAGTGGATTTCTCTAAGGGCCCAATCCGTTGTGACCGTTGTGGCTATAACACTAACAGATATGATCACTATCTGGCTCACTTGAAGCACCACAACAAAGCAGGGGAAAATGAGAGAGTCTACAAGTGTACCATATGCACTTACACTACCGTCAGTGAATATCACTGGAAGAAACATCTAAGAAATCATTTTCCCAGGAAAGTGTATACCTGCTCACAATGCTCCTATTTTTCAGACAGGAAAAACAATTATATTCAACATATTCGAACTCACACAGGTAAGTCTTTTAATCTTCTTTGATTTAAGCGTGGTAAAGAGTACTGAGAAACTGATAAATGAAGCAAGCCCAGAGTCATCTGTTTGCAAAGTTTGTTCCACCCCGATAAAGCTTCGTGCTCTCTCTTGGTGCTACCAGATTAATGCCTTGTGGAAGTGTGGATTTGGTTTGAGCTCCAGTCTGCAGTCTTTGAGGACTGAGAAAATCTCTCCGTGTCAGGGGCCCAAGAGGAGATGAAGAGCATCCCGTTTAGTAATTTTAAGCCAGTTTTTTGAAGGGGGCATGACAAAGCGTGCCTGTGATGATTGTCAGGGTTGACAACACAAAAGCCCAACGCATTGTAAAAACAAAACAGGCAGGTTGACAAAAGGCGCCTGAATCCCATGGGTAGTTTTGGAAATGGTATGTTCAGACTGAGCTGAAACTCTACTAAGCTGTAATTACAGAGAAGGAAGAGCTGATACACAGACTGAAAGGAGCCCTCCACCATCTACAAAGTCAGAATAGGAGTTGAATAGTGTTGCCAGTGAATTAATTCCTCTTAATGTACAGGGGCCCCATTTTTTCTAAGGTCTGCATCAGTGCAGTAGCCAGAAGTAGACACATAACTTTTGTTGGCCTATAGGAAGCCCTCGAGGGAGTCTTTGGCCTGATTTCCTGTCTTCTGCTAACACCGGTTTGTAATCTCAGGGGGAAGCGTGAGGCCCCCTTCTACTCTGGTTTATACCAAGCAGAGTTGGAGTCGGCGGACCTCCAGTGTTGTTGCCGTCTGGCGAGCTGGGGCCACAGCTGGTTTAGGAAGTACCTTGCTTTGTATCAGAGCCTCGCCAGCCTCTCACGTGGGGAGTCCTGGAGCATACCCAAACTTGAGACTCCTCTCTAGAAGAAGATTTAGTAGCCACCTCACCTCTTCAGGTGGTGAGGTGCACTTGCTTTGCCTCCTGACCCCTTTTGTGGAAGCTGGAGGGCAGTTCAAACCTTTCTTGCAACTTCTCAGAAGCTTTTTATTTCCACCTTGTTGAGGCTTTCTGAGGAGAGCTCAGACTTGCCAACCATCTTCTAGCGTGCTGACCTGGCCCGGTTCCTCTTTATTGTAGGCTGTGCTGGCTGAGCGAAACACTGGGGAATTTCTCCTTTGAAGTCATGTTTTGTCACAGCAGTGACATGAATGGTTTGGAGGCTTCAGTTCGGTTGTCTGCAGCTGTCTGGAAGGGGAGGGCAGCACTCGGGCCGCCTCAGGGCTGGGCTTGAGCTCAAGTGTGCAGAAGTTTGTGTTCGTCAGCATGCTTTGGTATCTGCTTTGACGGGGTTGGGAGGGTCTGCTGGGATTTTTAGTGCGTTAAGACATACTTTTTTCTCTTGACAATAGCCACGTTTAGAGAATACCATCCATTTAAAAATCAGTCCTGTCTAAATACTTTCCCCCCAAACAAGTAAACGAAGATTATTGTGAGAGATGTTAGGAAAATGGTGTGGTTTATATCCTCTGGTTTGTTTTCTTTGTTTGTATTGTGGGAGATAACAGGAAAGAGACCAGGTAAAACTGACAAAATTACAGGAGGAAACCCTAAATAAATCTTACGGGGAACTCTTGGCCAAATGTAAGCCTGTCCTGTGGTGCCTGTCTGTTTTACATTTGTCTCGACTTCAAATTCATCCCTGCTTGTGTTTGTACACGGCTTTAGGTTCCCCCTCTGATCTCTGGAAGTTCTTGTTGAGTTTTACAGGAACTAACCATAAAAGCATGTTTGCTGAGGAAGTACTCTGTTATCACTGCATTTCACCAATTTACCAGGGAACTGTATTAAAATTAAAAAAAAAAATTTCAACCAAGTTAAATTATGTGGGATATTGTTCAGTTCCTCTTTTCTCCTTTAAAAATAGTGGTGCCATCGAGGTTTCTTGTTCTTTGGTTTGCCACGTCTTTGCATTATTTTAATTAAGATGAAATGAGTGATTATGATTTCAGCATTCTTTAGTCTACCCTGGTAGTTGTTTCTTTGCTAGCTCTTAACTAAAAATAAGATCTTTTAGCCAGTTCTCACTTGATAAAAATCTTTCATGTATGTTAGTAGACTGATTTAGGAGTGTGCCTTGTTTCCCAGTAACACTAATTTTGTGGAGAAGAGCTAAGGGAAGAGTATTAGAAGAATGAATAAGCTACAGGCAGTTATGTTTATATGCCAGGCTCAAAGTTTCTCATGGTATTAATGTGTAATCGATTGCCTTAAAAAAACACAAACAAATCCACAATACACAACCCCCCCCAACAATCTTCTAAAAAAACAAAAAAAAAACCACCCACAGATTTTATAGTCAAAAGTATTCGCAGACTGTTAATATAACAGTACTGAATTTTATAAAACCTGAGTGATTCTAAAATATCTTTGGATTATAGTTTTCATTTAAATCTTAAGAAAAATATTTGTTGGAGAAGGAAGGGGTCATACATACTTAATTTTCTTCCTATGTTATGGGTTCAGAATGTTAAGAAGAAAGCTGGAATTGTTTATTTGGTTTCCTGATTGCCAATAGGTGAAATAATTTTGGATAGATGCTTGTATTTCTCTCCTATTTTTTGTACTTCACCTGACTTTCTCTCTGTGGGAAAACCCCTCCTTGGAGATAATTGGTTTCTGCCGTGTTTGAGCTATCCATTTTTCTGAAACACTGACTGTACAGAGTACAGTTTCACAGGATCAAATGCTCTGCTGCTGCTGGAGAAAGGCATTCTCAGTTTCCTCCCCGTATCCTGGGACTGGTTGATTCAGCTCACTAAAATGGCAGTAAAATACTCCTTTCCTCTTCCTCAGGTTGATTTGTCTGCTGGTTAGTGAGCTGAATCGACTAAGGACACATACAGATGCCAGAGCTTGCGGCCAGGGGCAGGGAGGGAGGGTTGCATGCTAGTACCTTGCTTGGTGGGAGAAATACCTATCCTCTGCCTGTTCGGGACCACAGGAAGGCAGGCAGAAGTTACCTGCTTTCCTGCTGTTTGCATCCCTGTTGGCAAACAGGTGATTGTGAACCCGCCCTGTCATGGAAGATAACCTTGTGCCTGTGGCAGGCTGCTGACAAATATGGGGGACCTTGGGCAGGGGTGGTTTCAGGACCCTGCAGCTGGTCATGAGCTTGTCAGCTGGGAAAGCTACATCTGGAAGAGCCTGTGTGCTGCCCAGGAGGGGGTGGCTGCAGATGTGCAGGGCTGGTGGGGCAGAAAGATCTGTCCTTGTGGCAGGGACAGATCTACCTGGACTTGTTTGTGCTCATTAGATACGTTAGACCAAGATTTGACTTGATTTACCCTATCATCCACACTGCTGATCCTGGAACTGTACTATATGCAGGACAGTGCAGCATTGTTCTCTATTTTTTTCCAATTTATTTGTTAGAAGCAATTTCTAGAAAACGTCTTATTTACATAGCCCTACAGATGATTTTTCAATTACATCTACTTCAGGCAGTCACAGGGTGTTCAGTGCCTAGCTTTGGGCTGTCTTTTTTTGGTTGTCATAGGGGATCTTTCTTGCTTGTCACTGTGTTGGAAGTCTGGTGGAAGCAGTTTAATTTCAAGCAGACGGAACTTTTAATGGCATTATAGAGAGATGATCTTAAACTTGTTCACTGGTGTCAGTCTGCCTGTTCACTTGCATAGAGTTAAGTGCCTGCTTAAGCTTTTGCTAGGTTGGGGCTTATTGAAGTGTCTTGTGGAGAGGTTTTTTTGGTGGCTTGTTTGCATATAATGAGCTTGTAAAATTACAATAAAAATCCTTTGGGGAATAGCATTTTATAAAACAGCCCTTACAATGTAGTCAGGCATTTAATTCTCAAGGGGCAAAAACACATTTTGAATTAATTGCATTCATCATACTTTAAATCTAGTACATTTTGTTGCTGTGCCCTATATAAAATACCTGAAAGAAAGCCTTTTCCACATTCCTGAGATTTTAGGTAACTTTAAAGACAGGAAATTTCAGGTAATGGGAAGAAGACCTGACTGAACATTTCCAGGACCTTTGGCCGCATATTTTCAGATTGTAAGGAGTCATTTAAAAACAAAATAATTTCTTTATAACGAAAGGACTACCCTTCCCTTGTACATGACAATCTTATTATGTGCCTTGCACCAATCTTCCACCTTGTTTTAACTTGTAGGGGGGTGGGGTGGGGGATTATGGTAGTTAAGGTGAATTTACCTTTAAACTGCTGATCTAATCAAGAACAGTAGTCTAAATGTTTGATGGGAGGAAGAAACGTGGGATTAGTCTGCACTGCAAAGACCACTTCTACTTCTGTTTTGGCAAGGGCCAGCAGTGGAGCCTCCCATCACACATTGGTAGATGAAGGTCTGTGCTGCTGCAGATAGAGCTATGGAAAGTGAACAAGTAGCCAGTGTGCAGGGCTTTTGCTGACATCCAGGACTCGGTGATTTGGAGAGCATTTGGTTGTGTGCTTCAACTGATGCAGCAAAATGCTGTAGTGTAATTCTAACTGTGATTGGAATAAATATTACAGCTGAGTAACTTATTTTTCCCTTCCCAGCTTCACTCCTCTCTTCTGTTGGGAGTATCCACCTGAGGCTAACAAGTGTTTTTACAACTTGCAGTGGAGACAAGGCCACCTAGATCTCTCAGCTGTGCTAGCAGTTTGGGGCAAACACCCCTGGTACTTACCTGGACCTGCCTAACAGATAGTAATTCTAAAACTGTCTGCCTTTATTTGGGGCTTGTCTTCACTTGAAAAGGATTTTCAAGTGTCATTGTACACTGAGAGTTACGCAAGCTAACTGTCCCTTGTGGAGACCTAATTTATGACAGGTTAGTTTCCATTAGTTCTCCAGAAACAATAACTCTGCAGGCGGAGGGATTTGAGTCGTCAAAATAAGTGTTGCTGCTACACTTGAACTTTTGCTAGCAGCATTGTTTCACTGAGCAGGGCATCATGCTTTTCCATGCTCCAAGCTAATTTTACTCTGCCAATAAAACTTTGGAGGGAGAGACCTAGTCTCTATCTGCACTTGTGTTCTGGCAAATGCAGGTCCATGCTGAGTGGATGGTTGCTCCTATCTTAATCCAGATGAAACATGGAGTTTCAGTTAAGGTGTTACATGAAGCAAGAACATACCTGGTTTCTTACCGGGTCTGTATCTTTTGTGCATCTTTTGAGTGCTGGGAGAAAATACTGTAGGAAAGTCAGTTCTGTTGGTTTAGGGCTTCCTAAAGGTGGCTGTCCTCATCACCTTTTGGCTGAGGTTACTGTCTGACCCCAGATGGACATGAGGCTGTGCCTCTCTTATGTTCTTCTTCTTCACTATCCTCGTTCACGCGGGAAGACAACGTTGCACTGGTCCAGCTCAGGCATATGCTTCTTGCTGTGTCCCTTTGGTGAGAGATGATGTCCCCTCAAATACAGCTTGGGGAGCTGTCACAGCCTCATGTGTATGGCTCAGTAACCAAGTTCGGGGATCGGCTGTGTTTCAGTAACTAATTTGCTGTTTGTTTTTGCAGGAGAGCGACCCTATCAATGTGCGATGTGTCCTTAT